>NW_025316698.1:0-339668 GCF_910594005.1 Cervus elaphus | reverse complement strand
CTCTCACATACCTAGAGCTGAGAGAAGCCTCCTCTTGAGGTGCTTGTGGTAAGGTTGTATTCGTCAGGAGTCGAAGCCAGGGACTAACCTCTCATCTCGTGTTGATTCTTGGTCCATGGAGCTCTTCCGTGTTGCTACAGTGACCTCAGGATCCCTCTAGCCTTGAAACAGTGTTCTTGGGGTTTCTCTGGAGTGCCATCAAGGAAATCAAGTCTCCTTTCATGTGTGATGTGCAACACGGAATTGCTCTGCACGCAGTGCAGGGGAATCGGGCCTCATCTCGCGGCGAGGGGGAAGTCTCATGGTTTTTCTCGAGTTGCGGCGGGAACCTGGGGTATATTCACGAGTTACGATGGGGATGGCCCTTCCACACACGTGTGTGTTCTGCGACGTCAGGACTCCTGCCTAGTTGCGAGGGACAACTCGGGATTCTCCGCGAGGCTTGGCAGGGCAATTGGGACGCCTCTCCAGCTGAGGCGGGAGACCAAGGGTCCCTTTCCACGTGCCACAGGAATCCTGGGACTCCTATCAAGTTTCACGAGGAGTCAGGCATCGTATCCTTTGGAGGCACTTATCTCCGCGTACCTCTGGAGTTTTCAAAGGATGTGAGGCCTCCGGTCGCGATGAGGTGGGGAACTAGGTCTTTCTCTGTGGTCTCCACAGGGGATTCAGACATCCTTTCATCTTGGGAGATGCAAGACGAGCCTGCATTCAAGTCACTGCAGGGATATCCAGCCTTATTTCGCGTCAGGGCATCGCGGTGTCCATTCCACTTGAGGCCGCAAACTCAGGGTCCCTCTCACATACCTAGAGCTGAGAGAAGCCTCCTCTTGAGGTGCTTGTGGTAAGGTGGTATTCCTCTGGAGTCGAAGCCAGGGACTAACCTCTCATCTCGAGTTGATTTTTGGCCCACGGAGTTCTTTCGTGTTGCTACAGTGACCTCAGGATCCCTCTAGCCTTGAAACAGTGTTCTTGGGGTTTCTCTGGAGTGCCATCAAGGAAATCAAGGCTCCTTTCATGTGTGATGTGCAACACGGAATTGCTCTGCACGCAGTGCAGGGGAATCGGGCCTCATCTCGTGGCGAGGGGGAAGTCTCATGGTTTTTCTCGAGTTGCAGCGGGAACCTGGGGTATATTCTCGAGTTACGACGGAGATGGCCCTTCCACCCACGTGTTTCTTCAGCGACGTCATGACTCCTGCCTAGATCCGAGGGACAACTCTGGATTCTCCTCGAGGCTTGGCAGGGCAATTGGGACGCCTCTCCAGCTGAGGCGGGAGACCAAGTGTCCCTTTCCAAGTGCCACAGGAATCCTGGGACTCCTATCAAGTTTCACGAGGAGTCAGGCATCGTCTCCTTTGGAGGCACTGATCTCCCCGTACCTCTGGAGTTTTCAAAGGATGTGAGGCTATCGGTCGCGATGAGGTGGGGAACTAAGTCTTTCTCTGTGCTTTCCACAGGGGATTCAGACATCCTTTCGTCCTGGGAGATGCAAGACGAGCCTGCATTGAAGTCACTGCAGGGATATCCGGCCTTATATCGAGTCAGGGCATCGCGGTGTCCATTCCACTTGAGGCCCCAAACTCAGGGTCCCTCTCACATACCTAGAGCTGAGAGAAGCCTCCTCTTGAGGTGCTTGTGGTAAGGTGGTATTCCTCTGGAGTCGAAGCCAGGGACTAACCTCTCATCTCGAGTTGATTTTTGGCCCACGGAGCTCTTTCGTGTTGCTACAGTGACCTCAGGATCCCTCTAGCCTTGAAACAGTGTTCTTGGGGGTTCTCTGGAGTGCCATGAAGGAAATCAAGGCTCCTTTCATGTGTGATGTGCAACACGGAATTGCTCTGCACGCAGTGCAGGGGAATCGGGCCTCATCTCGCGGCGAGGGGAAGTCTCATGGTTTTTCTCGAGTTGCGGCGGGAACCTGGGGTATATTCTCGAGTTACGACGGGGATGGCCCTTCCACACACGTGTTTGTTCAGCCATGTCAGGACTCTTGCCTAGTTGCGAGACACAACTCGGGATTCTCCTCGAGGCTTGGCAAGGCAATTGGGACGCCTCTCCAGCTGAGGTGGGAGACCAAGGGTCCCTTTCCACGTGCCACAGGAATCCTGGGACTCCTATCAAGTTTCACGAGGAGTCAGGCATCGTCTCCTTTGGAGGCACTGATCTCCGCGTACCTCTGGAGTTTTCAAAGGATTTGAGGCCTCCTGTCGCGATGAGGTGGGGAACTAGGTCTTTCTCTGTGGTCTCCACAGGGGATTCAGACATCCTTTCATCTTGGGAGATGCAAGACGAGCCTGCATTCAAGTCACTGCAGGGATATCCAGCCTTATTTCGCGTCAGGGCATCGCGGTGTCCATTCCACTTGAGGCCGCAAACTCAGGGTCCCTCTCACATACCTAGAGCTGAGAGAAGCCTCCTCTTGAGGTGCTTGTGGTAAGGTGGTATTCCTCTGGAGTCGAAGCCAGGGACTAACCTCTCATCTCGAGTTGATTTTTGGCCCACGGAGCTCTTTCGTGTTGCTACAGTGACCTCAGGATCCCTCTAGCCTTGAAACAGTGTTCTTGGGGTTTCTCTGGAGTGCCATCGAGGAAATCAAGGCGCCTTTCATGTGTGATGTGCAAGACGGAATTGCTCTGCACGCAGTACAGGGGAATCGGGCCTCATCTCGCATCGAGGGGGAAGTCTCATGGTTTTTCTCGAGTTGCGGCGGGAACCTGGGGTATATTCTCGAGTTACGACGGGGATGGCCCTTCCACCCACGTGTTTGTTCAGCCACGTCAGGACTCCTGCCTAGTTGCGAGGGACAACTCGGGATTCTCCTCGAGGCTTGGCAGGGCAATTGGAACGCCTCTCCAGCTGAGGCGGGAGACCAAGGGTCCCTTTCCACGTGCCACAAGAATCCTGGGACTCCTATCAAGTTTCACGAGGAGTCAGGCATCGTCTCCTTTGGAGGCACTGATCTCCGCGTACCTCTGGAGTTTTCAAAGGATGTGAGGCCTCCGGTCGCGATGAGGTGGGGAACTAGGTCTTTCTCTGTGGTCTCCACAGGGGATTCAGACATCCTTTCTTCTTGGAAGATGCAAGACGAGCCTGCATTCAAGTCACTGCAGGGATATCCGTCCTTTTTTCGAGTCAGGGCATCGCGGTGTCCATTCCACTTGAGGCCGCAAACTCAGGGTCCCTCTCACATACCTAGAGCTGAGAGAAGCCTCCTCTTGAGGTGCTTGTGGTAAGGTGGTATTCCTCAGGAGTCGAAGCCAGGGACTAACCTCTCATCTCGTGTTGATTCTTGGTCCATGGAGCTCTTTCGTGTTGCTACAGTGACCTCAGGATCCCTCTAGCCTTGAAACAGTGTTCTTGAGGTTTCTCTGGAGTGCCATCAAGGAAATCAAGGCTCCTTTCATGTGTGATGTGCAACACGGAATTGCTCTGCACGCAGTGCAGGGGAATCGGGCCTCATCTCGCGGCGAGTGGGAAGTCTCATGGTTTTTCTCGAGTTGCGGCGGGAACCTGGGGTATATTCTCGAGTTACGACGGGGATGGCCCTTCCACACACGTGTGTGTTCAGCCACGTCCGGACTCCTGCCTAGTTGCGAGGGACAACTCGGGATTCTCCTCGAGGCTTGGCAGGGCAATTGGGACGCCTCTCCAGCTGAGACGGGAGACCAAGTGTCCCTTTCCACGTGCCACAGGAATCCTGGGTCTCCTATCAAGTTTCACGAGGAGTCAGGCATCGTCTCCTTTGGAGGCACTGATCTCCGCATACCTCTGGAGTTTTCAAAGGATTTGAGGCCTCCTGTCGCGATGAGGTGGGGAACTAGGTCTTTCTCTGTGGTCTCCACAGGGGATTCAGACAACCTTTCGTCTTGGGAGATGCAAGACGAGCCTGCATTCCAGTCACTGCAGGGATATCCGGCCTTATTTCGAGTCAGGGCATCGCGGTGTCCATTCCACTTGAGGCCGCAAACTCAGGGTCCCTCTCACATACCTAGAGCTGAGAGAAGCCTCCTCTTGAGGTGCTTGTGGTAAGGTGGTATTCCTCTGGAGTCGAAGCCAGGGGCTAACCTCTCATCTCGAGTTGATTTTTGGTCCACGGAGCTCTTTCGTGTTGCTACAGTGACCTCAGGATCCCTCTAGCCTTGAAACAGTGTTCTTGGGGTTTCTCTGGAGTGCCATGAAGGAAATCAAGGCTCCCTTCATGTGTGATGTGCAACACAGAATTGATCTGCACGCAGTGCAGGGGAATCGGGCCTCATCTCGCGGCGAGGGGGAAGTCTCATGGTTTTTCTCGAGTTGCGGCGGGAACCTGGGGTATATTCTCGAGTTACGACGGGGATGGCCCTTCCACACACGTGTTTGTTCAGCCACGTCAGGACTCTTGCCTAGTTGCGAGACACAACTCGGCATTCTCCTCGAGGCTTGGCAAGGCAATTGGGACGCCTCTCCAGCTGAGGTGGGAGACCAAGGGTCCCTTTCCACGTGCCACAGGAATCCTGGGACTCCTATCAAGTTTCACGAGGAGTCAGGCATCGTCTCCTTTGGAGGCACTGATCTCCGCGTACCTCTGGAGTTTTCAAAGGATGTGAGGCCTCCGGTCGCGATGAGGTGGGGAACTAGGTCTTTCTCTGTGGTCTCCACAGGGGATTCAGACATCCTTTCATCTTGGGAGATGCAAGACGAGCCTGCATTCAAGTCACTGCAGGGATATCCAGCCTTATTTCGCGTCAGGGCATCGCGGTGTCCATTCCACTTGAGGCCGCAAACTCAGGGTCCCTCTCACATACCTAGAGCTGAGAGAAGCCTCCTCTTGAGGTGCTTGTGGTAAGGTGGTATTCCTCTGGAGTCGAAGCCAGGGACTAACCTCTCATCTCGAGTTGATTTTTGGCCCACGGAGCTCTTTCGTGTTGCTACAGTGACCTCAGGATCCCTCTAGCCTTGAAACAGTGTTCTTGGGGTTTCTCTGGAGTGCCATCAAGGAAATCAAGGCTCCTTTCATGTGTGATGTGCAACACGGAATTGCTCTGCACGCAGTGCAGGGGAATCGGGCCTCATCTCGTGGCGAGGGGGAAGTCTCATGATTTTTCTCGAGTTGCGGCGGGAACCTGGGGTATATTCTCGAGCTACGACGGGGATGGCCCTTCCACCCACGTGTTTCTTCAGCGACGTCAGGACTCCTGCCTAGTTGCGAGGGACAACTCTGGATTCTCCTCGAGGCTTGGCAGGGCAATTGGGACGCCTCTCCAGCTGAGGCGGGAGACCAAGTGTCACTTTCCAAGTGCCACAGGAATCCTGGGACTCCTATCAAGTTTCACGAGGAGTCAGGCATCGTCTCCTTTGGAGGCACTGATCTCCGCGTACCTCTGGAGTTTTCAAAGGATGTGAGGCTATCGGTCGCGATGAGGTGGGGAACTAAGTCTTTCTCTGTGCTTTCTACAGGGGATTCAGACATCCTTTCATTCTGGGAGATGCAAGACGAGCCTGCATTGAAGTCACTGCAGGGATATCCGGCCTTATTTCGAGTCAGGGCATCGCGGTGTCCATTCCACTTGAGGCCCCAAACTCAGGGTCCCTCTCACATACCTAGAGCTGAGAGAAGCCTCCTCTTGAGGTGCTTGTGGTAAGGTGGTATTCCTCTGGAGACGAATCCAGGGACTAATCTCTCTTTTCAAGTTGATTTTTGGTCCACAGAGTTCTTTCGTGTTGCTACAGTGACCTCAGGATCCCTCTATCCTTGAAACAGTGTTCTTGGGGTTTCTCTGGAGTGCCATCAAGGAAATCAAGGCTCCTTTCATGTGTGATGTGCAAGACGGAATTGCTCTGCACGCAGTACAGGGGAATCGGGCCTCATCTCGCATCGAGGGGGAAGTCTCATGGTTTTTCTCGAGTTGCGGCGGGAACCTGGGGTATATTCTCGAGTTACGACGGGGATGGCCCTTCCACCCACGTGTTTGTTCAGCCATGTCAGGACTCCTGCCTAGTTCCGAGGGACAACTCGGGATTCTCCTCGAGGCTTGGCAGGGCAATTGGGACGGCTCTCCAGCTGAGACGGGAGACCAATGGTCCCTTTCCACGTGCCACAAGAATCCTGGGACTCCTATCAAGTTTCACGAGGAGTCAGGCATCGTCTCCTTTGGAGGCACTGATCTCCGCGTACCTCTGGAGTTTTCAAAGGATGTGAGGCCTGCGGTCGCGATGAGGTGGGGAACTCGGTATTTCTCTGTGGTCTCCACAGGGGATTCAGACATCCTTTCTTCTTGGGAGATGCAAGACGAGCCTGCATTGAAGTCACTGCAGGGATATCCGGCCTTATTTCGAGTCAGGGCATCGCGGTGTCCATTCCACTTGAGGCCGCAAACTCAGGATCCCTCTCACATACCTAGAGCTGAGAGAAGCCTCCTCTTGAGGTGCTTGTGGTAAGGTGGTATTCCTCAGGAGTCGAAGCCAGGGACTAACCTCTCATCTCGTGTTGATTTTTGGTCCACGGAGCTCTTTCGTGTTGCTACAGTGACCTCAGGATCCCTCTAGCCTTGAAACAGTGTTCTTGGGGTTTCTCTGGAGTGCCATCAAGGAAATCAAGGCTCCTTTCATGTGTGATGTGCAACACGGAATTGCTCTGCACGCAGTGCAGGGGAATCGGGCCTCATCTCGCGGCGAGTGGGAAGTCTCATGGTTTTTCTCGAGTTGCGGCGGCAACCTGGGGTATATTCTCGAGTTACGACGGGGATGGCCCTTCCACACACGTGTGTGTTCAGCCATGTCAGGACTCCTGCCTAGTTGCGAGGGACATCTCGGGATTCTCCTCGAGGCTTTGCAGGGCAATTGGGACGCCTCTCCAGCTGAGACGGGAGACCAAGGGTCCCTTTCCACGTGCCACAGGAATCCTGGGTCTCCTATGAAGTTTCACGAGGAGTCAGGCATCGTCTCCTTTGGAGGCACTGATCTCCGCATACCTCTGGAGTTTTCAAAGGATTTGAGGCCTCCTGTCGCGATGAGGTGGGGAACTAGGTCTTTCTCTGTGGTCTCCACAGGGGATTCAGACACCCTTTCGTCTTGGGAGATGCAAGACGAGCCTGCATTCCAGTCACTGCAGGGATATCCGGCCTTATTTCGAGTCAGGGCATCGCGGTGTCCATTCCACTTGAGGCCGCAAACTCAGGGTCCCTCTCACATACATAGAGCTGAGAGAAGCCTCCTCTTGAGGTGCTTGTGGTAAGGTGGTATTCCTCTGGAGTCGAAGCCAGGGACTAACCTCTCATCTCGAGTTGATTTTTGGCACACGGAGCTCTTTCGTGTTGCTACAGTGACCTCAGGATCCCTCTAGCCTTGAAACAGTGTTCTTGGGGTTTCTCTGGAGTGTCAAGGAAATCAAGGCTCCTTTCATGTGTGATGTGCAACACGGAATTGCTCTGCACGCAGTGCAGGGGAATCGGGCCTCATCTCGCGGCGAGGGGGAAGTCTCATGGTTTTTCTCGAGTTGCGGCGGGAACCAGGGGTATATTCTCGAGTTACGACGGGGATGGCCCTTCCACCCACGTGTTTCTTCAGCGACGTCAGGACTCCTGCCTAGTTGCGAGGGACAACTCTGGATTCTCCTCGAGGCTTGGCAGGGCAATTGGGACGCCTCTCCAGCTGAGGCGGGAGACCAAGTGTCCCTTTCCACGTGCCACAGGAATCCTGGGACTCCTATCAAGTTTCTCGAGGAGTCAGGCATCGTCTCCTTTGGAGGCACTGATCTCCGCGTACCTCTGGAGTTTTCAAAGGATGTGAGGCTATCGGTCGCGATGAGGTGGGGAACTAAGTCTTTCTCTGTGCTTTCCACAGGGGATTCAGACATCCTTTCATCCTGGGAGATGCAAGAAGAGCCTGCATTGAAGTCACTGCAGGGATATCCGGCCTTATTTCGAGTCAGGGCATCGCGGTGTCCATTCCACTTGAGGCCGCAAACTCAGGGTCCCTCTCACATACCTAGAGCTGAGAGAAGCCTCCTCTTGAGGTGCTTGTGGAAAGGTGGTATTCCTCTGGAGACGAATCCAGGGACTAACCTCTCTTTTCGAGTTGATTTTTGGTCCACAGAGTTCTTTCGTGTTGCTACAGTGACCTCAGGATCCCTCTATCCTTGAAACACAGTTCTTGGGGTTTCTCTGGAGTGCCATGAAGGAAATCAAGGCTCCTTTCATGTGTGATGTGCAACACGGAATTGCTCTGCACGCAGTACAGGGGAATCGGGCCTCATCTCGCAGCGAGGTGGAAGTCTCATGGTTTTTCTCGAGTTGCGGCGGGAACCTGGGGTATATTCTCGAGTTACGACGGGGATGGCCCTTTCACCCACGTGTTTGTTCAGCCACGTCAGGACTCCTGCCTAGTTGCGAGGGACAACTCGGGATTCTCCTCGAGTCTTGGCAGGGCAATGGGAACGCCTCTCCAGCTGAGGAGGGAGACCAAGGGTCCCTTTCCACGTGCCACAAGAATCCTGGGACTCCTATCAAGTTTCACGAGGAGTCAGGCATCGTCTCCTTTGGAGGCACTGATCTCCGCGTACCTCTGGAGTTTTCAAAGGATGTGAGGCCTCCGGTCGCGATGAGGTGGGGAACTAGGTCTTTCTCTGTGGTCTCCACAGGGGATTCAGACACCCTTTCGTTTTGGGAGATGCAAGACGAGCCTGCATTCAAGTCACTGCAGGGATATCCGGCCTTATTTCGAGTCAGGGCATCGCGGTGTCCATTCCACTTGAGGCCGCAAACTCAGGGTCCCTCTCACATACCTAGAGCTGAGAGAAGCCTCCTCTTGAGGTGCTTGTGGTAAGGTGGTATTCCTCTGGAGTCGAAGCCAGGGACTAACCTCTCATCTCGAGTTGATTCTTGGTCCACGGAGCTCTTTCGTGTTGCTACAGTGACCTCAGGATCCCTCTAGCCTTGAAACAGTGTTCTTGGGGTTTCTCTGGAGTGCCATGAAGGAAATCAAGGCTCCTTTCATGTGTGATGTGCAACACAGAATTGCTCTGCACGCAGTGCAGGGGAATCGGGCCTCATCTCGCGGCGAGGGGGAAGTCTCATTGTTTTTCTCGAGTTGCGGCGGGAACCTGGGGTATATTCTCGAGTTACGACGGTGATGGCCCTTCCACACACGTGTTTGTTCAGCCACGTCAGGACTCTTGTCTAGTTGCGAGACACAACTCGGGATTCTCCTCGAGGCTTGGCAAGGCAATTGGGACGCCTCTCCAGCTGAGGCGGGAGACCAAGTGTCCCTTTCCACGTGCCACAGGACTCCTGGGACTCCTATCAAGTTTCACGAGGAGTCAGGCGTCGTCTCCTTTGGAGGCACTGATCTCCGCGTACCTCAGGAGTTTTCAAAGGATGTGAGGCTATCGGTCGCGATGAGGTGGGGAACTAAGTCTTTCTCTGTGCTTTCCACAGGGGATTCAGACATCCTTTCGTCCTGGGAGATGCAAGATGAGCCTGCATTGAAGTCACTGCAGGGATATCCGGCCTTATTTCGAGTCAGGGCATCGCGGTGTCCATTCCACTTGAGGCCGCAAACTCAGGGTCCCTCTCACATACCTAGAGCTGAGAGAAGCCTCCTCTTGAGGTGCTTGTGGTACGGTGGTATTCCTCTGGAGACGAATTCAGGGACTAACCTCTCTTTTCGAGTTGATTTTTGGTCCACAGAGTTCTTTTGTGTTGCTACAGTGACCTCAGGATCCCTCTATCCTTGAAACAGTGTTCTTGGGGTTTCTCTGGAGTGCCATCTAGGAAATCAAGGCTCCTTTCATGTGTGATGTGCAAGACGGAATTGCTCTGCACGCAGTACAGGGGAATCGGGCCTCATCTCGCATCGAGGGGGAAGTCTCATGGTTTTTCTCGAGTTGCGGCGGGAACCTGGGGTATATTCTCGAGTTACGACGGGGATGGCCCTTCCACCCACGTGTTTGTTCAGCCACGTCAGGACTCCTGCCTAGTTGCGAGGGACAACTCGGGATTCTCCTCGAGGCTTGGCAGGGCAATTGGAACGCCTCTCCAGCTGAGGCGGGAGACCAAGGGTCCCTTTCCACGTGCCACAAGAATCCTGGGACTCCTATCAAGTTTCACGAGGAGTCAGGCATCGTCTCCTTTGGAGGCACTGATCTCCGCGTACCTCTGGAGTTTTCAAAGGATGTGAGGTCTGCGGTCGCGATGAGGTGGGGAACTAGGTGTTTCTCTGTGGTCTCCACAGGGGATTCAGACATCCTTTCTTCTTGGGAGATGCAAGACGAGCCTGCATTCAAGTCACTGCAGGGATATCCGGCCTTATTTCGAGTCAGGGCATCGCGGTGTCCATTCCACTTGAGGCCGCAAACTCAGGATCCCTCTCACATACCTAGAGCTGAGAGAAGCCTCCTCTTGAGGTGCTTGTGGTAAGGTGGTATTCCTCAGGAGTCGAAGCCAGGGACTAACCTCTCATCTCATGTTGATTCTTGGTCCACGGAGCTCTTTCGTGTTGCTACAGTGACCTCATGATCCCTCTAGCCTTGAAACAGTGTTCTTGGGGTTTCTCTGGAGTGCCATCAAGGAAATCAAGGCTCCTTTCATGTGTGATGTGCAACACGGAATTGCTCTGCACGCAGTGCAGGGGAATCGGGCCTCATCTCGCGGCGAGGGGGAAGTCTCATGGTTTTTCTCGAGTTGCGGCGGGAACCTGGGGTATATTCTCGAGTTACGACGGGGATGGCCCTTCCACCCACGTGTTTGTTCAGCCACGTCAGGACTCCTGCCTAGTTGCGAGACACAACTCGGGATTCTCCTCGAGGCTTGGCAAGGCAATTGGGACGCCGCTCCAGCTGAGGCGGGAGACCAAGGGTCCCTTTCCACGTGCCACAGGAATCCTGGGACTCCTATCAAGTTTCATGAGGAGTCAGGCATCGTCTCCTTTGGAGGCACTGATCTCCGCGTACCTCTGGAGTTTTCAAAGGATGTGAGGCCTCCGGTCGCGATGAGGTGGGGAACTAGGTGTTTCTCTGTGGTCTCCACAGGGGATTCAGACATCCTTTCATCTTGGGAGATGCAAGACGAGCCTGCATTCAAGTCACTGCAGGGATATCCAGCCTTATTTCGTGTCAGGGCATCGCGGTGTCCATTCCACTTGAGGCCGCAAACTCAGGGTCCCTCTCACATACCTAGAGCTGAGAGAAGCCTCCTCTTGAGGTGCTTGTGGTAAGGTGGTATTCCTCTGGAGTCGAAGCCAGGGACTAACCTCTCATCTCGAGTTGATTTTTGGCCCACGGAGCTCTTTCGTGTTGCTACAGTGACCTCAGGATCCCTCTAGCCTTGAAACAGTGTTCTTGGGGTTTCTCTGGAGTGCCATCAAGGAAATCAAGGCTCCTTTCATGTGTGATGTGCAACACGGAATTGCTCTGCACGCAGTGCAGGGGAATCGGGCCTCATCTCGCGGCGAGGGGGAAGTCTTATGGTTTTTCTCGAGTTGCGGCGGGAACCTGGGGTATATTCTCGAGTTACGACGGGGATGGCCCTTCCACCCACGTGTTTCTTCAGCGATGTCAGGACTCCTGCCTACTGGCGAGGGACAACTCTGGATTCTCCTCTAGGCTTGGCAGGGCAATTGGGACGCCTCTCCAGCTGAGGCGGGAGACCAAGTGTCCCTTTCCAAGTGCCACAGGAATCCTGGGACTCCTATCAAGTTTCACGAGGAGTCAGGCGTCGTCTCCTTTGGAGGCACTGATCTCCGCGTACCTCTGGAGTTTTCAAAGGATGTGAGGCTATCGGTCGCGATGAGGTGGGGAACTAAGTCTTTCTCTGTGCTTTCCACAGGGGATTCAGACATCCTTTCGTCCTGGGAGATGCAAGATGAGCCTGCATTGAAGTCACTGCAGGGATATCCGGCCTTATTTCGAGTCAGGGCATCACGGTGTCCATTCCACTTGAGGCCGCAAACTCAGGGTCCCTCTCACATACCTAGAGCTGAGAGAAGCCTCCTCCTGAGGTGCTTGTGGTAAGGTGGTATTCCTCTGGAGACGAATTCAGGGACTAACCTCTCTTTTCGAGTTGATTTTTGGTCCACAGAGTTCTTTTGTGTTGCTACAGTGACCTCAGGATCCCTCTATCCTTGAAACAGTGTTCTTGGGGTTTCTCTGGAGTGCCATCTAGGAAATCAAGGCTCCTTTCATGTGTGATGTGCAAGACGGAATTGCTCTGCACGCAGTACAGGGGAATCGGGCCTCATCTCGCATCGAGGGGGAAGTCTCATGGTTTTTCTCGAGTTGCGGCGGGAACCTGGGGTATATTCTCGAGTTACGACGGGGATGGCCCTTCCACCCACGTGTTTGTTCAGCCACGTCAGGACTCCTGCCTAGTTGCGAGGGACAACTCGGGATTCTCCTCGAGGCTTGGCAGGGCAATTGGAACGCCTCTCCAGCTGAGGCGGGAGACCAAGGGTCCCTTTCCACGTGCCACAAGAATCCTGGGACTCCTATCAAGTTTCACGAGGAGTCAGGCATCGTCTCCTTTGGAGGCACTGATCTCCGCGTACCTCTGGAGTTTTCAAAGGATGTGAGGTCTGCGGTCGCGATGAGGTGGGGAACTAGGTATTTCTCTGTGGTCTCCACAGGGGATTCAGACATCCTTTCTTCTTGGGAGATGCAAGACGAGCCTGCATTCAAGTCACTGCAGGGATATCTGGCCTTATTTCGAGTCAGGGCATCGCGGTGTCCATTCCACTTGAGGCCGCAAACTCAGGATCCCTCTCACATACCTAGAGCTGAGAGAAGCCTCCTCTTGAGGTGCTTGTGGTAAGGTGGTATTCCTCTGGAGTCGAAGCCAGGGACTAACCTCTCATCTCGAGTTGATTTTTGGCCCACGGAGCTCTTTCGTGTTGCTACAGTGACCTCAGGATCCCTCTAGCCTTGAAACAGTGTTCTTGGGGTTTCTCTGGAGTGCCATCAAGGAAATCAAGGCTCCTTTCATGTGTGATGTGCAACACGGAATTGCTCTGCACGCAGTGCATGGGAATCGGGCCTCATCTCGCGGCGAGGGGGAAGTCTCATGGTTTTTCTCGAGTTGCGGCGGGAACCTGGGGTATATTCTCGAGTTACGACGGGGATGGCCCTTCCACCCACGTGTTTCTTCAGCGACGTCAGGACTCCTGCCTAGTTGCGAGGGACAACTCTGGATTCTCCTCGAGGCTTGGCAGGGCAATTGGGACGCCTCTCCAGCTGAGGTGGGAGACCAAGTGTCCCTTTTCAAGTGCCACAGGAATCCTGGGACTCCTATCAATTTTCACGAGGAGTTAGGCGTCGTCTCCTTTGGAGGCACTGATCTCCGCGTACCTCTGGAGTTTTCAAAGGATGTGAGGCTATCCGTCGCGATGAGGTGGGGAACTAAGTCTTTCTCTGTGCTTTCCACAGGGGATTCAGACATCCTTTCGTCCTGGGAGATGCAAGACGAGCCTGCATTGAAGTCACTGCAGGGATATCCGGCCTTATTTCGAGTCAGGGCATCGCGGTGTCCATTCCACTTGAGGCCGCAAACTCAGGGTCCCTCTCACATACCTAGAGCTGAGAGAAGCCTCCTCTTGAGGTGCTTGTGGTAAGGTGGTATTCCTCTGGAGACGAATCCAGGGACTAACCTCTCTTTTCGAGTTGATTTTTGGTCCACAGAGTTCTTTCGTGTTGCTACAGTGACCTCAGGATCCCTCTATCCTTGAAACAGTGTTCTTGGGGTTTCTCTGGAGTACCATCAAGGAAATCAAGGCTCCTTTCATGTGTGATGTGCAAGACGGAATTGCTCTGCACGCAGTACAGGGGAATCGGGCCCCATCTCGCATCGAGGGGGAAGTCTCATGGTGTTTCTCGAGTTGCGGCGGGAACCTGGGGTATATTCTCGAGTTACGACGGGGATGGCCCTTCCACCCACGTGTTTGTTCAGCCACGTCAGGACTCCTGCCTAGTTGCGAGGGACAACTCGGGATTCTCCTCGAGGCTTGGCAGGGCAATTGGAACGCCTCTCCAGCTGAGGCGGGAGACCAAGGGTCCCTTTCCACGTGCCACAAGAATCCTGGGACTCCTATCAAGTTTCACGAGGAGTCAGGCATCGTCTCCTTTGGAGGCACTGATCTCCGCGTACCTCTGGAGTTTTCAAAGGATGTGAGGCCTCCGGTCGCGATGAGGTGGGGAACTAGGTGTTTCTCTGTGGTCTCCACAGGGGATTCAGACATCCTTTCTTCTTGGGAGATGCAAGACGAGCCTGCATTCAAGTCACTGCAGGGATATCCAGCCTTATTTCGAGTCAGGGCATCGCGGTGTCCATTCCACTTGAGGCCGCAAACTCAGGGTCCCTCTCACATACCTAGAGCTGAGAGAAGCCTCCTCTTGAGGTGCTTGTGGTAAGGTGGTATTCCTCAGGAGTCGAAGCCAGGGACTAACCTCTCATCTCGAGTTGATTTTTGGTCCACGGAGCACTTTCGTGTTGCTACAGTGACCTCAGGATCCCTCTAGCCTTGAAACAGTGTTCTTGGGGTTTCTCTGGAGTGCCATCAAGGAAATCAAGGCTCCTTTCATGTGTGATGTGCAACACGGAATTGCTCTGCATGCAGTACAGGGGAATCGGGCCTCATCTCGCGGGGAGGGGGAAGTCTCATGGTTTTTCTCGAATTGCGGCGGGAACCTGGGGTATATTCTCGAGTTACGACGGGGATGGCCCTTCCACACACCTGTTTGTTCAGCCACGTCAGGACTCTTGCCTAGTTGCGAGACACAACTCGGGATTCTCCTCGAGGCTTGGCAAGGCAATTGGGACGCCTCTCCAGCTGAGGCGGGAGACCAAGTGTCCCTTTCCACGTGCCACAGGAATCCTGGGACTCCTATCAAGTTTCACGAGGAGTCAGGCATCGTCTCCTTTGGAGGCACTGATCTCCGCGTACCTCTGGAGTTTTCAAAGGATGTGAGGCCTCCGGTCGCGATGAGGTGGGGAACTAGGTGTTTCTCTGTGGTCTCCACAGGGGATTCAGACATCCTTTCATCTTGGGAGATGCAAGACGAGCCTGCATTCAAGTCACTGCAGGGATATCCGGCCTTATTTCGCGTCAGGGCATCGCGGTGTCCATTCCACTTGAGGCCGCAAACTCAGGATCCCTCTCACATACCTAGAGCTGAGAGAAGCCTCCTCTTGAGGTGCTTGTGGTAAGGTGGTATTCCTCTGGAGTCGAAGCCAGGGACTAACCTCTCATCTCGAGTTGATTTTTGGCCCACGGAGCTCTTTCGTGTTGCTACAGTGACCTCAGGATCCCTCTAGCCTTGAAACAGTGTTCTTGGGGTTTCTCTGGAGTGCCATCAAGGAAATCAAGGCTCCTTTCATGTGTGATGTGCAACACGGAATTGCTCTGCACGCAGTGCAGGGGAATCGGGCCTCATCTCGCGGCGAGGGGGAAGTCTCATGGTTTTTCTCGAGTTGCGGCGGGAACCTGGGGTATATTCTCGAGTTACGCCGGGGATGGCCCTTCCACCCACGTGTTTCTTCAGCGACGTCAGGACTCCTGCCTAGTTGCGAGGGACAACTCTGGATTCTCCTCGAGGCTTGGCAGGGCAATTGGGACGCCTCTCCAGCTGAGGCGGGAGACCAAGTGTCCCTTTCCAAGTGCCACAGGAATCCTGGGACTCCTATCAAGTTTCACGAGGAGTCAGGCATCGTCTCCTTTGGAGGCACTGATCTCCGCGTACCTCTGGAGTTTTCAAAGGATGTGAGGCTATCGGTCGCGATGAGGTGGGGAACTAAGTCTTTCTCTGTGCTTTCCACAGGGGATTCAGACATCCTTTCGTCCTGGGAGATGCAAGACGAGCCTGCATTGAAGTCACTGCAGGGATATCCGGCCTTATTTCGAGTCAGGGCATCGCGGTGTCCTTTCCACTTGAGGCAGCAAACTCAGGGTCCCTCTCACATACCTAGAGCTGAGAGAAGCCTCCTCTTGAGGTGCTTGTGGTAAGGTGGTATTCCTCTGGAGACGAATCCAGGGACTAACCTCTCTTTTCGAGTTGATTTTTGGTCCACAGAGTTCTTTCGTGTTGCTACAGTGACCTCAGGATCCCTCTATCCTTGAAACAGTGTTCTTGGGGTTTCTCTGGAGTGCCATCAAGGAAATCAAGGCTCCTTTCATGTGTGATGTGCAAGACGGAATTGCTCTGCACGCAGTACAGTGGAATCGGGCCTCATCTCGCATCGAGGGGGAAGTCTCATGGTTTTTCTCGAGTTGCGGCGGGAACCTGGGGTATATTCTCGAGTTACGACGGGGATGGCCCTTCCACCCACGTGTTTGTTCAGCCACGTCAGGACTCCTGCCTAGTTGTGAGGGACAACTCGGGATTCTCCTCGAGGCTTGGCAGGGCAATTGGAACGCCTCTCCAGCTGAGGCGGGAGACCAAGGGTCCCTTTCCACGGGCCACAAGAATCCTGGGACTCCTATCAAGTTTCACGAGGAGTCAGGCATCGTCTCCTTTGGAGGCACTGATCTCCGCGTACCTCTGGAGTTTTCAAAGGATGTGAGGCCTCCGGTCGCGATGAGGTGGGGAACTAGGTGTTTCTCTGTGGTCTCCACAGGGGATTCAGACATCCTTTCTTCTTGGGAGATGCAAGACGAGCCTGCATTCAAGTCACTGCAGGGATATCCGGCCTTATTTCGAGTCAGGGCATCGCGGTGTCCATTCCACTTGAGGCCGCAAACTCAGGATCCCTCTCACATACCTAGAGCTGAGAGAAGCCTCCTCTTGAGGTGCTTGTGGTAAGGTGGTATTCCTCTGGAGTCGAAGCCAGGGACTAGCCTCTCATCTCGTGTTGATTCTTGGTCCACGGAGCTCTTTCGTGTTGCTACAGTGACCTCAGGATCCCTCTATCCTTGAAACAGTGTTCTTGGGGTTTCTCTGGAGTGCCATCAAGGAAATCAAGGCTCCTTTCATGTGTGATGTGCAACACAGAATTGGTCTGCACGCAGTGCAGGGGAATCGGGCCTCATCTCGCGGCGAGGGGAAATCTCATGGTTTTTCTCGAGTTGCGACGGGAACCTGGGGTATATTCTCGAGTTACGACGGGGATGGCCCTTCCACACACGTGTTTGTTCAGCCACGTCAGGACTCTTGCCTAGTTGCGAGACACAACTCGGGATTCTCCTCGAGGCTTGGCAAGGCAATTGGGACGCCTCTCCAGCTGAGGCGGGAGACCAAGGGTCCCTTTCCACGTGCCACAGAAATCCTGGCACTCCTATCAAGTTTCACGAGGAGTCAGGCATCATCTCCTTTGGAGGCACTGATCTCCGCGTACCTCTGGAGTTTTCAAAGGATGTGAGGCCTCCGGTCGCGATGAGGTGGAAAACTAGGTGTTTCTCTGTGGTCTCCACAGGGGATTCAGACATCCTTTCATCTTGGGAGATGCAAGACGAGCCTGCATTACAGTCACTGCAGGGATATCCGGCCTTATTTCGAGTCAGGGCATCGCGGTGTCCATTCCACTTGAGGCCGCAAACTCAGGATCCCTCTCACATACCTAGAGCTGAGAGAAGCCTCCCCTTGAGGTGCTTGTGGTAAGGTGGTATTCCTCAGGAGTCGAAGCCAGGGACTAACCTCTCATCTCGTGTTGATTTTTGGTCCACGGTGCTCTTTCGTGTTGCTACAGTGACCTCAGGATCCCTCTAGCCTTGAAACAGTGTTCTTGGGGTTTCTCTGGAGTGCCATCAAGGAAATCAAGGCTCCTTTCATGTGTGATGTGCAAGACGGAATTGCTCTGCATGCAGTGCAGGGGAATCGGGCCTCATCTCGCGGCGAGGGGGAAGTCTCATGGTTTTTCTCGAGTTGCGGCGGGAACCTGGGGTATATTCTCGAGTTACGACGGGGATTTCCCTTCCACCCACGTGTTTGTTCAGCCACGTCAGGACTCCTGCCTAGTTGCGAGGGACAACTCGGGATTCTCCTCGAGGCTTGGCAGGGCAATTGGAACGCCTCTCCAGCTGAGGCGGGAGACCAAGGGTCCCTTTCCACGTGTCACAAGAATCCTGGGACTCCTATCAAGTTTCACGAGGAGTCAGGCATCGTCTCCTTTGGAGGCACTGATCTCCGCGTACCTCTGGAGTTTTCAAAGGATGTGAGGCTATCGGTCGCGATGAGGTGGGGAACTAAGTCTTTCTCTGTGCTTTCCACAGGGGATTCAGACACCCTTTCGTCTTGGGAGATGCAAGACGAGCCTGCGTTGAAGTCACTGCAGGGATATCCGGCCTTATTTCGAGTCAGGGCATCGCGGTGTCCATTCCACTTGAGGCCGCAAACTCAGGGTCCCTCTCACATACCTAGAGCTGAGAGAAGCCTCCTCTTGAGGTGCTTGTGGTAAGGTGGTATTCCTCTGGAGACGAATCCAGGGACTAACCTCCCTTTTCGAGTTGATTTTTGGTCCACAGAGTTCTTTCGTGTTGCTACAGTGACCTCAGGATCCCTCTATCCTTGAAACAGTGTTCTTGGGGTTTCTCTGGAGTGCCATCAAGGAAATCAAGGGTCCTTTCATGTGTGATGTGCAAGACGGAATTGCTCTGCACGCAGTGCAGGGGAATCGGGCCTCATTTTGCGGAGAGGGGGAAGTCTCATGGTTTTTCTCGAGTTGCGGCGGGAACCTGGGGTATATTCTCGAGTTACGACGGGGATGGCCCTTCCACACACGTGTGTATTCAGCCATGTCAGGACTCCTGCCTAGTTGCGAGGGACAACTCGGGATTCTCCTCGAGGCTTTGCAGAGCAATTGGGACGCCTCTCCCGCTGAGACGGGAGACCAAGGGTCCCTTTCCACGTGCCACAGGAATCCTGGGTCTCCTATCAAGTTTCACGAGGAGTCAGGCATCGTCTCCTTTGGAGGCACTGATCTCCGCATACCTCTGGAGTTTTCAAAGGATTTGAGGCCTCCTGTCGCGATGAGGTGGGGAACTAGGTCTTTCTCTGTGGTCTAAACAGGGGATTCAGACACCCTTTCGTCTTGGGAGATGCAAGACGAGCCTGCATTCCAGTCACTGCAGGGATATCCAGCCTTATTTCGCGTCAGGGCATCGCGGTGTCCATTCCACTTGAGGCCGCAAACTCAGGGTCCCTCTCACATACCTAGTGCTGAGAGAAGCCTCCTCTTGAGGTGCTTGTGGTAATGTGGTATTCCTCTGGAGTCGAAGCCAGGGACTGACCTCTCATCTCGAGTTGATTTTTGGCCCACGGAGCTCTTTCGTGTTGCTACAGTGACCTCAGGATCCCTCTAGCCTTGAAACAGTGCTCTTGGGGTTTCTCTGGAGTGCCATCAAGGAAATCAAGGCTCCTTTCATGTGTGATGTGCAAGACGGAATTGCTCTGCACGCAGTACAGGGGAATCGGGCCTCATCTCGCATCGAGGGGGAAGTCTCATGGTTTTTCTCGAGTTGCGGCGGGAACCTGGGTATATTCTCGAGTTACAACGGGGATGGCCCTTCCATCCACGTGTTTGTTCAGCCACGTCAGGACTCCTGCCTAGTTGCGAGGGACAACTCGGGATTCTCCTCGAGGCTTGGCAGGGCAATTGGGACGCCTCTCCCGCTGAGACGGGAGACCAAGGGTCCCTTTCCACGTGCCACAGGAATCCTGGGTCTCCTATCAAGTTTCACGAGGAGTCAGGCATCGTCTCCTTTGGAGGCACTGATCTCCGCATACCTCTGGAGTTTTCAAAGGATTTGAGGCCTCCTGTCGCGATGAGGTGGGGAACTAGGTCTTTCTCTGTGGTCTCCACAGGGGATTCAGACACCCTTTCGTCTTGGGAGATGCAAGACGAGCCTGCATTCCAGTCACTGCAGGGATATCCGGCCTTATTTCGAGTCAGGGCATCGCGGTGTCCATTCCACTTGAGGCCGCAAACTCAGGGTCCCTCTCACATACATAGAGCTGAGAGAAGCCTCCTCTTGAGGTGCTTGTGGTAAGGTGGTATTCCTCTGGAGTCGAAGCCAGGGACTAACCTCTCATCTCGAGTTGATTTTTGGCCCACGGAGCTCTTTCGTGTTGCTACAGTGACCTCAGGATCCCTCTAGCCTTGAAACAGTGTTCTTGGGGTTTCTCTGGAGTGCCATCAAGGAAATCAAGGCTCCTTTCATGTGTGATGTGCAACACGGAATTGCTCTGCACGCAGTGCAGGGGAATCGGGCCTCATCTCGCGGCGAGGGGGAAGTCTCATGGTTTTTCTCGAGTTGCGGCGGGAACCTGGGGTATATTCTCGAGTTACGCCGGGGATGGCCCTTCCACCCACGTGTTTCTTCAGCGACGTCAGGACTCCTGCCTAGTTGCGAGGGACAACTCTGGATTCTCCTCGAGGCTTGGCAGGGCAATTGGGACGCCTCTCCAGCTGAGGCGGGAGACCAAGTGTCCCTTTCCAAGTGCCACAGGAATCCTGGGACTCCTATCAAGTTTCACGAGGAGTCAGGCATCGTCTCCTTTGGAGGCACTGATCTCCGCGTACCTCTGGAGTTTTCAAAGGATGTGAGGCTATCGGTCGCGATGAGGTGGGGAACTAAGTCTTTCTCTGTGCTTTCCACAGGGGATTCAGACATCCTTTCGTCCTGGGAGATGCAAGACGAGCCTGCATTGAAGTCACTGCAGGGATATCCGGCCTTATTTCGAGTCAGGGCATCGCGGTGTCCTTTCCACTTGAGGCAGCAAACTCAGGGTCCCTCTCACATACCTAGAGCTGAGAGAAGCCTCCTCTTGAGGTGCTTGTGGTAAGGTGGTATTCCTCTGGAGACGAATCCAGGGACTAACCTCTCTTTTCGAGTTGATTTTTGGTCCACAGAGTTCTTTCGTGTTGCTACAGTGACCTCAGGATCCCTCTATCCTTGAAACAGTGTTCTTGGGGTTTCTCTGGAGTGCCATCAAGGAAATCAAGGCTCCTTTCATGTGTGATGTGCAAGACGGAATTGCTCTGCACGCAGTACAGGGGAATCGGGCCTCATCTCGCATCGAGGGGGAAGTCTCATGGTTTTTCTCGAGTTGCGGCGGGAACCTGGGGTATATTCTCGAGTTACGACGGGGATGGCCCTTCCACCCACGTGTTTGTTCAGCCACGTCAGGACTCCTGCCTAGTTGTGAGGGACAACTCGGGATTCTCCTCGAGGCTTGGCAGGGCAATTGGAACGCCTCTCCAGCTGAGGCGGGAGACCAAGGGTCCCTTTCCACGGGCCACAAGAATCCTGGGACTCCTATCAAGTTTCACGAGGAGTCAGGCATCGTCTCCTTTGGAGGCACTGATCTCCGCGTACCTCTGGAGTTTTCAAAGGATGTGAGGCCTCCGGTCGCGATGAGGTGGGGAACTAGGTGTTTCTCTGTGGTCTCCACAGGGGATTCAGACATCCTTTCTTCTTGGGAGATGCAAGACGAGCCTGCATTCAAGTCACTGCAGGGATATCCGGCCTTATTTCGAGTCAGGGCATCGCGGTGTCCATTCCTCTTGAGGCCGCAAACTCAGGATCCCTCTCACATACCTAGAGCTGAGAGAAGCCTCCTCTTGAGGTGCTTGTGGTAAGGTGGTATTCCTCTGGAGTCGAAGCCAGGGACTAGCCTCTCATCTCGTGTTGATTCTTGGTCCACGGAGCTCTTTCGTGTTGCTACAGTGACCTCAGGATCCCTCTATCCTTGAAACAGTGTTCTTGGGGTTTCTCTGGAGTGCCATCAAGGAAATCAAGGCTCCTTTCATGTGTGATGTGCAACACAGAATTGGTCTGCACGCAGTGCAGGGGAATCGGGCCTCATCTCGCGGCGAGGGGAAATCTCATGGTTTTTCTTGAGTTGCGACGGGAACCTGGGGTATATTCTCGAGTTACGACGGGGATGGCCCTTCCACACACGTGTTTGTTCAGCCACGTCAGGACTCTTGCCTAGTTGCGAGACACAACTCGGGATTCTCCTCGAGGCTTGGCAAGGCAATTGGGACGCCTCTCCAGCTGAGGCGGGAGACCAAGGGTCCATTTCCACGTGCCACAGAAATCCTGGCACTCCTATCAAGTTTCACGAGGAGTCAGGCATCATCTCCTTTGGAGGCACTGATCTCCGCGTACCTCTGGAGTTTTCAAAGGATGTGAGGCCTCCGGTCGCGATGAGGTGGGAAACTAGGTGTTTCTCTGTGGTCTCCACAGGGGATTCAGACACCCTTTCGTCTTGGGAGATGCAAGACGAGCCTGCATTCCAGTCACTGCAGGGATATCCGGCCTTATTTCGAGTCAGGGCATCGCGGTGTCCATTCCACTTGAGGCCGCAAACTCAGGATCCCTCTCACATACCTAGAGCTGAGAGAAGCCTCCCCTTGAGGTGCTTGTGGTAAGGTGGTATTCCTCAGGAGTCGAAGCCAGGGACTAACCTCTCATCTCGTGTTGATTCTTGGTCCACGGTGCTCTTTCGTGTTGCTACAGTGACCTCAGGATCCCTCTAGCCTTGAAACAGTGTTCTTGGGGTTTCTCTGGAGTGCCATCAAGGAAATCAAGGCTCCTTTCATGTGTGATGTGCAAGACGGAATTGCTCTGCATGCAGTGCAGGGGAATCGGGCCTCATCTCGCGGCGAGGGGGAAGTCTCATGGTTTTTCTCGAGTTGCGGCGGGAACCTGGGGTATATTCTCGAGTTACGACGGGGATGGCCCTTCCACCCACGTGTTTGTTCAGCCACGTCAGGACTCCTGCCTAGTTGCGAGGGACAACTCGGGATTCTCCTCGAGGCTTGGCAGGGCAATTGGAACGCCTCTCCAGCTGAGGCGGGAGACCAAGGGTCCCTTTCCACGTGCCACAAGAATCCTGGGACTCCTATCAAATTTCACGAGGAGTCAGGCATCGTCTCCTTTGGAGGCACTGATCTCCGCGTACCTCTGGAGTTTTCAAAGGATGTGAGGCTATCGGTCGCGATGAGGTGGGGAACTAAGTCTTTCTCTGTGCTTTCCACAGGGGATTCAGACATCCTTTCGTCTTGGGAGATGCAAGACGAGCCTGCGTTGAAGTCACTGCAGGGATATCCGGCCTTATTTCGAGTCAGGGCATCGCGGTGTCCATTCCACTTGAGGCCGCAAACTCAGGGTCCCTCTCACATACCTAGAGCTGAGAGAAGCCTCCTCTTGAGGTGCTTGTGGTAAGGTGGTATTCCTCTGGAGACGAATCCAGGGACTAACCTCTCTTTTCGAGTTGATTTTTGGTCCACAGAGTTCTTTCGTGTTGCTACAGTGACCTCAGGATCCCTCTATCCTTGAAACAGTGTTCTTGGGGTTTCTCTGGAGTGCCATCAAGGAAATCAAGGGTCCTTTCATGTGTGATGTGCAAGACGGAATTGCTCTGCACGCAGTGCAGGGGAATCGGGCCTCATTTTGCGGAGAGGGGGAAGTCTCATGGTTTTTCTCGAGTTGCGGCGGGAACCTGGGGTATATTCTCGAGTTACGACGGGGATGGCCCTTCCACACACGTGTGTATTCAGCCATGTCAGGACTCCTGCCTAGTTGCGAGGGACAACTCGGGATTCTCCTCGAGGCTTTGCAGAGCAATTGGGACGCCTCTCCCGCTGAGACGGGAGACCAAGGGTCCCTTTCCACGTGCCACAGGAATCCTGGGTCTCCTATCAAGTTTCACGAGGAGTCAGGCATCGTCTCCTCTGGAGGCACTGATCTCCGCATACCTCTGGAGTTTTCAAAGGATTTGAGGCCTCCTGTCGCGATGAGGTGGGGAACTAGGTCTTTCTCTGTGGTCTAAACAGGGGATTCAGACACCCTTTCGTCTTGGGAGATGCAAGACGAGCCTGCATTCCAGTCACTGCAGGGATATCCGGCCTTATTTCGAGTCAGGGCATCGCGGTGTCCATTCCACTTGAGGCCGCAAACTCAGGGTCCCTCTCACATACCTAGAGCTGAGAGAAGCCTCCTCTTGAGGTGCTTGTGGTAAGGTGGTATTCCTCAGGAGTCGAAGCCAGGGACTAACCTCTCATCTCGAGTTGATTTTTGGTCCACGGAGCACTTTCGTGTTGCTACAGTGACCTCAGGATCCCTCTAGCCTTGAAACAGTGTTCTTGGGGTTTCTCTGGAGTGCCATCAAGGAAATCAAGGCTCCTTTCATGTGTGATGTGCAACACAGAATTGCTCTGCACGCAGTACAGGGGAATCGGGCCTCATCTCGCGGCGAGGGGGAAGTCTCATGGTTTTTCTCGAATTGCGGCGGGAACCTGGGGTATATTCTCGAGTTACGACGGGGATGGCCCTTCCACACACGTGTTTGTTCAGCCAAGTCAGGACTCTTGCCTAGTTGCGAGGGACAACTCGGGATTCTCCTCGAGGCTTGGCAAGGCAATTGGGACGCCTCTCCAGCTGAGGCGGGAGACCAAGGGTCCCTTTCCACGTGCCACAGGAATCCTGGGACTCCTATCAAGTTTCACGAGGAGTCAGGCATCGTCTCCTTTGGAGGCACTGATCTCCGCGTACCTCTGGAGTTTTCAAAGGATGTGAGGCCTCCGGTCGCGATGAGGTGGGGAACTAGGTCTTTCTCTGTGGTCTCCACAGGGGATTCAGACACCCTTTCTTCTTGGGAGATGCAAGACAAGCCTGCATTCCAGTCACTGCAGGGATATCCGGCCTTATTTCGAGTCAGGGCATCGCGGTGTCCATTCCACTTGAGGCCACAAACTCAGGGTCCCTCTCACATACCTAGAGCTGAGAGAAGCCTCCTCTTGAGGTGCTTGTGGTAAGGTGGTATTCCTCTGGAGTCGAAGCCAGGGACTAACCTCTCATCTCGAGTTGATTATTGGTCCACGGAGCTCTTTCGTGTTGCTACAGTGACCTCAGGATCCCTCTATCCTTGAAACAGTGTTCTTGGGGTTTCTCTGGAGTGCCATCAAGGAAATCAAGGCTCCTTTCATGTGTGATGTGCAACACAGAATTGGTCTGCACGCAGTGCAGGGGAATCGGGCCTCATCTCGCGGCGAGGGGAAATCTCATGGTTTTTCTCGAGTTGCGACGGGAACCTGGGGTATATTCTCGAGTTACGACGGGGATGGCCCTTCCACACACGTGTTTGTTCAGCCACGTCAGGACTCTTGCCTAGTTGCGAGACACAACTCGGGATTCTCCTCGAGGCTTGGCAAGGCAATTGGGACGCCTCTCCAGCTGAGGCGGGAGACCAAGGGTCCCTTTCCACGTGCCACAGAAATCCTGGCACTCCTATCAAGTTTCACGAGGAGTCAGGCATCATCTCCTTTGGAGGCACTGATCTCCGCGTACCTCTGGAGTTTTCAAAGGATGTGAGGCCTCCGGTCGCGATGAGGTGGGAAACTAGGTGTTTCTCTGTGGTCTCCACAGGGGATTCAGACACCCTTTCGTCTTGGGAGATGCAAGACGAGCCTGCATTCCAGTCACTGCAGGGATATCCGGCCTTATTTCGAGTCAGGGCATCGCGGTGTCCATTCCACTTGAGGCCGCAAACTCAGGATCCCTCTCACATACCTAGAGCTGAGAGAAGCCTCCCCTTGAGGTGCTTGTGGTAAGGTGGTATTCCTCAGGAGTCGAAGCCAGGGACTAACCTCTCATCTCGTGTTGATTCTTGGTCCACGGTGCTCTTTCGTGTTGCTACAGTGACCTCAGGATCCCTCTAGCCTTGAAACAGTGTTCTTGGGGTTTCTCTGGAGTGCCATCAAGGAAATCAAAGCTCCTTTCATGTGTGATGTGCAAGACGGAATTGCTCTGCATGCAGTGCAGGGGAATCGGGCCTCATCTCGCGGCGAGGGGGAAGTCTCATGGTTTTTCTCGAGTTGCGGCGGGAACCTGGGGTATATTCTCGAGTTACGACGGGGATGGCCCTTCCACCCACGTGTTTGTTCAGCCACGTCAGGACTCCTGCCTAGTTGCGAGGGACAACTCGGGATTCTCCTCGAGGCTTGGCAGGGCAATTGGAACGCCTCTCCAGCTGAGGCGGGAGACCAAGGGTCCCTTTCCACGTGCCACAAGAATCCTGGGACTCCTATCAAGTTTCACGAGGAGTCAGGCATCGTCTCCTTTGGAGGCACTGATCTCCGCGTACCTCTGGAGTTTTCAAAGGATGTGAGGCTATCGGTCGCGATGAGGTGGGGAACTAAGTCTTTCTCTGTGCTTTCCACAGGGGATTCAGACATCCTTTCATCTTGGGAGATGCAAGACGAGCCTGCGTTGAAGTCACTGCAGGGATATCCGGCCTTATTTCGAGTCAGGGCATCGCGGTGTCCATTCCACTTGAGGCCGCAAACTCAGGGTCCCTCTCACATACCTAGAGCTGAGAGAAGCCTCCTCTTGAGGTGCTTGTGGTAAGGTGGTATTCCTCTGGAGACGAATCCAGGGACTAACCTCTCTTTTCGAGTTGATTTTTGGTCCACAGAGTTCTTTCGTGTTGCTACAGTGACCTCAGGATCCCTCTATCCTTGAAACAGTGTTCTTGGGGTTTCTCTGGAGTGCCATCAAGGAAATCAAGGGTCCTTTCATGTGTGATGTGCAAGACGGAATTGCTCTGCACGCAGTGCAGGGGAATCGGGCCTCATTTTGCGGAGAGGGGGAAGTCTCATGGTTTTTCTCGAGTTGCGGCGGGAACCTGGGGTATATTCTCGAGTTACGACGGGGATGGCCCTTCCACACACGTGTGTATTCAGCCATGTCAGGACTCCTGCCTAGTTGCGAGGGACAACTCGGGATTCTCCTCGAGGCTTTGCAGAGCAATTGGGACGCCTCTCCCGCTGAGACGGGAGACCAAGGGTCCCTTTCCACGTGCCACAGGAATCCTGGGTCTCCTATCAAGTTTCACGAGGAGTCAGGCATCGTCTCCTTTGGAGGCACTGATCTCCGCGTACCTCTGGAGTTTTCAAAGGATGTGAGGCCTCCGGTCGCGATGAGGTGGGGAACTAGGTCTTTCTCTGTGGTCTAAACAGGGGATTCAGACACCCTTTCGTCTTGGGAGATGCAAGACGAGCCTGCATTCCAGTCACTGCAGGGATATCCGGCCTTATTTCGAGTCAGGGCATCGCGGTGTCCATTCCACTTGAGGCCGCAAACTCAGGGTCCCTCTCACATACCTAGAGCTGAGAGAAGCCTCCTCTTGAGGTGCTTGTGGTAAGGTGGTATTCCTCAGGAGTCGAAGCCAGGGACTAACCTCTCATCTCGAGTTGATTTTTGGTCCACGGAGCACTTTCGTGTTGCTACAGTGACCTCAGGATCCCTCTAGCCTTGAAACAGTGTTCTTGGGGTTTCTCTGGAGTGCCATCAAGGAAATCAAGGCTCCTTTCATGTGTGATGTGCAACACAGAATTGCTCTGCACGCAGTACAGGGGAATTGGGCCTCATCTCGCGGCGAGGGGGAAGTCTCATGGTTTTTCTCGAATTGCGGCGGGAACCTGGGGTATATTCTCGAGTTACGACGGGGATGGCCCTTCCACACACGTGTTTGTTCAGCCACGTCAGGACTCTTGCCTAGTTGCGAGGGACAACTCGGGATTCTCCTCGAGGCTTGGCAAGGCAATTGGGACGCCTCTCCAGCTGAGGCGGGAGACCAAGGGTCCCTTTCCACGTGCCACAGGAATCCTGGGACTCCTATCAAGTTTCACGAGGAGTCAGGCATCGTCTCCTTTGGAGGCACTGATCTCCGCGTACCTCTGGAGTTTTCAAAGGATGTGAGGCCTCCGGTCGCGATGAGGTGGGGAACTAGGTCTTTCTCTGTGGTCTCCACAGGGGATTCAGACATCCTTTCATCTTGGGAGATGCAAGACGAGCCTGCATTCAAGTCACTGCAGGGATATCCAGCCTTATTTCGCGTCAGGGCATCGCGGTGTCCATTCCACTTGAGGCCGCAAACTCAGGATCCCTCTCACATACCTAGAGCTGAGAGAAGCCTCCTCTTGAGGTGCTTGTGGTAAGGTGGTATTCCTCTGGAGTCGAAGCCAGGGACTAACCTCTCATCTCGAGTTGATTTTTGGCCCACGGAGCTCTTTCGTGTTGCTACAGTGACCTCAGGATCCCTCTAGCCTTGAAACAGTGTTCTTGGGGTTTCTCTGGAGTGCCATCAAGGAAATCAAGGCTCCTTTCATGTGTGATGTGCAACACGGAATTGCTCTGCACGCAGTGCAGGGGAATCGGGCCTCATCTCGCGGCGAGGGGGAAGTCTCATGGTTTTTCTCGAGTTGCGGCGGGAACCTGGGGTATATTCTCGAGTTACGACGGGGATGGCCCTTCCACCCACGTGTTTCTTCAGCTACGTCAGGACTCCTGCCTAGTTGCGAGGGACAACTCGGGATTCTCCTCGAGGCTTTGCAGGGCAATTGGGACGCCTCTCCAGCTGAGACGGGAGACCAAGTGTCCCTTTCCACGTGCCACAGGAATCCTGGGTCTCCTATCAAGTTTCACGAGGAGTCAGGCATCGTCTCCTTTGGAGGCACTGATCTCCGCATACCTCTGGAGTTTTCAAAGGATTTGAGGCCTCCTGTCGCGATGAGGTGGGGAACTAGGTCTTTCTCTGTGGTCTCCACAGGGGATTCAGACACCCTTTCGTCTTGGGAGATGCAAGACAAGCCTGCATTCCAGTCACTGCAGGGATATCCGGCCTTATTTCGAGTCAGGGCATCGCGGTGTCCATTCCACTTGAGGCCGCAAACTCAGGGTCCCTCTCACATACCTAGAGCTGAGAGAAGCCTCCTCTTGAGGTGCTTGTGGTAAGGTGGTATTCCTCTGGAGTCGAAGCCAGGGACTAACCTCTCATCTCGAGTTGATTATTGGTCCACGGAGCTCTTTCGTGTTGCTACAGTGACCTCAGGATCCCTCTATCCTTGAAACAGTGTTCTTGGGGTTTCTCTGGAGTGCCATCAAGGAAATCAAGGCTCCTTTCATGTGTGATGTGCAAGACGGAATTGCTCTGCACGCAGCGCAGGGGAATCAGGCCTCATTTTGCGGAGAGGGGGAAGTCTCATGGTTTTTCTCGAGTTGCGGCGGGAACCTGGGGTATATTCTCGAGTTCCGACGGGGATGGCCCTTCCACACACGTGTGTGTTCAGCCATGTCAGGACTCCTGCCTAGTTGCGAGGGACAACTCGGGATTCTCCTCGAGGCTTTGCAGGGCAATTGGGACGCCTCTCCAGCTGAGACGGGAGACCAAGGGTCCATTTCCACGTGCCACAGGAATCCTGGGTCTCCTATCAAGTTTCACGAGGAGTCAGGCATCGTCTCCTTTGGAGGCACTGATCTCCGCATACCTCTGGAGTTTTCAAAGGATTTGAGGCCTCCTGTCGCGATGAGGTGGGGAACTAGGTCTTTCTCTGTGGTCTCCACAGGGGATTCAGACACCCTTTCGTCTTGGGAGATGCAAGACGAGGCTGCATTTCAGTCACTGCAGGGATATCCGGCCTTATTTCGAGTCAGGGCATCGCGGTGTCCATTCCACTTGAGGCCACAAACTCAGGGTCCCTCTCACATACCTAGAGCTGAGAGAAGCCTCCTCTTGAGGTGCTTGTGGTAAGGTGGTATTCCTCTTGAGTCGAAGCCAGGGACTAACCTCTCATCTCGAGTTGATTTTTTCCCCACGGAGCTCTTTCGTGTTGCTACAGTGACCTCAGGATCCCTCTAGCCTTGAAACAGTGTTCTTGGGGTTTCTCTGGAGTGCCATCAAGGAAATCAAGGCTCCTTTCATGTGTGATGTGCAACACGGAATTGCTCTGCACGCAGTGCAGGGGAATCGGGCCTCATCTCGCAGCGAGGGGGAAGTCTCATGGTTTTTCTCGAGTTGCGGCGGGAACCTGGGGTATATTCTCGAGTTACGACGGGGATGGCCCTTCCACCCACGTGTTTCTTCAGCGACGTAAGGACTCCTGCCTAGTTGCGAGGGACAACTCTGGATTCTCCTCGAGGCTTGGCAGGGCAATTGGGACGCCTCTCCAGCTGAGGCGGGAGACCAAGTGTCCCTTTCCAAGTGCCACAGGAATCCTGGGACTCCTATCAAGTTTCACGAGGAGTCAGGCATCGTCTCCTTTGGAGGCACTGATCTCCGCGTACCTCTGGAGTTTTCAAAGGATGTGAGGCTATCGGTCGCGATGAGGTGGGGAACTAAGTCTTTTTCTGTGCTTTCCACAGGGGATTCAGACATCCTTTCGTCCTGGGAGATGCAAGACGACCCTGCATTGAAGTCACTGCAGGGATATCCGGCCTTATTTCGAGTCAGGGCATCGCGGTGTCCATTCCACTTGAGGCCGCAAAATCAGGGTCCCTCTCACATACCTAGAGCTGAGAGAAGCCTCCTCTTGAGGTGCTTGTGGTAAGGTGGTATTCCTCTGGAGACGAATCCAGGGACTAACCTCTCTTTTCGAGTTGATTTTTGGTCCACAGAGTTCTTTCGTGTTGCTACAGTGACCTCAGGATCGCTCTATCCTTGAAACAGTGTTCTTGGGGTTTCTCTGGAGTGCCATCAAGGAAATCAAGGCTCCTTTCATGTGTGATGTGCAACACGGAATTGCTCTGCACGCAGTACAGGGGAATCGGGCCTCATCTCGCATCGAGGGGGAAGTCTCATGGTTTTTCTCGAGTTGCGGCGGGAACCTGGGGTATATTCTCGAGTTACGACGGGGATGGCCCTTCCACCCACGTGTTTGTTCAGCCACGTCAGGACTCCTGCCTAGTTGCGAGGGACAACTCGGGATTCTCCTCGAGGCTTGGCAGGGCAATTGGAACGCCTCTCCAGCTGAGGCGGGAGACCAAGGGTCCCTTTCCACGTGCCACAAGAATCCTGGGACTCCTATCAAGTTTCACGAGGAGTCAGGCATCGTCTCCTTTGGAGGCACTGATCTCCGCATACCTCTGGAGTTTTCAAAGGATGTGAGGCCTCCGGTCGCGATGAGGTGGGGAACTAGGTCTTTCTCTGTGGTCTCCACAGGGGATTCAGAAACCCTTTCTTCTTGGGAGATGCAAGACGAGCCTGCATTCAAGTCACTGCAGGGATATCCGGCCTTATTTCGAGTCAGGGCATCGCGGTGTCCATTCCACTTGAGGCCGCAAACTCAGGGTCCCTCTCACATACCTAGAGCTGAGAGAAGCCTCCTCTTGAGGTGCTTGTGGTAAGGTGGTATTCCTCTGGAGTCGAAGCCAGGGACTAACCTCTCATCTCGTGTTGATTCTTGGTCCACGGAGCTCTTTCGTGTTGCTACAGTGACCTCAGGATCCCTCTAGCCTTGAAACAGTGTTCTTGGGGTTTCTCTGGAGTGCCATGAAGGAAATCAAGGCTCCTTTCATGTGTGATGTGCAACACAGAATTGCTCTGCACGCAGTGCAGGGGAATCGGGCCTCATCTCGCGGCGAGGGGGAAGTCTCATGGTTTTTCTCGAGTTGCGGCGGGAACCTGGGGTATATTCTCGAGTTACGACGGGGATGGCCCTTCCACCCACGTGTTTCTTCAGCGACGTCAGGACTCCTGCCTAGTTGCGAGGGACAACTCTGGATTCTCCTCGAGGCTTGGCAGGCCAATTGGGACGCCTCTCCAGCTGAGGCGGGAGACCAAGTGTCCCTTTCCAAGTGCCACAGGAATCCTGGGACTCCTATCAAGTTTCACGAGGAGTCAGGCATCGTCTCCTTTGGAGGCACTGATCTCCGCGTACCTCTGGAGTTTTCAAAGGATGTGAGGCTATCGATCGCGATGAGGTGGGGAACTAAGTCTTTCTCTGTGCTTTCCACAGGGGATTCAGACATCCTTTCGTCCTGGGAGATGCAAGACGAGCCTGCATTGAAGTCACTGCAGGGATATCCAGCCTTATTTCGAGTCAGGGCATCGCGGTGTCCATTCCACTTGAGGCCGCAAACTCAGGGTCCCTATCACATACCTAGAGCTGAGAGAAGCCTCCTCTTGAGGTGCTTGTGGTAAGGTGGTATTCCTCTGGAGACGAATCCAGGGACTAACCTCTCTTTTCGACTTGATTTTTCGTCCACAGAGTTCTTTCGTGTTGCTACAGTGACCTCAGGATCCCTCTATCCTTGAAACAGTGTTCTTGGGGTTTCTCTGGAGTGCCATCAAGGAAATCAAGGCTCCTTTCATGTGTGATGTGCAAGACGGAATTGCTCTGCACGCAGTACAGGGGAATCGGGCCTCATCTCGCATCGAGGGGGAAGTCTCATGGTTTTTCTCGAGTTGCGGCGGGAACCTGGGGTATATTCTCGAGTTACGACGGGGATGGCCCTTCCACACACGTGTTTGTTCAGCCACGTCAGGACTCCTGCCTAGTTGTGAGGGACAACTCGGGATTCTCCTCGAGGCTTGGCAGGGCAATTGGAACGCCTCTCCAGCTGAGGCGGGAGACCAAGGGTCCCTTTCCACGTGCCACAAGAATCCTGGGACTCCTATCAAGTTTCACGAGGAGTCAGGCATCGTCTCCTTTGGAGGCACTGATCTCCGCGTACCTCTGGAGTTTTCAAAGGATGTGAGGCCTCCGGTCGCGATGAGGTGGGGAACTAGGTGTTTCTCTGTGGTCTCCACAGGGGATTCAGACATCCTTTCTTCTTGGGAGATGCAAGACGAGCCTGCATTCAAGTCACTGCAGGGATATTCAGCCTTATTTCGCGTCAGGGCATAGCGGTGTCCATTCCACTTGAGGCCGCAAACTCAGGGTCCCTCTCACATACCTAGAGCTGAGAGAAGCCTCCTCTTGAGGTGCTTGTGTTAAGGTGGTATTCCTCTGGAGTCGAAGCCAGGGACTAACCTCTCATCTCGAGTTGATTTTTGGTCCACGGAGCTCTTTCGTGTTGCTACAGTGACCTCAGGATCCCTCTAGCCTTGAAACAGTGTTCTTGGGGTTTCTCTGGAGTGCCATGAAGGAAATCAAGGCTCCTTTCATGTGTGATGTGCAACACAAAATTGCTCAGCACGCAGTGCAGGGGAATCGGGCCTCATCTCGCGGCGAGGGGGAAGTCTCATGGTTTTTCTCGAGTTGCGGCGGGAACCTGGGGTATATTCTCGAGTTACGACGGGGATGGCCCTTCCACACAGGTGTTAGTTCAGCCACGTCAGGACTCTTGCCTAGTTGCGAGACACAACTCGGGATTCTCCTCGAGGCTTGGCAAGGCAATTGGGACGCCTCTCCAGCTGAGGCGGGAGACCAAGTGTCCCTTTCCACGTGCCACAGCAATCCTGGGACTCCTATCAAGTTTCACGAGGAGTCAGGCATCGTCTCCTTTGGAGGAACTGATCTCCGCGTACCTCTGGAATTTTCAAAGGATGTGAGGACTCCGGTCGCGATGAGGTGGGGAACTAGGTCTTTCTCTGTGGTCTCCACAGGGGATTCAGACATCCTTTCGTATTGGGAGATGCAAGACGAGCCTGCATTCCAGTCACTGCAGGAATATCCGGCCTTATTTCGAGTCAGGGCATCGCGGTGTCCATTCCACTTGAGGCCGCAAACTCAGGGTCCCTCTCACATACCTAGAGCTGAGAGAAGCCTCCTCTTGAGGTGCTTGTGGTAAGGTGGTATTCCTCAGGAGTCGATGCCAGGGACTAACCTCTATCTCGTGTTGATTCTTGGTCCACGGAGCTCTTTCGTGTTGCTACAGTGACCTCAGGATCCCTCTAGCCTTGAAACAGTGTTCTTGGGGTTTCTCTGGAGTGCCATCAAGGAAATCAAGGCTCCTTTCATGTGTGATGTGCAAGACGGAATTGCTCTGCACACAGTGCAGGGGAATCGGGCCTCATTTTGCGGAGAGGGGGAAGTCTCATGGTTTTTCTCGAGTTGCGGCGGGAACCTGGGGTATATTCTCGAGTTCCGACGGGGATGGCCCTTCCACACACGTGTGTGTTCAGCCATGTCAGGACTCCTGCCTAGTTGCGAGGGACAACTCGGGATTCTCCTCGAGGCTTGGCAGGGCAATTGGTACGCCTCTCCAGCTGAGACGGGAGACCAAGTGTCCCTTTCCACGTGCCACAGGAATCCTGGGTCTCCTATCAAGTTTCACGAGGAGTCAGGCATCGTCTCCTTTGGAGGCACTGATCTCCGCATACCTCTGGAGTTTTCAAAGGATTTGAGGCCTCCTGTCGCGATGAGGTGGGGAACTAGGTCTTTCTCTGTGGTCTCCACAGGGGATTCAGACACCCTTTCGTCTTGGGAGATGCAAGACAAGCCTGCATTCCAGTCACTGCAGTGATATCCGGCCTTATTTCGAGTCAGGGCATCGCGGTGTCCATTCCACTTGAGGCCACAAACTCAGGGTCCCTCTCACATACCTAGAGCTGAGAGAAGCCTCCTCTTGAGGTGCTTGTGGTATGGTGGTATTCCTCTGGAGTCGAAGCCAGGGACTAACCTCTCATCTCGAGTTGATTTTTGGTCCACGGAGCTCTTTCGTGTTGCTACAGTGACCTCAGGATCCCTCTAGCCTTGAAACAGTGTTCTTGGGGTTTCTCTGGAGTGCCATGAAGGAAATCAAGGCTCCTTTCATGTGTGATGTGCAACACAGAATTGCTCTGCAAGCAGTGCAGGGGAATCGGGCCTCATCTCGCGGCGAGGGGGAAGTCTCATGGTTTTTCTCGAGTTGCGACGGGAACCTGGGGTATATTCTCGAGTTACGACGGGGATGGCCCTTCCACACACGTGTTTGTTCAGCCACGTCAGGACTCTTGCCTAGTTGCGAGACACAACTCGGGATTCTCCTCGAGGCTTGGCAAGGCAATTGGGACGCCTCTCCAGCTGAGGCGGGAGACCAAGGGTCCCTTTCCACGTGCCACAGGAATCCTGGGACTCCTATCAAGTTTCACGAGGAGTCAGGCATCGTCTCCTTTGGAGGCACTGATCTCCGCGTACCTCTGGAGTTTTCAAAGGATGTGAGGCCTCCGGTCGCGATGAGGTGGGGAACTAGGTCTTTCTCTGTGGTCTCCACAGGGGATTCAGACATCCTTTTATCTTGGGAAATGCAAGACGAGCCTGCATTCAAGTCACTGCAGGGATATCCAGCCTTATTTCGCGTCAGGGCATCGCGGTGTCCATTCCACTTGAGGCCGCAAACTCAGGGTCCCTCTCACATACCTAGAGCTGAGAGAAGCCTCCTCTTGAGGTGCTTGTGTTAAGGTGGTATTCCTCTGGAGTCGAAGCCAGGGACTAACCTCTCATCTCGAGTTGATTTTTGGCCCACGGAGCTCTTTCGTGTTGCTACAGTGACCTCAGGATCCCTCTATCCTTGAAACAGTGTTCTTGGGGTTTCTCTGGAGTGCCATCAAGGAAATCAAGGCTCCTTTCATGTGTGATGTGCAACACGGAATTGCTCTGCACGCAGTGCAGGGGAATCGGGCCTCATCTCGCAGCGAGGTGGAAGTCTCATGGTTTTTCTCGAGTTGCGGCGGGAACCTGGGGTATATTCTCGAGTTACGACGGGGATGGCCCTTCCACCCACGTGTTTCTTCAGCGACGTCATGACTCCTGCCTAGTTGCGCGGGACAACTCTGGATTCTCCTCGAGGCTTGGCAGGGCAATTGGGACGCCTCTCCAGCTGAGGCAGGAGACCAAGTGTCCCTTTCCAAGTGTCACAGGAATCCTGGGACTCCTATCAAGTTTCACGAGGAGTCAGGCATCGTCTCCTTTGGAGGCACTGATCTCCGCGTACCTCTGGAGTTTTCAAAGGATGTGAGGCCTCCGGTCGCGATGAGGTGGGGAACTAGGTCTTTCTCTGTGGTCTCCACAGGGGATTCAGACATCCTTTCATCTTGGGAGATGCAAGACGAGCCTGCATTCAAGTCACTGCAGGGATATCCAGCCTTATTTCGCGTCAGGGCATCGCGGTGTCCATTCCACTTGAGGCCGCAAACTCAGGGTCCCTCTCACATACCTAGAGCTGAGAGAAGCCTCCTCTTGAGGTGCTTGTGGTAAGGTGGTATTCCTCTGGAGTCGAAGCCAGGGACTAACCTCTCATCTCGAGTTGATTTTTTCCCCACGGAGCTCTTTCGTGTTGCTACAGTGACCTCAGGATCCCTCTAGCCTTGAAACAGTGTTCTTGGGGTTTCTCTGGAGTGCCATCAAGGAAATCAAGGCTCCTTTCATGTGTGATGTGCAACACGGAATTGCTCTGCACGCAGTGCAGGGGAATCGGGCCTCATCTCGCAGCGAGGGGGAAGTCTCATGGTTTTTCTCGAGTTGCGGCGGGAACCTGGGGTATATTCTCGAGTTACGACGGGGATGGCCCTTCCACCCACGTGTTTCTTCAGCGACGTCAGGACTCCTGCCTAGTTGCGAGGGACAACTCGGGATTCTCCTCGAGGCTTGGCAGGGCAATTGGGACGCCTCTCCAGCTGAGGCGGGAGACCAAGTGTCCCTTTCCAAGTGCCACAGGAATCCTGGGACTCCTATCAAGTTTCACGAGAAGTCAGGCATCGTCTCCTTTGGAGGCACTGATCTCCGCGTACCTCTGGAGTTTTCAAATGATGTGAGGCTATCGGTCGCGATGAGGTGGGGAACTAGGTCTTTCTCTGTGGTCTAAACAGGGGATTCAGACATCCTTTCGTCCTGGGAGATGCAAGACGAGCCTTCATTGAAGTCACTGCAGGGATATCCGGCCTTATTTCGAGTCAGGGCATCGCGGTGTCCATTCCACTTGAGGCCGCAAACTCAGGATCCCTCTCACATACCTAGAGCTGAGAGAAGCCTCCTCTTGAGGTGCTTGTGGTAAGGTGGTATTCCTCAGGAGTCGAAGCCAGGGACTAACCTCTCATCTCGTGTTGATTCTTGGTCCACGGAGCTCTTTCGTGTTGCTACAGTGACCTCAGGATCCCTCTAGCCTTGAAACAGTGTTCTTGGGGTTTCTCTGGAGTGCCATGAAGGAAATCAAGGCTCCTTTCATGTGTGATGTGCAACACAGAATTGCTCTGCACGCAGTGCAGGGGAATCGGGCCTCATCTCGCGGCGAGGGGGAAGTCTCATGGTTTTTCTCGAGTTGCGGCGGGAACCTGGGGTATATTCTCGAGTTACGACGGGGATGGCCCTTCCACACAGGTGTTTGTTCAGCCACGTCAGGACTCTTGCCTAGTTGCGAGACACAACTCGGGATTCTCCTCGAGGCTTGGCAAGGCAATTGGGACGCCTCTCCAGCTGAGGCGGGAGACCAAGGCTCCCTTTCCATGTGCCACAGGAATCCTGGGACTCCTATCAAGTTTCACGAGGAGTCAGGCATCGTCTCCTTTGGAGGCACTGATCTCCGCGTACCTCTGGAGTTTTCAAAGGATGTGAGGCCTCCGGTCGCGATGAGGTGGGGAACTAGGTCTTTCTCTGTGGTCTCCACAGGGGATTCAGACATCCTTTTATCTTGGGAGATGCAAGACGAGCCTGCATTCAAGTCACTGCAGGGATATCCAGCCTTATTTCGCGTCAGGGCATCGCGGTGTCCATTCCACTTGAGGCCGCAAACTCAGGGTCCCTGTCACATACCTAGAGCTGAGAGAAGCCTCCTCTTGAGGTGCTTGTGTTAAGGTGGTATTCCTCTGGAGTCGAAGCCAGGGACTAACCTCTCATCTCGAGTTGATTTTTGGCCCGCGGAGCTATTTCGTGTTGCTACAGTGACCTCAGGATCCCTCTAGCCTTGAAACAGTGTTCTTGGGGTTTCTCTGGAGTGCCATCAAGGAAATCAAGGCTCCTTTCATGTGTGATGTGCAACACGGAATTGCTCTGCACGCAGTGCAGGGGAATCGGGCCTCATCTCGCAGCGAGGGGGAAGTTTCATGGTTTTTCTCGAGTTGCAGTGGGAACCTGGGGTATATTCTCGAGTTACGACGGGGATGGCCCTTCCACCCACGTGTTTCTTCAGCGACGTCAGGACTCCTGCCTAGTTGCGAGGGACAACTCTGGATTCTCCTCGAGGCTTGGCAGGGCAATTGGGACGCCTCTCCAGCTGAGGCGGGAGACCAAGTGTCCCTTTCCAAGTGCCACAGGAATCCTGGGACTCCTATCAAGTTTCACGAGGAGTCAGGCATCGTCTTCTTTGGAGGCACTGATCTCCGCGTACCTCTGGAGTTTTCAAAGGATGTGAGGCCTCCGGTCGCGATGAGGTGGGGAACTAGGTGTTTCTCTGTGGTCTCCACAGGGGATTCAGACATCCTTTCTTCTTGGGAGATGCAAGACGAGCCTGCATTCAAGTCACTGCAGGGATATCCGGCCTTATTTCGAGTCAGGGCATCGCGGTGTCCATTCCACTTGAGGCCGCAAACTCAGGGTCCCTCTCACATACCTAGAGCTGAGAGAAGCCTCCTCTTGAGGTGCTTGTGGTAAGGTGGTATTCCTCAGGAGTCGAAGCCAGGGACTAACCTCTCATCTCGAGTTGATTCTTGGTCCACGGAGCTCTTTCGTGTTGCTACAGTGACCTCAGGATCCCTCTAGCCTTGAAACAGTGTTCTTGGGGTTTCTCTGGAGTGCCATCAAGGAAATCAAGGCTCCTTTCATGTGTGATGTGCAAGACGGAATTGCTCTGCACGCAGCGCAGGGGAATCGGGCCTCATTTTGCGGAGAGGGGGAAGTCTCATGGTTTTTCTCGAGTTGCGGCGGGAACCTGGGGTATATTCTCGAGTTCCGACGGGGATGGCCCTTACACACACGTGTGTGTTCAGCCATGTCAGGACTCCTGCCTAGTTGCGAGGGACAACTCTGGATTCTCCTCGAGGCTTGGCAGGCCAATTGGGACGCCTCTCCAGCTGAGGCGGGAGACCAAGTGTCCCTTTTCAAGTGCCACAGGAATCCTGGGACTCCTATCAAGTTTCACGAGGAGTCAGGCATCGTCTCCTTTGGAGGCACTGATCTCCGCGTACCTCTGGAGTTTTCAAAGGATGTGAGGCTATCGATCGCGATGAGGTGGGGAACTAAGTCTTTCTCTGTGCTTTCCACAGGGGATTCAGACATCCTTTCGTCCTGGGAGATGCAAGACGAGCCTGCATTGAAGTCACTGCAGGGATATCCAGCCTTATTTCGAGTCAGGGCATCGCGGTGTCCATTCCACTTGAGGCCGCAAACTCAGGGTCCCTATCACATACCTAGAGCTGAGAGAAGCCTCCTCTTGAGGTGCTTGTGGTAAGGTGGTATTCCTCTGGAGACGAATCCAGGGACTAACCTCTCTTTTCGACTTGATTTTTCGTCCACAGAGTTCTTTCGTGTTGCTACAGTGACCTCAGGATCCCTCTATCCTTGAAACAGTGTTCTTGGGGTTTCTCTGGAGTGCCATCAAGGAAATCAAGGCTCCTTTCATGTGTGATGTGCAAGACGGAATTGCTCTGCACGCAGTACAGGGGAATCGGGCCTCATCTCGCATCGAGGGGGAAGTCTCATGGTTTTTCTCGAGTTGCGGCGGGAACCTGGGGTATATTCTCGAGTTACGACGGGGATGGCCCTTCCACCCACGTGTTTGTTCAGCCACGTCAGGACTCCTGCCTAGTTGTGAGGGACAACTCGGGATTCTCCTCGAGGCTTGGCAGGGCAATTGGAACGCCTCTCCAGCTGAGGCGGGAGACCAAGGGTCCCTTTCCACGTGCCACAAGAATCCTGGGACTCCTATCAAGTTTCACGAGGAGTCAGGCATCGTCTCCTTTGGAGGCACTGATCTCCGCGTACCTCTGGAGTTTTCAAAGGATGTGAGGCCTCCGGTCGCGATGAGGTGGGGAACTAGGTGTTTCTCTGTGGTCTCCACAGGGGATTCAGACATCCTTTCTTCTTGGGAGATGCAAGACGAGCCTGCATTCAAGTCACTGCAGGGATATTCAGCCTTATTTCGCGTCAGGGCATAGCGGTGTCCATTCCACTTGAGGCCGCAAACTCAGGGTCCCTCTCACATACCTAGAGCTGAGAGAAGCCTCCTCTTGAGGTGCTTGTGTTAAGGTGGTATTCCTCTGGAGTCGAAGCCAGGGATTAACCTCTCATCTCGAGTTGATTTTTGGTCCACGGAGCTCTTTCGTGTTGCTACAGTGACCTCAGGATCCCTCTAGCCTTGAAACAGTGTTCTTGGGGTTTCTCTGGAGTGCCATGAAGGAAATCAAGGCTCCTTTCATGTGTGATGTGCAACACAGAATTGCTCAGCACGCAGTGCAGGGGAATCGGGCCTCATCTCGCGGCGAGGGGGAAGTCTCATGGTTTTTCTCGAGTTGCGGCGGGAACCTGGGGTATATTCTCGAGTTACGACGGGGATGGCCCTTCCACACAGGTGTTTGTTCAGCCACGTCAGGACTCTTGCCTAGTTGCGAGACACAACTCGGGATTCTCCTCGAGGCTTGGCAAGGCAATTGGGACGCCTCTCCAGCTGAGGCGGGAGACCAAGTGTCCCTTTCCACGTGCCACAGCAATCCTGGGACTCCTATCAAGTTTCACGAGGAGTCAGGCATCGTCTCCTTTGGAGGAACTGATCTCCGCGTACCTCTGGAATTTTCAAAGGATGTGAGGACTCCGGTCGCGATGAGGTGGGGAACTAGGTCTTTCTCTGTGGTCTCCACAGGGGATTCAGACATCCTTTCGTATTGGGAGATGCAAGACGAGCCTGCATTCCAGTCACTGCAGGAATATCCGGCCTTATTTCGAGTCAGGGCATCGCGGTGTCCATTCCACTTGAGGCCGCAAACTCAGGGTCCCTCTCACATACCTAGAGCTGAGAGAAGCCTCCTCTTGAGGTGCTTGTGGTAAGGTGGTATTCCTCAGGAGTCGATGCCAGGGACTAACCTCTATCTCGTGTTGATTCTTGGTCCACGGAGCTCTTTCGTGTTGCTACAGTGACCTCAGGATCCCTCTAGCCTTGAAACAGTGTTCTTGGGGTTTCTCTGGAGTGCCATCAAGGAAATCAAGGCTCCTTTCATGTGTGATGTGCAAGACGGAATTGCTCTGCACACAGTGCAGGGGAATCGGGCCTCATTTTGCGGAGAGGGGGAAGTCTCATGTTTTTTCTCGAGTTGCGGCGGGAACCTGGGGTATATTCTCGAGTTCCGACGGGGATGGCCCTTCCACACACGTGTGTGTTCAGCCATGTCAGGACTCCTGCCTAGTTGCGAGGGACAACTCGGGATTCTCCTCGAGGCTTGGCAGGGCAATTGGTACGCCTCTCCAGCTGAGACGGGAGACCAAGTGTCCCTTTCCACGTGCCACAGGAATCCTGGGTCTCCTATCAAGTTTCACGAGGAGTCAGGCATCGTCTCCTTTGGAGGCACTGATCTCCGCATACCTCTGGAGTTTTCAAAGGATTGGAGGCCTCCTGTCGCGATGAGGTGGGGAACTAGGTCTTTCTCTGTGGTCTCCACAGGGGATTCAGACATCCTTTCTTCTTGGGAGATGCAAGACAAGCCTGCATTCCAGTCACTGCAGTGATATCCGGCCTTATTTCGAGTCAGGGCATCGCGGTGTCCATTCCACTTGAGGCCACAAACTCAGGGTCCCTCTCACATACCTAGAGCTGAGAGAAGCCTCCTCTTGAGGTGCTTGTGGTATGGTGGTATTCCTCTGGAGTCGAAGCCAGGGACTAACCTCTCATCTCGAGTTGATTTTTGGTCCACGGAGCTCTTTCGTGTTGCTACAGTGACCTCAGGATCCCTCTAGCCTTGAAACAGTGTTCTTGGGGTTTCTCTGGAGTGCCATGAAGGAAATCAAGGCTCCTTTCATGTGTGATGTGCAACACAGAATTGCTCTGCACGCAGTGCAGGGGAATCGGGCCTCATCTCGCGGCGAGGGGGAAGTCTCATGGTTTTTCTCGAGTTGCGACGGGAACCTGGGGTATATTCTCGAGTTACGACGGGGATGGCCCTTCCACACACGTGTTTGTTCAGCCACGTCAGGACTCTTGCCTAGTTGCGAGACACAACTCGGGATTCTCCTCGAGGCTTGGCAAGGCAATTGGGACGCCTCTCCAGCTGAGGCGGGAGACCAAGGGTCCCTTTCCACGTGCCACAGGAATCCTGGGACTCCTATCAAGTTTCACGAGGAGTCAGGCATCGTCTCCTTTGGAGGCACTGATCTCCGCGTACCTCTGGAGTTTTCAAAGGATGTGAGGCCTCCGGTCGCGATGAGGTGGGGAACTAGGTCTTTCTCTGTGGTCTCCACAGGGGATTCAGACATCCTTTTATCTTGGGAAATGCAAGACGAGCCTGCATTCAAGTCACTGCAGGGATATCCAGCCTTATTTCGCGTCAGGGCATCGCGGTGTCCATTCCACTTGAGGCCGCAAACTCAGGGTCCCTCTCACATACCTAGAGCTGAGAGAAGCCTCCTCTTGAGGTGCTTGTGTTAAGGTGGTATTCCTCTGGAGTCGAAGCCAGGGACTAACCTCTCATCTCGAGTTGATTTTTGGCCCACGGAGCTCTTTCGTGTTGCTACAGTGACCTCAGGATCCCTCTAGCCTTGAAACAGTGTTCTTGGGGTTTCTCTGGAGTGCCATCAAGGAAATCAAGGCTCCTTTCATGTGTGATGTGCAACACGGAATTGCTCTGCACGCAGTGCAGGGGAATCGGGCCTCATCTCGCAGCGAGGTGGAAGTCTCATGGTTTTTCTCGAGTTGCGGCGGGAACCTGGGGTATATTCTCGAGTTACGACGGGGATGGCCCTTCCACCCACGTGTTTCTTCAGCGACGTCATGACTCCTGCCTAGTTGCGCGGGACAACTCTGGATTCTCCTCGAGGCTTGGCAGGGCAATTGGGACGCCTCTCCAGCTGAGGCAGGAGACCAAGTGTCCCTTTCCAAGTGTCACAGGAATCCTGGGACTCCTATCAAGTTTCACGAGGAGTCAGGCATCGTCTCCTTTGGAGGCACTGATCTCCGCGTACCTCTGGAGTTTTCAAAGGATGTGAGGCCTCCGGTCGCGATGAGGTGGGGAACTAGGTCTTTCTCTGTGGTCTCCACAGGGGATTCAGACATCCTTTCATCTTGGGAGATGCAAGACGAGCCTGCATTCAAGTCACTGCAGGGATATCCAGCCTTATTTCGCGTCAGGGCATCGCGGTGTCCATTCCACTTGAGGCCGCAAACTCAGGGTCCCTCTCACATACCTAGAGCTGAGAGAAGCCTCCTCTTGAGGTGCTTGTGGTAAGGTGGTATTCCTCTGGAGTCGAAGCCAGGGACTAACCTCTCATCTCGAGTTGATTTTTTCCCCACGGAGCTCTTTCGTGTTGCTACAGTGACCTCAGGATCCCTCTAGCCTTGAAACAGTGTTCTTGGGGTTTCTCTGGAGTGCCATCAAGGAAATCAAGGCTCCTTTCATGTGTGATGTGCAACACGGAATTGCTCTGCACGCAGTGCAGGGGAATCGGGCCTCATCTCGCAGCGAGGGGGAAGTCTCATGGTTTTTCTCGAGTTGCGGCGGGAACCTGGGGTATATTCTCGAGTTACGACGGGGATGGCCCTTCCACCCACGTGTTTCTTCAGCGACGTCAGGACTCCTGCCTAGTTGCGAGGGACAACTCGGGATTCTCCTCGAGGCTTGGCAGGGCAATTGGGACGCCTCTCCAGCTGAGGCGGGAGACCAAGTGTCCCTTTCCAAGTGCCACAGGAATCCTGGGACTCCTATCAAGTTTCACGAGAAGTCAGGCATCGTCTCCTTTGGAGGCACTGATCTCCGCGTACCTCTGGAGTTTTCAAATGATGTGAGGCTATCGGTCGCGATGAGGTGGGGAACTAAGTCTTTCTCTGTGCTTTCCACAGGGGATTCAGACATCCTTTCGTCCTGGGAGATGCAAGACGAGCCTTCATTGAAGTCACTGCAGGGATATCCGGCCTTATTTCGAGTCAGGGCATCGCGGTGTCCATTCCACTTGAGGCCGCAAACTCAGGATCCCTCTCACATACCTAGAGCTGAGAGAAGCCTCCTCTTGAGGTGCTTGTGGTAAGGTGGTATTCCTCAGGAGTCGAAGCCAGGGACTAACCTCTCATCTCGTGTTGATTCTTGGTCCACGGAGCTCTTTCGTGTTGCTACAGTGACCTCAGGATCCCTCTAGCCTTGAAACAGTGTTCTTGGGGTTTCTCTGGAGTGCCATGAAGGAAATCAAGGCTCCTTTCATGTGTGATGTGCAACACAGAATTGCTCTGCACGCAGTGCAGGGGAATCGGGCCTCATCTCGCGGCGAGGGGGAAGTCTCATGGTTTTTCTCGAGTTGCGGCGGGAACCTGGGGTATATTCTCGAGTTACGACGGGGATGGCCCTTCCACACAGGTGTTTGTTCAGCCACGTCAGGACTCTTGCCTAGTTGCGAGACACAACTCGGGATTCTCCTCGAGGCTTGGCAAGGCAATTGGGACGCCTCTCCAGCTGAGGCGGGAGACCAAGGCTCCCTTTCCATGTGCCACAGGAATCCTGGGACTCCTATCAAGTTTCACGAGGAGTCAGGCATCGTCTCCTTTGGAGGCACTGATCTCCGCGTACCTCTGGAGTTTTCAAAGGATGTGAGGCCTCCGGTCGCGATGAGGTGGGGAACTAGGTCTTTCTCTGTGGTCTCCACAGGGGATTCAGACATCCTTTTATCTTGGGAGATGCAAGACGAGCCTGCATTCAAGTCACTGCAGGGATATCCAGCCTTATTTCGTGTCAGGGCATCGCGGTGTCCATTCCACTTGAGGCCGCAAACTCAGGGTCCCTGTCACATACCTAGAGCTGAGAGAAGCCTCCTCTTGAGGTGCTTGTGTTAAGGTGGTATTCCTCTGGAGTCGAAGCCAGGGACTAACCTCTCATCTCGAGTTGATTTTTGGCCCACGGAGCTATTTCGTGTTGCTACAGTGACCTCATGATCCCTCTAGCCTTGAAACAGTGTTCTTGGGGTTTCTCTGGAGTGCCATCAAGGAAATCAAGGCTCCTTTCATGTGTGATGTGCAACACGGAATTGCTCTGCACGCAGTGCAGGGGAATCGGGCCTCATCTCGCAGCGAGGGGGAAGTTTCATGGTTTTTCTCGAGTTGCAGTGGGAACCTGGGGTATATTCTCGAGTTACGACGGGGATGGCCCTTCCACCCACGTGTTTCTTCAGCGACGTCAGGACTCCTGCCTAGTTGCGAGGGACAACTCTGGATTCTCCTCGAGGCTTGGCAGGGCAATTGGGACGCCTCTCCAGCTGAGGCGGGAGACCAAGTGTCCCTTTCCACGTGCCACAGGAATCCTGGGACTCCTATCAAGTTTCACGAGGAGTCAGGCATCGTCTTCTTTGGAGGCACTGATCTCCGCGTACCTCTGGAGTTTTCAAAGGATGTGAGGCCTCCGGTCGCGATGAGGTGGGGAACTAGGTCTTTCTCTGTGGTCTCCACAGGGGATTCAGACATCCTTTCTTCTTGGGAGATGCAAGACGAGCCTGCATTCAAGTCACTGCAGGGATATCCGGCCTTATTTCGAGTCAGGGCATCGCGGTGTCCATTCCACTTGAGGCCGCAAACTCAGGGTCCCTCTCACATACCTAGAGCTGAGAGAAGCCTCCTCTTGAGGTGCTTGTGGTAAGGTGGTATTCCTCAGGAGTCGAAGCCAGGGACTAACCTCTCATCTCGAGTTGATTCTTGGTCCACGGAGCTCTTTCGTGTTGCTACAGTGACCTCAGGATCCCTCTAGCCTTGAAACAGTGTTCTTGGGGTTTCTCTGGAGTGCCATCAAGGAAATCAAGGCTCCTTTCATGTGTGATGTGCAAGACGGAATTGCTCTGCACGCAGCGCAGGGGAATCGGGCCTCATTTTGCGGAGAGGGGGAAGTCTCATGGTTTTTCTCGAGTTGCGGCGGGAACCTGGGGTATATTCTCGAGTTCCGACGGGGATGGCCCTTACACACACGTGTGTGTTCAGCCATGTCAGGACTCCTGCCTAGTTGCGAGGGACAACTCGGGATTCTCCTCGAGGCTTTGCAGGGCAATTGGGACACCTCTCCAGCTGAGACGGGAGACCAAGGGTCCCTTTCCACGTGCGACAGGAATCCTGGGTCTCCTATCAAGTTTCACGAGGAGTCAGGCATCGTCTCCTTTGGAGGCACTGATCTCCGCATACCTCTGGAGTTTTCAAAGGATTTGAGGCCTCCTGTCGCGATGAGGTGGGGAACTAGGTCTTTCTCTGTGGTCTCCACAGGGGATTCAGACACCCTTTCGTCTTGGGAGATGCAAGACGAGGCTGCATTTCAGTCACTGCAGGGATATCCGGCCTTATTTCGAGTCAGGGCATCGCGGTGTCCATTCCACTTGAGGGCGCAAACTCAGGGTCCCTCTCACATACCTAGAGCTGAGAGAAGCCTCCTCTTGAGGTGCTTGTGGTAAGGTGGTATTCCTCTGGAGTCGAAGCCAGGGACTAACCTCTCATCTCGAGTTGATTTTTGGTCCACGGAGCTCTTTCGTGTTGCTACAGTGACCTCAGGATCCCTCTAGCCTTGAAACAGTGTTCTTGCGGTTTCTCTGGAGTGCCATGAAGGAAATCAAGGCTCCTTTCATGTGTGATGTGCAACACAGAATTGCTCTGCACGCAGTGCAGGGGAATCGGGCCTCATCTCACGGCGAGGGGGAAGTCTCATGGTTTTTCTCGAGTTGTGGCGGGAACCTGGGGTATATTCTCGAGTTACGACGGGGATGGCCCTTCCACACACGTGTTTGTTCAGCCACGTCAGGACTCTTGCCTAGTTGCGAGACACAACTCGGGATTCTCCTCGAGGCTTGGCAAGGCAATTGGGACGCCTCTCCAGTTGAGGCGGGAGACCAAGGGTCCCTTTCCACGTGCCACAGGAATCCTGGGACTCCTATCAAGTTTCACGAGGAGTCAGGCATCGTCTCCTTTGGAGGCACTGATCTCCGCGTACCTCTGGAGTTTTCAAAGGATGTGAGGCCTCCTGTCGCGATGAGGTGGGGAACTAGGTCTTTCTCTGTGGTCTCCACAGGGGATTCAGACATCCTTTCATCTTGGGAGATGCAAGACGAGCCTGCATTCAAGTCACTGCAGGGATATCCAGCCTTATTTCGCGTCAGGGCATCGCGGTGTCCATTCCACTTGAGGCCGCAAACTCAGGGTCCCTCTCACATACCTAGAGCTGAGAGAAGCCTCCTCTTGAGGTGCTTGTGGTAAGGTGGTATTCCTCTGGAGACGAAGCCAGGGACTAACCTCTCATCTCGAGTTGATTTTTGGCCCACGGAGCTCTTTCGTGTTGCTACAGTGACCTCAGGATCCCTCTAGCCTTGAAACAGTGTTCTTGGGGTTTCTCTGGAGTGCCATCAAGGAAATCAAGGCTCCTTTCATGTGTGATGTGCAACACCGAATTGCTCTGCACGCAGTGCAGGGGAATCGGGCCTCATCTCGCGGCGAGGGGGAAGTCTCATGGTTTTTCTCGAGTTGCGGCGGGAACCTGGGGTATATTCTCGAGTTACGACGGGGATGGCCCTTCCACCCACGTGTTTCTTCAGCGACGTCAGGACTCCTGCCTAGTTGCGAGGGACAACTCTGGATTCTCCTCGAGGCTTGGCAGGGCAATTGGGACGCCTCTCCAGCTGAGGCGGGAGACCCAGTGTCCCTTTCCAAGTGCCACAGGATTCCTGGGACTCCTATCAAGTTTCACGAGGAGTCAGGCATCGTCTCCTTTGGAGGCACTGATCTCCGCGTACCTCTGGAGTTTTCAAAGGATGTGAGGCTATCGGTCGCGATGAGGTGGGGAACTAAGTCTTTTTCTGTGCTTTCCACAGGGGATTCAGACATCCTTTCGTCCTGGGAGATGCAAGACGACCCTGCATTGAAGTCACTGCAGGGATATCCGGCCTTATTTCGAGTCAGGGCATCGCGGTGTCCATTCCACTTGAGGCCGCAAAATCAGGGTCCCTCTCACATACCTAGAGCTGAGAGAAGCCTCCTCTTGAGGTGCTTGTGGTAAGGTGGTATTCCTCTGGAGACGAATCCAGGGACTAACCTCTCTTTTCGAGTTGATTTTTGGTCCACAGAGTTCTTTCGTGTTGCTACAGTGACCTCAGGATCGCTCTATCATTGAAACAGTGTTCTTGGGGTTTCTCTGGAGTGCCATCAAGGAAATCAAGGCTCCTTTCATGTGTGATGTGCAAGACGGAATTGCTCTGCACGCAGTACAGGGGAATCGGGCCTCATCTCGCATCGAGGGGGAAGTCTCATGGTTTTTCTTGAGTTGCGGTGGGAACCTGGGGTATATTCTCGAGTTACGACGGGGATGGCCCTTCAACCCACGTGTTTGTTCAGCCACGTCAGGACTCCTGCCTAGTTGCGAGGGACAACCCGGGATTCTCCTCGAGGCTTGGCAGGGCAATTGGAACGCCTCTCCAGCTGAGGCGGGAGACCAAGGGTCCCTTTCCACGTGCCACAAGAATCCTGGGACTCCTATCAAGTTTCACGAGGAGTCAGGCATCGTCTCCTTTGGAGGCACTGATCTCCGCGTACCTCTGGAGTTTTCAAAGGATGTGAGGCCTCCGGTCGCGATGAGGTGGGGAACTAGGTCTTTCTCTGTGGTCTCCACAGGGGATTCAGACATCCTTTCTTCTTGGGAGATGCAAGACGAGCCTGCATTCAAGTCACTGCAGGGATATCCGGCCTTATTTCGAGTCAGGGCATCGCGGTGTCCATTCCACTTGAGGCCGCAAACTCAGGGTCCCTCTCACATACCTAGAGCTGAGAGAAGCCTCCTCTTGAGGTGCTTGTGGTAAGGTGGTATTCCTCAGGAGTCGAAGCCAGGGACTAACCTCTCATCTCGTGTTGATTCTTGGTCCACGGAGCTCTTTCGTGTTGCTACAGTGACCTCAGGATCCCTCTAGCCTTGAAACAGTGTTCTTGGGGTTTCTCTGTAGTGCCATCAAGGAAATCAAGGCTCCTTTCATGTGTGATGTGCAAGACGGAATTGCTCTGCACGCAGTGCAGGGGAATCGAGCCTCATCTCGCGGCGAGGGGGAAGTCTCATGGTTTTTCTCGAGTTGCGGCGGGAACCTGGGGTATATTCTCGAGTTCCGACGGGGCTGGCCCTTCCACACACGTGTGTGTTCAGCCATGACAGGACTCCTGCCTAGTTGCGAGGGACAACTCGGGATTCTCCTCGAGGCTTTGCAGGGCAATTGGGACGCCTCTCCAGCTGAGACGGGAGACCAAGGGTCCCTTTCCACGTGCCACAGGAATCCTGGGTCTCCTATCAAGTTTCACGAGGAGTCAGGCATCGTCTCCTTTGGAGGCACTTATCTCCGCATACCTCTGGAGTTTTCAAAGGATTTGAGGCCTCCTGTCGCGATGAGGTGGGGAACTAGGTCTTTCTCTGTGGTCTCCACAGGGGATTCAGACACCCTTTCGTCTTTGGAGATGCAAGACGAGCCTGCATTCCAGTCACTGCAGGGATATCCGGCCTTATTTCGAGTCAGGGCATCGCGGTGTCCATTCCACTTGAGGGCGCAAACTCAGGGTCCCTCTCACATACCTAGAGCTGAGAGAAGCCTCCTCTTGAGGTGCTTGTGTTAAGGTGGTATTCCTCTGGAGTCGAAGCCAGGGACTAACCTCTCATCTCGAGTTGATTTTTGGCCCACGGAGCTCTTTCGTGTTGCTACAGTGACCTCAGGATCCCTCTAGCCTTGAAACAGTGTTCTTGGGGTTTCTCTGGAGTGCCATCAAGGAAATCAAGGCTCCTTTCATGTGTGATGTGCAGCACGGAATTGCTCTGCACGCAGTGCAGGGGAATCGGGCCTCATCTCGCGGCGAGGGGGAAGTCTCATGGTTTTTCTCGAGTTGCGGCGGGAACCTGGGGCATATTCTCGAGTTACGACGGGGATGGCCCTTCCACCCACGTGTTTCTTCAGCGACGTCAGGACTCCTGCCTAGTTGCGAGGGACAACTCGGGATTCTCCTCGAGGCTTTGCAGGGCAATTGGGACGCCTCTCCAGCTGAGACGGGAGACCAAGTGTCCCTTTCCACGTGCCACAGGAATCCTGGGACTCCTATCAAGTTTCACGAGGAGTCAGGCATCGTCTCCTTTGGAGGCACTGATCTCCGCGTACCTCTGGAATTTTCAAAGGATGTGAGGCTTCCGGTCGCGATGAGGTGGGGAACTAGGTCTTTCTCTGTGGTCTCCACAGGGGATTCAGACATCCTTTCATCTTGGGAGATGCAAGACGAGCCTGCATTCAAGTCACTGCAGGGATATCCAGCCTTATTTCGCGTCAGGGCATCGCGGTGTCCATTCCACTTAAGGCCGCAAACTCAGGGTCCCTCTCACATACCTAGAGCTGAGAGAAGCCTCCTCTTGAGGTGCTTGTGTTAAGGTGGTATTCCTCTGGAGTCGAAGCCAGGGACTAACCTCTCATCTCGAGTTGATTTTTGGCCCACGGAGCTCTTTCGTGTTGCTACAGTGACCTCAGGATCCCTCTAGCCTTGAAACAGTGTTCTTGGGGTTTCTCTGGAGTGCCATCAAGGAAATCAAGGCTCCTTTCATGTGTGATGTGCAACACGGAATTGCTCTGCACGCAGTGCAGGGGAATCGGGCCTCATTTTGCGGAGAGGGGGAAGTCTCATGGTTTTTCTCGAGTTGCGGCGGGAACCTGGGGTATATTCTCGAGTTCCGACGGGGATGGCCCTTCCACACACGTGTGTGTTCAGCCATGTCAGGACTCCTGCCTAGTTGCGAGGGTCAACTCGGGATTCTCCTCGAGGCTTTGCATGGCAATTGGGACGCCTCTCCAGCTGAGACGGGAGACCAAGTGTCCCTTTCCACGTGCCACAGGAATCCTGGGTCTCCTATCAAGTTTCACGAGGAGTCAGGCATCGTCTCCTTTGGAGGCACTGATCTCCGCATACCTCTGGAGTTTTCAAAGGATTTGAGGCCTCCTGTCGCGATGAGGTGGGGAACTAGGTCTTTCTCTGTGGTCTCCACAGGGGATTCAGACACCCTTTCGTCTTGGGAGATGCAAGACAAGCCTGCATTCCAGTCACTGCAGGGATATCCGGCCTTATTTCGAGTCAGGGCATCGCGGTGTCCATTCCACTTGAGGCCACAAACTCAGGGTCCCTCTCACATACCTAGAGCTGAGAGAAGCCTCCTCTTGAGGTGCTTGTGGTATGGTGGTATTCCTCTGGAGTCGAAGCCAGGGACTAACCTCTCATCTCGAGTTGATTTTTGGTCCACGGAGCTCTTTCGTGTTGCTACAGTGACCTCAGGATCCCTCTAGCCTTGAAACAGTGTTCTTGGGGTTTCTCTGGAGTGCCATGAAGGAAATCAAGGCTCCTTTCATGTGTGATGTGCAACACAGAATTGCTCTGCACGCAGTGCAGGGGAATCGGGCCTCATCTCGCGGCGAGGGGGAAGTCTCATGGTTTTTCTCGAGTTGCGACGGGAACCTGGGGTATATTCTCGAGTTACGACGGGGATGGCCCTTCCACACACGTGTTTGTTCAGCCACGTCAGGACTCTTGCCTAGTTGCGAGACACAACTCGGGATTCTCCTCGAGGCTTGGCAAGGCAATTGGGACGCCTCTCCAGCTGAGGCGGGAGACCAAGGGTCCCTTTCCACGTGCCACAGGAATCCTGGAACTCCTATCAAGTTTCACGAGGAGTCAGGCATCGTCTCCTTTGGAGGCACTGATCTCCGCGTACCTCTGGAGTTTTCAAAGGATGTGAGGCCTCCGGTCGCGATGAGGTGGGGAACTAGGTCTTTCTCTGTGGTCTCCACAGGGGATTCAGACATCCTTTTATCTTGGGAAATGCAAGACGAGCCTGCATTCAAGTCACTGCAGGGATATCCAGCCTTATTTCGCGTCAGGGCATCGCGGTGTCCATTCCACTTGAGGCCGCAAACTCAGGGTCCCTCTCACATACCTAGAGCTGAGAGAAGCCTCCTCTTGAGGTGCTTGTGTTAAGGTGGTATTCCTCAGGAGTCGAAGCCAGGGACTAACCTCTCATCTCGAGTTGATTTTTGGCCCACGGAGCTCTTTCGTGTTGCTACAGTGACCTCAGGATCCCTCTAGCCTTGAAACAGTGTTCTTGGGGTTTCTCTGGAGTGCCATCAAGGAAATCAAGGCTCCTTTCATGTGTGATGTGCAACACGGAATTGCTCTGCACGCAGTGCAGGGGAATCGGGCCTCATCTCGCAGCGAGGGGGAAGTCTCATGGTTTTTCTCGAGTTGCGGCGGGAACCTGGGGTATATTCTCGAGTTACGACGGGGATGGCCCTTCCACCCACGTGTTTCTTCAGCGACGTCAGGACTCCTGCCTAGATGCGAGGGACAACTCGGGATTCTCCTCGAGGCTTGGCAGGGCAATTGGGACGCCTCTCCAGCTGAGGCGGGAGACCAAGTGTCCCTTTCCAAGTGCCACAGGAATCCTGGGACTCCTATCAAGTTTCACGAGGAGTCAGGCATCGTCTCCTTTGGAGGCACTGATCTCCGCGTACCTCTGGAGTTTTCAAAGGATGTGAGGCCTCCGGTCGCGATGAGGTGGGGAACTAGGTCTTTCTCTGTGGTCTCCACAGGGGATTCAGACATCCTTTCTTCTTGGGAGATGCAAGACGAGCCTGCATTCAAGTCACTGCAGGGATATCCAGCCTTATTTCGAGTCAGGGCATCGCGGTGTCCATTCCACTTGAGCCCGCAAACTCAGGGTCCCTCTCACATACCTAGAGCTGAGAGAAGCCTCCTCTTGAGGTGCTTGTGGTAAGGTGGTATTCCTCAGGAGTCGAAGCCAGGGACTAACCTCTCATCTCGTGTTGATTCTTGGTCCACGGAGCTCTTTCGTGTTGCTACAGTGACCTCAGGATCCCTCTAGCCTTGAAACAGTGTTCTTGGGGTTTCTCTGGAGTGCCATCAAGGAAATCAAGGCTCCTTTCATGTGTGATGTGCAAGACGGAATTGCTCTGCACGCAGCGCAGGGGAATCGGGCCTCATTTTGCGGAGAGGGGGAAGTCTCATGGTTTTTCTCGAGTTGCGGCGGGAACCTGGGGTATATTCTCGAGTTCTGACGGGGATGGCCCTTCCACACACGTGTGTGTTCAGCCATGTCAGGACTCCTGCCTAGTTGCGAGGGACAACTCGGGATTCTCCTCGAGGCTTGGCAAGGCAATTGGACGCCTCTCCAGCTGAGGCGGGAGACCAAGGGTCCCTTTCCACGTGCCACAGGAATCCTGGGACTCCTATCAAGTTTCACGAGGAGTCAGGCATCGTCTCCTTTGGAGGCACTGATCTCCGCATACCTCTGGAGTTTTCAAAGGATTTGAGGCCTCCTGTCGCGATGAGGTGGGGAACTAGGTCTTTCTCTGTGGTCTCCACAGGGGATTCAGACACCCTTTCGTCTTGGGAGATGCAAGACAAGCCTGCATTCCAGTCACTGCAGGGATATCCGGCCTTATTTCGAGTCAGGGCATCGCGGTGTCCATTCCACTTGAGGCCACAAACTCAGGGTCCCTCTCACATACCTAGAGCTGAGAGAAGCCTCCTCTTGAGGTGCTTGTGGTAAGGTGGTATTCCTCTGGAGTCGAAGCCAGGGACTAACCTCTCATCTCGAGTTGATTTTTGGTCCACGGAGCTCTTTCGTGTTGCTACAGTGACCTCAGGATCCCTCTAGCCTTGAAACAGTGTTCTTGGGGTTTCTCTGGAGTGCCATGAAGGAAATCAAGGCTCCTTTCATGTGTGATGTGCAACACAGAATTGCTCTGCACGCAGTGCAGGGGAATCGGGCCTCATCTCGCGGCGAGGGGGAAGTCTCATGGTTTTTCTCGAGTTGCGGCGGGAACCTGGGGTATATTCTCGAGTTACGACGGGGATGGCCCTTCCACACACGTGTTTGTTCAGCCACGTCAGGACTCTTGCCTAGTTGCGAGACACAACTCGGGATTCTCCTCGAGGCTTGGCAAGGCAATTGGGACGCCTCTCCAGCTGAGGCGGGAGACCAAGGGTCCCTTTCCACGTGCCACAGGAATCCTGGGACTCCTATCAAGTTTCACGAGGAGTCAGGCATCGTCTCCTTTGGAGGCACTGATCTCCGCGTACCTCTGGAGTTTTCAAAGCATGTGAGGCCTCCGGTCGCGATGAGGTGGGGAACTAGGTCTTTCTCTGTGGTCTCCACAGGGGATTCAGACATCCTTTCGTCTTGGGAGATGCAAGACGAGCCTGCATTCAAGTCACTGCAGGGATATCCAGCCTTATTTCGAGTCAGGGCATCGCGGTGTCCATTCCACTTGAGGCCGCAAACTCAGGGTCCCTCTCACATACCTAGAGCTGAGAGAAGCCTCCTCTTGAGGTGCTTGTGGTAAGGTGGTATTCCTCTGGAGTCGAAGCCAGGGACTAACCTCTCATCTCGAGTTGATTTTTGGCCCACGGAGCTCTTTCGTGTTGCTACAGTGACCTCAGGATCCCTCTATCCTTGAAACAGTGTTCTTGGGGTTTCTCTGGAGTTCCATCAAGGAAATCAAGGCTCCTTTCATGTGTGATGTGCAACACGGAATTGCTCTGCACGCAGTGCAGGGGAATCGGGCCTCATCTCGCGGCGAGGGGGAAGTCTCATGGTTTTTCTCGAGTTGCGGCGGGAACCTGGGGTATATTCTCGAGTTACGACGGGGATGGCCCTTCCACACACGTGTTTCTTCAGCGACGTCAGGACTCCTGCCTAGTTGCGAGGGACAACTCTGGATTCTCCCCGAGGCTTGGCAGGGCAATTGGGACGCCTCTCCAGCTGAGGCGGGAGACCAAGTGTCCCTTTCCAAGTGCCACAGGAATCCTGGGACTCCTATCAAGTTTCACGAGGAGTAAGGCATCGTCTCCTTTGGAGGCACTGATCTCCGCGTACCTCTGGAGTTTTCAAAGGATGTGAGGCCTCCGGTCGCGATGAGGTGGGGAACTAGGTCTTTCTCTGTGGTCTCCACAGGGGATTCAGACATCCTTTCGTCTTGGGAGATTCAAGACGAGCCTGCATTCAAGTCACTGCAGGGATATCTGGCCTTATTTCGAGTCAGGGCATCGCGGTGTCCATTCCACTTGAGGCCGCAAACTCAGGGTCCCTCTCACATACCTAGAGCTGAGAGAAGCCTCCTCTTGAGGTGCTTGTGGTAAGGTGGTGTTCCTCAGGAGTCGAAGCCAGGGACTAACCTCTCATCTCGTGTTGATTCTTGGTCCACGGAGCTCTTTCGTGTTGCTACAGTGACCTCAGGATCCCTCTAGCCTTGAAACAGTGTTCTTGGGGATTCTCTGGAGTGCCATCAAGGAAATCAAGGCTCCTTTCATGTGTGATGTGCAAGACGGAATTGCTCTGCACGCAGTGCAGGGGAATCGGACCTCATTTTGCGGAGAGGGGGAAGTCTCATGGTTTTTCTCGAGTTGCGGCGGGAACCTGGGGTATATTCTCGAGTTCCGACGGGGATGGCCCTTCCACACACGTGTGTGTTCAGCCATGTCAGGACTCCTGCCTAGTTGCGAGGGACAACTCGGGATTCTCCTCGAGGCTTTGCAGGGCAATTGGGACGCCTCTCCAGCTGAGACGGGAGACCAAGTGTCCCTTTCCACGTGCCACAGGAATCTTGGGTCTCCTATCAAGTTTCACGAGGAGTCAGGCATCGTCTCCTTTGGAGGCACTGATCTCTGCATACCTATGGAGTTTTCAAAGGATTTGAGGCCTCCTGTCGCGATGAGGTGGGGAACTAGGTCTTTCTCTGTGGTCTCCACAGGGGATTCAGACACCCTTTCGTCTTGGGAGATGCAAGACAAGCCTGCATTCCAGTCACTGCATGGATATCCGGCCTTATTTCGAGTCAGGGCATCGCGGTGTCCATTCCACTTGAGGCCACAAACTCAGGGTCCCTCTCACATACCTAGAGCTGAGAGAAGCCTCCTCTTGAGGTGCTTGTGGTATGGTGGTATTCCTCTGGAGTCGAAGCCAGGGACTAACCTCTCATCTCGAGTTGATTTTTGGTCCACGGAACTCTTTCGTGTTGCTACAGTGACCTCAGGATCCCTCTAGCCTTGAAACAGTGTTCTTGGGGTTTCTCTGGAGTGCCATGAAGGAAATCAAGGCTCCTTTCATGTGTGATGTGCAACACAGAATTGGTCTGCACGAGGTGCAGGGGAATCGTGCCTCATCTCGCGGCGAGGGGGAAGTCTCATGGTTTTTCTCGAGTTGCAGCGGGAACCTGGGGTATATTCTCGAGTTACGACGGGGATGGCCCTTCCACACACGTGTTTGTTCAGCCACGTCAGGACTCTTGCCTAGTTGCGAGACGCAACTCGGGATTCTCCTCGAGGCTTCGCAAGGCAATTGGGACGCCTCTCCAGCTGAGGCAGGAGACCAAGGGTCCCTTTCCACGTGCCACAGGAATCCTGGGTCTCCTATCAAGTTTCACGAGGAGTCAGGCATCGTCTCCTTTGGAGGCACTGATCTCCGCGTACCTCTGGAGTTTTCAAAGGATTTGAGGCCTCCTGTCGCGATGAGGTGGGGAACTAGGTCTTTCTCTGTGGTCTCCACAGGGGATTCAGACACCCTTTCGTCTTGGGAGATGCAAGACGAGGCTGCATTTCAGTCACTGCAGGGATATCCGGCCTTATTTCGAGTCAGGGCATTGCGGTGTCCATTCCACTTGAGGCCACAAACTCAGGGTCCCTCTCACATACCTAGAGCTGAGAGAAGCCTCCTCTTGAGGTGCTTGTGGTAAGGTGGTATTCCTCTGGAGTCGAAGCCAGGGACTAACCTCTCATCTCGAGTTGATTTTTGGTCCACGGAGCTCTTTCGTGTTGCTACAGTGACCTCAGGATCCCTCTAGCCTTGAAACAGTGTTCTTGGGGTTTCTCTGGAGTGCCATGAAGGAAATCAAGGCTCCTTTCATGTGTGATGTGCAACACAGAATTGGTCTGCATGCAGTGCAGGGGAATCGGGCCTCATCTCGCGGCGAGGGGAAATCACATGGTTTTTCTCGAGTTGCGGTGGGAACCTGGGGTATATTCTCGAGTTACGACGGGGATGGCCCTTCCACACACGTGTTTGTTCAGCCACGTCAGGACTCTTGCCTAGTTGCGAGACACAACTCGGGATTCTCTTCGAGGCTTGGCAAGGCAATTGGGACGCCTCTCCAGCTGAGGCGGGAGACCAAGGGTCCCTTTCCACGTGCCACAGGAATCCTGGGACTCCTATCAAGTTTCCCGAGGAGTCAGGCATCGTCTCCTTTGGAGGCACTGATCTCCGCGTACATCCGGAGTTTTCAAAGGATGTGAGGCCTCCGGTCGCGATGAGGTGGGGAACTAGGTCTTTCTCTGTGGTCTCCACAGGGGATTCAGACATACTTTCATCTTGGGAGATGCAAGACGAGCCTGCATTCAAGTCACTGCAGGGATATCCAGCCTTATTTCGCGTCAGGGCATCGCGGTGTCCATTCCACTTGAGGCCGCAAACTCAGGGTCCCTCTCACATACCTAGAGCTGAGAGAAGCCTCCTCTTGAGGTGCTTGTGGTAAGGTGGAATTCCTCTGGAGTCGAAGCCAGGGACTAACCTCTCATCTCGAGTTGATTTTTGGTCCACGGAGCTCTTTCGTGTTGCTACAGTGACCTCAGGATCCCTCTAGCCTTGAAACAGTGTTCTTGGGTTTTCTCTGGAGTGCCATGAAGGAAATCAAGGCTCCTTTCATGTGTGATGTGCAACACAGAATTGCTCTGCACGCAGTGCAGGGGAATCGGGCCTCATCTCGCGGCGAGGGGGAAGTCTCATGGTTTTTCTCGAGTTGCGGCGGGAACCTGGGGTATATTCTCGAGTTACGACGGGGATGGCCCTTCCACACAGGTGTTTGTTCAGCCACGTCAGGACTCTTGCCTAGTTGCGAGACACAACTCGGGATTCTCCTCGAGGCTTGGCAAGGCAATTGGGACGCCTCTCCAGCTGAGGCGGGAGACCAAGGGTCCCTTTCCACGTGCCACAGGAATCCTGGGACTCCTATCAAGTTTCACGAGGAGTCAGGCATCGTCTCCTTTGGAGGCACTGATCTCCGCGTACCTCTGGAGTTTTCAAAGGATGTGAGGCCTCCGGTCGCGATGAGGTGGGGAACTAGGTCTTTCTCTGTGGTCTCCACAGGGGATTCAGACATCCTTTCATCTTGGGAGATGCAAGACGAGCCTGCATTCAAGTCACTGCAGGGATATCCAGCCTTATTTCGCGTCAGGGCATCGCGGTGTCCATTCCACTTGAGGCCGCAAACTCAGGGTCCCTCTCACATACCTAGAGCTGAGAGAAGCCTCCTCTTGAGGTGCTTGTGGTAAGGTGGAATTCCTCTGGAGTCGAAGCCAGGGACTAACCTCTCATCTCGAGTTGATTTTTGGTCCACGGAGCTCTTTCGTGTTGCTACAGTGACCTCAGGATCCCTCTAGCCTTGAAACAGTGTTCTTGGGGTTTCTCTGGAGTGCCATGAAGGAAATCAAGGCTCCTTTCATGTGTGATGTGCAACACAGAATTGCTCTGCACGCAGTGCAGGGGAATCGGGCCTCATCTCGCGGCGAGGGGGAAGTCTCATGGTTTTTCTCGAGTTGCGGCGGGAACCTGGGGTATATTCTCGAGTTACGACGGGGATGGCCCTTCCACACAGGTGTTTGTTCAGCCACGTCAGGACTCTTGCCTAGTTGCGAGACACAACTCGGGATTCTCCTCGAGGCTTGGCAAGGCAATTGGGACGCCTCTCCAGCTGAGGCGGGAGACCAAGGGTCCCTTTCCACGTGCCACAGGAATCCTGGGACTCCTATCAAGTTTCACGAGGAGTCAGGCATCGTCTCCTTTGGAGGCACTGATCTCCGCGTACCTCTGGAGTTTTCAAAGGATGTGAGGCCTCCGGTCGCGATGAGGTGGGGAACTAGGTCTTTCTCTGTGGTCTCCACAGGGGATTCAGACATCCTTTCATCTTGGGAGATGCAAGACGAGCCTGCATTCAAGTCACTGCAGGGATATCCAGCCTTATTTCGCGTCAGGGCATCGCGGTGTCCATTCCACTTGAGGCCGCAAACTCAGGGTCCCTCTCACATACCTAGAGCTGAGAGCAGCCTCCTCTTGAGGTGCTTGTGGTAAGGTGGTATTCCTCTGGAGTCGAAGCCAGGGACTAACCTCTCATCTCGAGTTGATTTTTGGCCCACGGAGCTCTTTCGTGTTGCTACAGTGACCTCAGGATCCCTCTAGCCTTGAAACAGTGTTCTTGGGGTTTCTCTGGAGTGCCATCAAGGAAATCAAGGCTCCTTTCATGTGTGATGTGCAACACGGAATTGCTCTGCACGCAGTGCAGGGGAATCGGGCCTCATCTCGCGGCGAGGGGGAAGTCTCATGGTTTTTCTCGAGTTGCGGCGGGAACCTGGGGTATATTCTCGAGTTACGACGGGGATGGCCCTTCCACCCACGTGTTTCTTCAGCGACGTCAGGACTCCTGCCTAGTTGCGAGGGACAACTCGGGATTCTCCTCGAGGCTTTGCAGGGCAATTGGGACGCCTCTCCAGCTGAGACGGGAGACCAAGTGTCCCTTTCCACGTGGCACAGGAATCCTGGGTCTCCTATCAAGTTTCACGAGGAGTCAGGCATCGTCTCCTTTGGAGGCACTGATCTCCGCATACCTCTGGAGTTTTCAAAGGATTTGAGGCCTCCTGTCGCGATGAGGTGGGGAACTAGGTCTTTCTCTGTGGTCTCCACAGGGGATTCAGACACCCTTTCGTCTTGGGAGATGCAAGACAAGCCTGCATTCCAGTCACTGCAGGGATATCCGGCCTTATTTCGAGTCAGGGCATCGCGGTGTCCATTCCACTTGAGGCCACAAACTCAGGGTCCCTCTCACATACCTAGAGCTGAGAGAAGCCTCCTCTTGAGGTGCTTGTGGTAAGGTGGTATTCCTCTGGAGTCGAAGCCAGGGACTAACCTCTCATCTCGAGTTGATTTTTGGTCCACGGAGCTCTTTCGTGTTGCTACAGTGACCTCAGGATCCCTCTAGCCTTGAAACAGTGTTCTTGGGGTTTCTCTGGAGTGCCATGAAGGAAATCAAGGCTCCTTTCATGTGTGATGTGCAACACAGAATTGCTCTGCACGCAGTGCAGGGGAATCGGGCCTCATCTCGCGGCGAGGGGGAAGTCTCATGGTTTTTCTCGAGTTGCGGCGGGAACCTGGGGTATATTCTCGAGTTACGACGGGGATGGCCCTTCCACACACGTGTTTGTTCAGCCACGTCAGGACTCTTGCCTAGTTGCGAGACACAACTCGGCATTCTCCTCGAGGCTTGGCAAGGCAATTGGGACGCCTCTCCAGCTGAGGCGGGAGACCAAGGGTCCCTTTCCACGTGCCACAGGAATCCTGGGACTCCTATCAAGTTTCACGAGGAGTCAGGCATCGTCTCCTTTGGAGGCACTGATCTCCGCGTACCTCTGGAGTTTTCAAAGGATGTGAGGCCTCCGGTCGCGATGAGGTGGGGAACTAGGTCTTTCTCTGTGGTCTCCACAGGGGATTCAGGCATCCTTTCATCTTGGGAGATGCAAGACGAGCCTGCATTCAAGTCACTGCAGGGATATCCAGCCTTATTTCGCGTCAGGGCATCGCGGTGTCCATTCCACTTGAGGCCGCAAACTCAGGGTCCCTCTCACATACCTAGAGCTGAGAGAAGCCTCCTCTTGAGGTGCTTGTGTTAAGGTGGTATTCCTCTGGAGTCGAAGCCAGGGACTAACCTCTCATCTCGAGTTGATTTTTGGCCCACGGAGCTCTTTCGTGTTGCTACAGTGACCTCAGGATCCCTCTAGCCTTGAAACAGTGTTCTTGGGGTTTCTCTGGAGTGCCATCAAGGAAATCAAGGCTCCTTTCATGTGTGATGTGCAACACGGAATTGCTCTGCACGCAGTGCAGGGGAATCGGGCCTCATCTCGCGGCGAGGGGGAAGTCTCATGGTTTTTCTCGAGTTGCGGCGGGAACCTGGGGTATATTCTCGAGTTACGACGGGGATGGCCCTTCCACACACGTGTTTCTTCAGCGACGTCAGGACTCCTGCCTAGTTGCGAGGGACAACTCTGGATTCTCCCCGAGGCTTGGCAGGGCAATTGGGACGCCTCTCCAGCTGAGGCGGGAGACCAAGTGTCCCTTTCCAAGTGCCACAGGAATCCTGGGACTCCTATCAAGTTTCACGAGGAGTAAGGCATCGTCTCCTTTGGAGGCACTGATCTCCGCGTACCTCTGGAGTTTTCAAAGGATGTGAGGCCTCCGGTCGCGATGAGGTGGGGAACTAGGTCTTTCTCTGTGGTCTCCACAGGGGATTCAGACATCCTTTCGTCTTGGGAGATTCAAGACGAGCCTGCATTCAAGTCACTGCAGGGATATCTGGCCTTATTTCGAGTCAGGGCATCGCGGTGTCCATTCCACTTGAGGCCGCAAACTCAGGGTCCCTCTCACATACCTAGAGCTGAGAGAAGCCTCCTCTTGAGGTGCTTGTGGTAAGGTGGTATTCCTCAGGAGTCGAAGCCAGGGACTAACCTCTCATCTCGTGTTGATTCTTGGTCCACGGAGCTCTTTCGTGTTGCTACAGTGACCTCAGGATCCCTCTAGCCTTGAAACAGTGTTCTTGGGGATTCTCTGGAGTGCCATCAAGGAAATCAAGGCTCCTTTCATGTGTGATGTGCAAGACGGAATTGCTCTGCACGCAGTGCAGGGGAATCGGACCTCATTTTGCGGAGAGGGGGAAGTCTCATGGTTTTTCTCGAGTTGCGGCGGGAACCTGGGGTATATTCTCGAGTTCCGACGGGGATGGCCCTTCCACACACGTGTGTGTTCAGCCATGTCAGGACTCCTGCCTAGTTGCGAGGGACAACTCGGGATTCTCCTCGAGGCTTTGCAGGGCAATTGGGACGCCTCTCCAGCTGAGACGGGAGACCAAGTGTCCCTTTCCACGTGCCACAGGAATCTTGGGTCTCCTATCAAGTTTCACGAGGAGTCAGGCATCGTCTCCTTTGGAGGCACTGATCTCTGCATACCTATGGAGTTTTCAAAGGATTTGAGGCCTCCTGTCGCGATGAGGTGGGGAACTAGGTCTTTCTCTGTGGTCTCCACAGGGGATTCAGACACCCTTTCGTCTTGGGAGATGCAAGACAAGCCTGCATTCCAGTCACTGCATGGATATCCGACCTTATTTCGAGTCAGGGCATCGCGGTGTCCATTCCACTTGAGGCCACAAACTCAGGGTCCCTCTCACATACCTAGAGCTGAGAGAAGCCTCCTCTTGAGGTGCTTGTGGTATGGTGGTATTCCTCTGGAGTCGAAGCCAGGGACTAACCTCTCATCTCGAGTTGATTTTTGGCCCACGGAGCTCTTTCGTGTTGCTACAGTGACCTCAGGATCCCTCTAGCCTTGAAACAGTGTTCTTGGGGTTTCTCTGGAGTGCCATGAAGGAAATCAAGGCTCCTTTCATGTGTGATGTGCAACACAGAATTGGTCTGCATGCAGTGCAGGGGAATCGGGCCTCATCTCGCGGCGAGGGGAAATCACATGGTTTTTCTCGAGTTGCGGTGGGAACCTGGGGTATATTCTCGAGTTACGACGGGGATGGCCCTTCCACACACGTGTTTGTTCAGCCACGTCAGGACTCTTGCCTAGTTGCGAGACACAACTCGGGATTCTCTTCGAGGCTTGGCAAGGCAATTGGGACGCCTCTCCAGCTGAGGCGGGAGACCAAGGGTCCCTTTCCACGTGCCACAGGAATCCTGGGACTCCTATCAAGTTTCCCGAGGAGTCAGGCATCGTCTCCTTTGGAGGCACTGATCTCCGCGTACATCCGGAGTTTTCAAAGGATGTGAGGCCTCCGGTCGCGATGAGGTGGGGAACTAGGTCTTTCTCTGTGGTCTCCACAGGGGATTCAGACATCCTTTCATCTTGGGAGATGCAAGACGAGCCTGCATTCAAGTCACTGCAGGGATATCCAGCCTTATTTCGCGTCAGGGCATCGCGGTGTCCATTCCACTTGAGGCCGCAAACTCAGGGTCCCTCTCACATACCTAGAGCTGAGAGAAGCCTCCTCTTGAGGTGCTTGTGGTAAGGTGGAATTCCTCTGGAGTCGAAGCCAGGGACTAACCTCTCATCTCGAGTTGATTTTTGGTCCACGGAGCTCTTTCGTGTTGCTACAGTGACCTCAGGATCCCTCTAGCCTTGAAACAGTGTTCTTGGGTTTTCTCTGGAGTGCCATGAAGGAAATCAAGGCTCCTTTCATGTGTGATGTGCAACACAGAATTGCTCTGCACGCAGTGCAGGGGAATCGGGCCTCATCTCGCGGCGAGGGGGAAGTCTCATGGTTTTTCTCGAGTTGCGGCGGGAACCTGGGGTATATTCTCGAGTTACGACGGGGATGGCCCTTCCACACAGGTGTTTGTTCAGCCACGTCAGGACTCTTGCCTAGTTGCGAGACACAACTCGGGATTCTCCTCGAGGCTTGGCAAGGCAATTGGGACGCCTCTCCAGCTGAGGCGGGAGACCAAGGGTCCCTTTCCACGTGCCACAGGAATCCTGGGACTCCTATCAAGTTTCACGAGGAGTCAGGCATCGTCTCCTTTGGAGGCACTGATCTCCGCGTACCTCTGGAGTTTTCAAAGGATGTGAGGCCTCCGGTCGCGATGAGGTGGGGAACTAGGTCTTTCTCTGTGGTCTCCACAGGGGATTCAGACATCCTTTCATCTTGGGAGATGCAAGACGAGCCTGCATTCAAGTCACTGCAGGGATATCCAGCCTTATTTCGCGTCAGGGCATCGCGGTGTCCATTCCACTTGAGGCCGCAAACTCAGGGTCCCTCTCACATACCTAGAGCTGAGAGCAGCCTCCTCTTGAGGTGCTTGTGGTAAGGTGGTATTCCTCTGGAGTCGAAGCCAGGGACTAACCTCTCATCTCGAGTTGATTTTTGGCCCACGGAGCTCTTTCGTGTTGCTACAGTGACCTCAGGATCCCTCTAGCCTTGAAACAGTGTTCTTGGGGTTTCTCTGGAGTGCCATCAAGGAAATCAAGGCTCCTTTCATGTGTGATGTGCAACACGGAATTGCTCTGCACGCAGTGCAGGGGAATCGGGCCTCATCTCGCGGCGAGGGGGAAGTCTCATGGTTTTTCTCGAGTTGCGGCGGGAACCTGGGGTATATTCTCGAGTTACGACGGGGATGGCCCTTCCACCCACGTGTTTCTTCAGCGACGTCAGGACTCCTGCCTAGTTGCGAGGGACAACTCGGGATTCTCCTCGAGGCTTTGCAGGGCAATTGGAACGCCTCTCCAGCTGAGACGGGAGACCAAGTGTCCCTTTCCACGTGGCACAGGAATCCTGGGTCTCCTATCAAGTTTCACGAGGAGTCAGGCATCGTCTCCTTTGGAGGCACTGATCTCCGCATACCTCTGGAGTTTTCAAAGGATTTGAGGCCTCCTGTCGCGATGAGGTGGGGAACTAGGTCTTTCTCTGTGGTCTCCACAGGGGATTCAGACACCCTTTCGTCTTGGGAGATGCAAGACAAGCCTGCATTCCAGTCACTGCAGGGATATCCGGCCTTATTTCGAGTCAGGGCATCGCGGTGTCCATTCCACTTGAGGCCGCAAACTCAGGGTCCCTCTCACATACCTAGAGCTGAGAGAAGCCTCCTCTTGAGGTGCTTGTGTTAAGGTGGTATTCCTCTGGAGTCGAAGCCAGGGACTAACCTCTCATCTCGAGTTGATTTTTGGCCCACGGAGCTCTTTCGTGTTGCTACAGTGACCTCAGGATCCCTCTATCCTTGAAACAGTGTTCTTGGGGTTTCTCTGGAGTTCCATCAAGGAAATCAAGGCTCCTTTCATGTGTGATGTGCAACACGGAATTGCTCTGCACGCAGTGCAGGGGAATCGGGCCTCATCTCGCGGCGAGGGGGAAGTCTCATGGTTTTTCTCGAGTTGCGGCGGGAACCTGGGGTATATTCTCGAGTTACGACGGGGATGGCCCTTCCACACACGTGTTTCTTCAGCGACGTCAGGACTCCTGCCTAGTTGCGAGGGACAACTCTGGATTCTCCCCGAGGCTTGGCAGGGCAATTGGGACGCCTCTCCAGCTGAGGCGGGAGACCAAGTGTCCCTTTCCAAGTGCCACAGGAATCCTGGGACTCCTATCAAGTTTCACGAGGAGTAAGGCATCGTCTCCTTTGGAGGCACTGATCTCCGCGTACCTCTGGAGTTTTCAAAGGATGTGAGGCCTCCGGTCGCGATGAGGTGGGGAACTAGGTCTTTCTCTGTGGTCTCCACAGGGGATTCAGACATCCTTTCGTCTTGGGAGATTCAAGACGAGCCTGCATTCAAGTCACTGCAGGGATATCTGGCCTTATTTCGAGTCAGGGCATCGCGGTGTCCATTCCACTTGAGGCCGCAAACTCAGGGTCCCTCTCACATACCTAGAGCTGAGAGAAGCCTCCTCTTGAGGTGCTTGTGGTAAGGTGGTATTCCTCAGGAGTCGAAGCCAGGGACTAACCTCTCATCTCGTGTTGATTCTTGGTCCACGGAGCTCTTTCGTGTTGCTACAGTGACCTCAGGATCCCTCTAGCCTTGAAACAGTGTTCTTGGGGATTCTCTGGAGTGCCATCAAGGAAATCAAGGCTCCTTTCATGTGTGATGTGCAAGACGGAATTGCTCTGCACGCAGTGCAGGGGAATCGGACCTCATTTTGCGGAGAGGGGGAAGTCTCATGGTTTTTCTCGAGTTGCGGCGGGAACCTGGGGTATATTCTCGAGTTCCGACGGGGATGGCCCTTCCACACACGTGTGTGTTCAGCCATGTCAGGACTCCTGCCTAGTTGCGAGGGACAACTCGGGATTCTCCTCGAGGCTTTGCAGGGCAATTGGGACGCCTCTCCAGCTGAGACGGGAGACCAAGTGTCCCTTTCCACGTGCCACAGGAATCTTGGGTCTCCTATCAAGTTTCACGAGGAGTCAGGCATCGTCTCCTTTGGAGGCACTGATCTCTGCATACCTATGGAGTTTTCAAAGGATTTGAGGCCTCCTGTCGCGATGAGGTGGGGAACTAGGTCTTTCTCTGTGGTCTCCACAGGGGATTCAGACACCCTTTCGTCTTGGGAGATGCAAGACAAGCCTGCATTCCAGTCACTGCATGGATATCCGACCTTATTTCGAGTCAGGGCATCGCGGTGTCCATTCCACTTGAGGCCACAAACTCAGGGTCCCTCTCACATACCTAGAGCTGAGAGAAGCCTCCTCTTGAGGTGCTTGTGGTATGGTGGTATTCCTCTGGAGTCGAAGCCAGGGACTAACCTCTCATCTCGAGTTGATTTTTGGCCCACGGAGCTCTTTCGTGTTGCTACAGTGACCTCAGGATCCCTCTAGCCTTGAAACAGTGTTCTTGGGGTTTCTCTGGAGTGCCATGAAGGAAATCAAGGCTCCTTTCATGTGTGATGTGCAACACAGAATTGGTCTGCACGAGGTGCAGGGGAATCGTGCCTCATCTCGCGGCGAGGGGGAAGTCTCATGGTTTTTCTCGAGTTGCGACGGGAACCTGGGGTATATTCTCGAGTTACGACGGGGATGGCCCTTCCACACACGTGTTTGTTCAGCCACGTCAGGACTCTTGCCTAGTTGCGAGACACAACTCGGGATTCTCCTCGAGGCTTGGCAAGGCAATTGGGACGCCTCTCCAGCTGAGGCGGGAGACCAAGGGTCCCTTTCCACGTGCCACAGGAATCCTGGGTCTCCTATCAAGTTTCACGAGGAGTCAGGCATCGTCTCCTTTGGAGGCACTGATCTCCGCGTACCTCTGGAGTTTTCAAAGGATGTGAGGCCTCCTGTCGCGATGAGGTGGGGAACTAGGTCTTTCTCTGTGGTCTCCACAGGGGATTCAGACACCCTTTCGTCTTGGGAGATGCAAGACGAGGCTGCATTTCAGTCACTGCAGGGATATCCGGCCTTATTTCGAGTCAGGGCATTGCGATGTCCATTCCACTTGAGGCCACAAACTCAGGGTCCCTCTCACATACCTAGAGCTGAGAGAAGCCTCCTCTTGAGGTGCTTGTGGTAAGGTGGTATTCCTCTGGAGTCGAAGCCAGGGACTAACCTCTCATCTCGAGTTGATTTTTGGTCCACGGAGCTCTTTCGTGTTGCTACAGTGACCTCAGGATCCCTCTAGCCTTGAAACAGTGTTCTTGGGGTTTCTCTGGAGTTCCATCAAGGAAATCAAGGCTCCTTTCATGTGTGATGTGCAACACAGAATTGGTCTGCATGCAGTGCAGGGGAATCGGGCCTCATCTCGCGGCGAGGGGAAATCACATGGTTTTTCTCGAGTTGCGGTGGGAACCTGGGGTATATTCTCGAGTTACGACGGGGATGGCCCTTCCACACACGTGTTTGTTCAGCCACGTCAGGACTCTTGCCTAGTTGCGAGACACAACTCGGGATTCTCTTCGAGGCTTGGCAAGGCAATTGGGACGCCTCTCCAGCTGAGGCGGGAGACCAAGGGTCCCTTTCCACGTGCCACAGGAATCCTGGGACTCCTATCAAGTTTCCCGAGGAGTCAGGCATCGTCTCCTTTGGAGGCACTGATCTCCGCGTACATCCGGAGTTTTCAAAGGATGTGAGGCCTCCGGTCGCGATGAGGTGGGGAACTAGGTCTTTCTCTGTGGTCTCCACAGGGGATTCAGACATCCTTTCATCTTGGGAGATGCAAGACGAGCCTGCATTCAAGTCACTGCAGGGATATCCAGCCTTATTTCGCGTCAGGGCATCGCGGTGTCCATTCCACTTGAGGCCGCAAACTCAGGGTCCCTCTCACATACCTAGAGCTGAGAGAAGCCTCCTCTTGAGGTGCTTGTGGTAAGGTGGAATTCCTCTGGAGTCGAAGCCAGGGACTAACCTCTCATCTCGAGTTGATTTTTGGTCCACGGAGCTCTTTCGTGTTGCTACAGTGACCTCAGGATCCCTCTAGCCTTGAAACAGTGTTCTTGGGTTTTCTCTGGAGTGCCATGAAGGAAATCAAGGCTCCTTTCATGTGTGATGTGCAACACAGAATTGCTCTGCACGCAGTGCAGGGGAATCGGGCCTCATCTCGTGGCGAGGGGGAAGTCTCATGGTTTTTCTCGAGTTGCGGCGGGAACCTGGGGTATATTCTCGAGTTACGACGGGGATGGCCCTTCCACACAGGTGTTTGTTCAGCCACGTCAGGACTCTTGCCTAGTTGCGAGACACAACTCGGGATTCTCCTCGAGGCTTGGCAAGGCAATTGGGACGCCTCTCCAGCTGAGGCGGGAGACCAAGGGTCCCTTTCCACGTGCCACAGGAATCCTGGGACTCCTATCAAGTTTCACGAGGAGTCAGGCATCGTCTCCTTTGGAGGCACTGATCTCCGCGTACCTCTGGAGTTTTCAAAGGATGTGAGGCCTCCGGTCGCGATGAGGTGGGGAACTAGGTCTTTCTCTGTGGTCTCCACAGGGGATTCAGACATCCTTTCATCTTGGGAGATGCAAGACGAGCCTGCATTCAAGTCACTGCAGGGATATCCAGCCTTATTTCGCGTCAGGGCATCGCGGTGTCCATTCCACTTGAGGCCGCAAACTCAGGGTCCCTCTCACATACCTAGAGCTGAGAAAAGCCTCCTCTTGAGGTGCTTGTGGTAAGGTGGTATTCCTCTGGAGTCGAAGCCAGGGACTAACCTCTCATCTCGAGTTGATTTTTGGCCCACGGAGCTCTTTCGTGTTGCTACAGTGACCTCAGGATCCCTCTAGCCTTGAAACAGTGTTCTTGGGGTTTCTCTGGAGTGCCATCAAGGAAATCAAGGCTCCTTTCATGTGTGATGTGCAACACGGAATTGCTCTGCACGCAGTGCAGGGGAATCGGGCCTCATCTCGCAGCGAGGGGGAAGTCTCATGGTTTTTCTCGAGGTGCGGCGGGAACCTGGGGTATATTCTCGAGTTACGACGGGGATGGCCCTTCCACCCACGTGTTTCTTCAGCGACGTCAGGACTCCTGCCTAGTTGCGAGGGACAACTCGGGATTCTCCTCGAGGCTTGGCAGGGCAATTGGGACGCCTCTCCAGCTGAGGCGGGAGACCAAGGGTCCCTTTCCAAGTGCCACAGGAATCCTGGGACTCCTATCAAGTTTCACGGGAAGTCAGGCATCGTCTCCTTTGGAGGCACTGATCTCCGCGTACCTCTGGAGTTTTCAAATGATGTGAGGCTAACGGTCGCGATGAGGTGGGGAACTAAATCTTTCTCTGTGCTTTCCACAGGGGATTCAGACATCCTTTCGTCCTGGGAGATGCAAGACGAGCCTGCATTGAAGTCACTGCAGGGATATCCGGCCTTATTTCGAGTCAGGGCATCGCGGTGTCCATTCCACTTGAGGCCGCAAACTCAGGATCCCTCTCACATACCTAGAGCTGGGAGAAGCCTCCTCTTGAGGTGCTTGTGGTAAGGTGGTATTCCTCAGGAGTCGAAGCCAGGGACTAACCTCTCATCTCGTGTTGATTCTTGGTCCACGGAGCTCTTTCGTGTTGCTACAGTGACCTCAGGATCCCTCTAGCCTTGAAACAGTGTTCTTGGGGTTTCTCTGGAGTGCCATCAAGGAAATCAAGGCTCCTTTCATGTGTGATGTGCAACACGGAATTGCTCTGCACGCAGTGCAGGGGAATCGGGCCTCATCTCGCATCGAGGGGGAAGTCTCATGGTTTTTCTCGAGTTGCGGCGGGAACCTGGGGTATATTCTCGAGTTACGACGGGGATGGCCCTTCCACACACGTGTTTCTTCAGCGACGTCAGGACTCCTGCCTAGTTGCGAGGGAAAACTCGGGATTCTCCTCGAGGCTTTGCAGGGCAATTGAGAGGCCTCTCCAGCTGAGACGGGAGACCAAGTGTCCCTTTCCACGTGCCACAGGAATCCTGGGTCTCCTATCAAGTTTCACGAGGAGTCAGGCATCGTCTCCTTTGGAGGCACTGATCTTCGCATACCTCTGGAGTTTTCAAAGGATGTGAGGCCTCCGGTCGCGATGAGGTGGGGAACTAGGTCTTTCTCTGTGGTCTCCACAGGGGATTCAGACACCCTTTCGTCTTGGGAGATGCAAGACAAGCCTGCATTCCAGTCACTGCAGGGATATCCGGCCTTATTTCGAGTCAGGGCATCGCGGTGTCCATTCCACTTGAGGCCACAAACTCAGGGTCCCTCTCACATACCTAGAGCTGAGAGAAGCCTCCTCTTGAGGTGCTTGTGGTAAGGTGGTATTCCTCTGGAGTCGAAGCCAGGGACTAACCTCTCATCTCGAGTTGATTTTTGGTCCACGGAGCTCTTTCGTGTTGCTACAGTGACCTCAGGATCCCTCTAGCCTTGAAACAGTGTTCTTGGGGTTTCTCTGGAGTGCCATGAAGGAAATCAAGGCTCCTTTCATGTGTGATGTGCAACACAGAATTGCTCTGCACGCAGTGCAGGGGAATCGGGCCTCATCTCGCGGCGAGGGGGAAGTCTCATGGTTTTTCTCGAGTTGCGGCGGGAACCTGGGGTTTATTCTCGAGTTACGACGGGGATGGCCCTTCCACACACGTGTTTGTTCAGCCACGTCAGGACTCTTGCTTGTTGCGAGACACAACTCGGCATTCTCCTCGAGGCTTGGCAAGGCAATTGGGACGCCTCTCCAGCTGAGATGGGAGACCAAGGGTCCCTTTCCACGTGCCACAGGAATCCTGGGACTCCTATCAAGTTTCACGAGGAGTCAGGCATCGTCTCCTTTGGAGGCACTGATCTCCGCGTACCTCTGGAGTTTTCAAAGGATTTGAGGCCTCCGGTCGCGATGAGGTGGGGAACTAGGTCTTTCTCTGTGGTCTCCACAGGGGATTCAGACATCCTTTCATCTTGGGAGATGCAAGACGAGCCTGCATTCAAGTCACTGCAGGGATATCCAGCCTTATTTCGCGTCAGGGCATCACGGTGTCCATTCCACTTGAGGCCGCACACTCAGGGTCCCTCTCACATACCTAGAGCTGAGAGAAGCCTCCTCTTGAGGTGCTTGTGGTAAGGTGGTATTCCTCTGGAGACGAATCCAGGGACTAACCTCTCTTTTCAAGTTGATTTTTCGTCCACAGAGTTCTTTCGTGTTGCTACAGTGACCTCAGGATCCCTCTAGCCTTGAAACAGTGTTCTTGGGGTTTCTCTGGAGTGCCATCAAGGAAATCAAGGCTCCTTTCATGTGTGATGTGCAAGACGGAATTGCTCTGCACGCAGTACAGGGGAATCGGGCCTCATCTCGCATCGAGGGGGAAGTCTCATGGTTTTTCTCGAGTTGCGGCGGGAACCTGGGGTATATTCTCGAGTTACGACGGGGATGGCCCTTGCACCCACGTGTTTCTTCAGCCACGTCAGGACTCCTGCCTAGTTGCGAGGGACAACTCGGGATTCTCCTCGAGGCTTGGCAGGGCAATTGGGACGCCTCTCCAGCTGAGACGGGAGACCAAGGTTCCCTTTCCACGTGCCACAGGAATCCTGGGTCTCCTATCAAGTTTCACGAGGAGTCAGGCATCGTCTCCTTTGGAGACACTGATCTCCGCATACCTCTGGAGTTTTCAAAGGATTTGAGGCCTCCTGTCGCGATGAGTTGGGGAACTAGGTCTTTCTCTGTGGTCTCCACAGGGGATTCAGACACCCTTTCGTCTTGGGAGATGCAAGACGAGCCTGCATTCCAGTCACTGCAGGGATATCCGGCCTTATTTCGAGTCAGGGCATCGCGGTGTCCATTCCACTTGAGGCCGCAAACTCAGGGTCCCTCTCACATACCTAGAGCTGAGAAAAGCCTCCTCTTGAGGTGCTTGTGGTAAGGTGGTATTCCTCTGGAGTCGAAGCCAGGGACTAACCTCTCATCTCGAGTTGATTTTTGGTCCACGGAGCTCTTTCGTGTTGCTACAGTGACCTCAGGATCCCTCTAGCCTTGAAACAGTGTTCTTGGGGTTTCTCTGGAGTGCCATCAAGGAAATCAAGGCTCCTTTCATGTGTGATGTGCAACACAGAATTGCTCTGCACGCAGTGCAGGGGAATCGGGCCTCATCTCGCGGCGAGGGGGAAGTCTCATGGTTTTTCTCGAGTTGTGGCGGGAACCTGGGGTATATTCTCGAGTTACGACGGGGATGGCCCTTCCACACACGTGTTTGTTCAGCCACGTAAGGACTCTTGCCTAGTTGCGAGACACAACTCGGGATTCTCCTCGAGGCTTGGCAAGGCAATTGGGACGCCTCTCCAGCTGAGGCGGGAGACCAAGTGTCCCTTTCCACGTGCCACAGGAATCCTGGGACTCCTATCAAGTTTCACGAGGAGTCAGGCATCGTCTCCTTTGGAGGCACTGATCTCCGTGTACCTCTGGAGTTTTCAAAGGATGTGAGGCCTCCGGTCGCGATGAGGTGGGGAACTAGGTCTTTCTCTGTGGTCTCCACAGGGGATTCAGACATCCTTTCGTCCTGGGAGATGCAAGACGAGCCTGCATTGAAGTCACTGCAGGGATATACGGCCTTATTTCGAGTCAGGGCATCGCGGTGTCCATTCCACTTGAGGCCGCAAACTCAGGGTCCCTCTCACATACCTAGAGCTGAGAGAAGCCTCCTCTTGAGGTGCTTGTGGTAAGGTGGTATTCCTCTGGAGACGAATCCAGGGACTAACCTCTCTTTTCGACTTGATTTTTCGTCCACAGAGTTCTTTCGTGTTGCTACAGTGACCTCAGGATCCCTCTATCCTTGAAACAGTGTTCTTGGGGTTTCTCTGGAGTGCCATCAAGGAAATCAAGGCTCCTTTCATGTGTGATGTGCAACACGGAATTGCTCTGCACGCAGTGCAGGGGAATCGGGCCTCATCTCGCGGCGAGGGGGAAGTCTCATGGTTTTTCTCGAGTTGCGGCGGGAACCTGGGGTATATTCTCGAGTTACGACGGGGATGGCCCTTCCACACACGTGTGTGTTCAGCCATGTCAGGACTCCTGCCTAGTTGCGAGGGACAACTCGGGATTCTCCTCGAGGCTTTGCAGGGCAATTGGGACGCCTCTCCAGCTGAGACGGGAGACCAAGGGTCCCTTTCCACGTGCCACAGGAATCCTGGGTCTCCTATCAAGTTTCACGAGGTGTCAGGCATCGTCTCCTTTGGAGGCACTGATCTCCGCATACCTCTGGAGTTTTCAAAGGATTTGAGGCCTCCTGTCGCGATGAGGTGGGGAACTAGGTCTTTCTCTGTGGTCTCCACAGGGGATTCAGACACCCTTTCGTCTTGGGAGATGCAAGACAAGCCTGCATTCCAGTCACTGCAGGGATATCCGGCCTTATTTCGAGTCAGGGCATCGCGGTGTCCATTCCATTTGAGGCCACAAACTCAGGGTCCCTCTCACATACCTAGAGCTGAGAGAAGCCTCCTCTTGAGGTGCTTGTGGTAAGGTGGTATTCCTCTGGAGTCGAAGCCAGGGACTAACCTCTCATCTCGAGTTGATTTTTGTCCACGGAGCTCTTTCGTGTTGCTACAGTGACCTCAGGATCCCTCTAGCCTTGAAACAGTGTTCTTGGGGTTTCTCTGGAGTGCCATGAAGGAAATCAAGGCTCCTTTCATGTGTGATGTGCAACACAGAATTGGTCTGCACGCAGTGCAGGGGAATCGGGCCTCATCTCGCGGCGAGGGGAAATCTCATGGTTTTTCTCGAGTTGCGGTGGGAACCTGGGGTATATTCTCGAGTTACGACGGGGATGGCCCTTCCACACACGTGTTTGTTCAGCCACGTCAGGACTCTTCCCTAGTTGCGAGACACAACTCGGGATTCTCTTCGAGGCTTGGCAAGGCAATTGGGACGCCTCTCCAGCTGAGGCGGGAGACCAAGGGTCCCTTTCCACGTGCCACACGAATCCTGGGACTCCTATCAAGTTTCACGAGGAGTCAGGCATCGTCTCCTTTGGAGGCACTGATCTCCGCGTACATCCGGAGTTTTCAAAGGATGTGAGGCCTCCGGTCGCGATGAGGTGGGGAACTAGGTCTTTCTCTGTGGTCTCCACAGGGGATTCAGACATCCTTTCATCTTGGGAGATGCAAGACGAGCCTGCATTCAAGTCACTGCAGGGATATCCAGCCTTATTTCGCGTCAGGGCATCGCAGTGTCCATTCCACTTGAGGCCGCAAACTCAGGGTCCCTCTCACATACCTAGAGCTGAGAGAAGCCTCCTCTTGAGGTGCTTGTGGTAAGGTGGTATTCCTCTGGAGTCGAAGCCAGGGACTAACTTCTCATCTCGAGTTGATTTTTGGTCCACGGAGCTCTTTCGTGTTGCTACAGTGACCTCAGGATCCCTCTAGCCTTGAAACAGTGTTCTTGGGGTTTCTCTGGAGTGCCATGAAGGAAATCAAGGCTCCTTTCATGTGTGATGTGCAACACAGAATTGCTCTGCACGCAGTGCAGTGGAATCGGGCCTCATCTCGCGGCGAGGGGGAAGTTTCATGGTTTTTCTCGAGTTGCGGCGGGAACCTGGGGTATATTCTCGAGTTACGACGGGGATGGCCCTTCCACCCACGTGTTTCTTCAGCGACGTCAGGACTCCTGCCTAGTTGCGAGGGACAACTCGGGATTCTCCTCGAGGCTTGGCAGGGCAATTCGGACGCCTCTCCAGCTGAGGCGGGAGACCAAGTGTCCCTTTCCAAGTGCCACAGGAATCCTGGGACTCCTATCAAGTTTCACGAGGAGTCAGGCATCGTCTCCTTTGGAGGCACTGATCTCCGCGTACCTCTGGAGTTTTCAAATGATGTGAGGCTATCGGTCGCGATGAGGTGGGGAACTAGGTCTTTCTCTGTGGTCTCCACAGGGGATTCAGACACCCTTTCGTCTTGGGAGATGCAAGACAAGCCTGCATTCCAGTCACTGCAGGGATATCCGGCCTTATTTCGAGTCAGGGCATCGCGGTGTCCATTCCACTTGAGGCCACAAACTCAGGGTCCCTCTCACATACCTAGAGCTGAGAGAAGCCTCCTCTTGAGGTGCTTGTGGTAAGGTGGTATTCCTCTGGAGTCGAAGCCAGGGACTAACCTCTCATCTCGAGTTGATTTTTGGTCCACGGAGCTCTTTCGTGTTGCTACAGTGACCTCAGGATCCCTCTAGCCTTGAAGCAGTGTTCTTGGGGTTTCTCTGGAGTGCCATGAAGGAAATCAAGGCTCCTTTCATGTGTGATGTGCAACACAGATTTGCTCTGCACGCAGTGCAGGGGAATCGGGCCTCATCTCGCGGCGAGGGGGAAGTCTCATGGTTTTTCTCGAGTTGCGGCGGGAACCTGGGGTATATTCTCGAGTTACGACGGGGATGGCCCTTCCACACAGGTGTTTGTTCAGCCACGTCAGGACTCTTGCCTAGTTGCGAGACACAACTCGGCATTCTCCTCGAGGCTTGGCAAGGCAATTGGGACGCCTCTCCAGCTGAGGCGGGAGACCAAGGGTCCCTTTCCACGTGCCACAGGAATCCTGGGACTCCTATCAAGTTTCACGAGGAGTCAGGCATCGTCTCCTTTGGAGGCACTGATCTCCGCGTACCTCTGGAGTTTTCAAAGCATGTGAGGCCTCCTGTCGCGATGAGGTGGGGAACTAGGTCTTTCTCTGTGGTCTCCACAGGGGATTCAGACATCCTTTCATCTTGGGAGATGCAAGACGAGCCTGCATTCAAGTCACTGCAGGGATATCCAGCCTTATTTCGCGTCAGGGCATCGCGGTGTCCATTCCACTTGAGGCCGCAAACTCAGGGTCCCTCTCACATACCTAGAGCTGAGAGAAGCCTCCTCTTGAGGTGCTTGTGTTAAGGTGGTATTCCTCTGGAGTCGAAGCCAGGGACTAACCTCTCATCTCGAGTTGATTTTTGGCCCACGGAGCTCTTTCATGTTGCTACAGTGACCTCAGGATCCCTCTATCCTTGAAACAGTGTTCTTGGGGTTTCTCTGGAGTTCCATCAAGGAAATCAAGGCTCCTTTCATGTGTGATGTGCAACACGGAATTGCTCTGCACGCAGTGCAGGGGAATCGGGCCTCATCTCGCGGCGAGGGGGAAGTCTCATGGTTTTTCTCGAGTTGCGGCGGGAACCTGGGGTATATTCTCGAGTTACGACGGGGATGGCCCTTCCACCCACGTGTTTCTTCAGCGACTTCAGGACTCCTGCCTAGTTGCGAGGGACAACTCTGGATTCTCCTCGAGGCTTGGCAGGGCAATTGGGACGCCTCTCCAGCTGAGGCGGGAGACCAAGTGTCCCTTTCCAAGTGCCACAGGAATCCTGGGACTCCTATCAAGTTTCACGAGGAGTCAGGCATCGTCTCCTTTGGAGGCACTGATCTCCGCGTACCTCTGGAGTTTTCAAAGGATGTGAGGCCTCCGGTCGCGATGAGGTGGGGAACTAGGTCTTTCTCTGTGGTCTCCACAGGGGATTCAGACATCCTTTCGTCTTGGGAGATTCAAGACGAGCCTGCATTCAAGTCACTGCAGGGATATCCGGCCTTATTTCGAGTCAGGGCATTGCGGTGTCCATTCCACTTGAGGCCGCAAACTCAGGGTCCCTCTCACATACCTAGAGCTGAGAGAAGCCTCCTCTTGAGGTGCTTGTGGTAAGGTGGTATTCCTCAGGAGTCGAAGCCAGGGACTAACCTCTCATCTCGTGTTGATTCTTGGTCCACGGAGCTCTTTCGTGTTGCTACAGTGACCTCAGGATCCCTCTAGCCTTGAAACAGTGTTCTTGGGGTTTCTCTGGAGTGCCATCAAGGAAATCAAGGCTCCTTTCATGTGTGATGTGCACGACGGAATTGCTCTGCACGCAGTGCAGGGGAATCGGGCCTCATTTTGCGGAGAGGGGGAAGTCTCATGGTTTTTCTCGAGTTGCGGCGGGAACCTGGGGTATATTCTCGAGTTCCGACGGGGATGGCCCTTCCACACACGTGTGTGTTCAGCCATGTCAGGACTCCTGCCTAGTTGCGAGGGACAACTCGGGATTCTCCTCGAGGCTTTGCAGGGCAATTGGGACGCCTCTCCAGCTGTGACGGGAGACCAAGTGTCCCTTTCCACGTGCCACAGGAATCTTGGGTCTCCTATCAAGTTTCACGAGGAGTCAGGCATCGTCTCCTTTGGAGGCACTGATCTCCGCATACCTCTGGAGTTTTCAAAGGATTTGAGGCCTCCTGTCGCGATGAGGTGGGGAACTAGGTCTTTCTCTGTGGTCTCCACAGGGGATTCAGACACCCTTTCGTCTTGGGAGATGCAAGACAAGCCTGCATTCCAGTCACTGCATGGATATCCGGCCTTATTTCGAGTCAGGGCATCGCGGTGTCCATTCCACTTGAGGCCACAAACTCAGGGTCCCTCTCACATACCTAGAGCTGAGAGAAGCCTCCTCTTGAGGTGCTTGTGGTATGGTGGTATTCCTCTGGAGTCGAAGCCAGGGACTAACCTCTCATCTCGAGTTGATTTTTGGTCCACGGAGCTCTTTCGTGTTGCTACAGTGACCTCAGGATCCCTCTAGCCTTGAAACAGTGTTCTTGGGGTTTCTCTGGAGTGCCATCAAGGAAATCAAGGCTCCTTTCATGTGTGATGTGCAACACAGAATTGGTCTGCACGCAGTGCAGGGGAATCGTGCCTCATCTCGCGGCGAGGGGGAAGTCTCATGGTTTTTCTCGAGTTGCGACGGGAACCTGGGGTATATTCTCGAGTTACGACGGGGATGGCCCTTCCACACACGTGTTTGTTCAGCCACGTCAGGACTCTTGCCTAGTTGCGAGACACAACTCGGGATTCTCCTCGAGGCTTGGCAAGGCAATTGGGACGCCTCTCCACCTGAGGCGGGAGACCAAGGGTCCCTTTCCACGTGCCACAGGAATCCTGGGTCTCCTATCAAGTTTCACGAGGAGTCAGGCATCGTCTCCTTTGGAGGCACTGATCTCCGCGTACCTCTGGAGTTTTCAAAGGATGTGAGGCCTCCTGTCGCGATGAGGTGGGGAACTAGGTCTTTCTCTGTGGTCTCCACAGGGGATTCAGACACCCTTTCGTCTTGGGAGATGCAAGACGAGGCTGCATTTCAGTCACTGCAGGGATATCCGGCCTTATTTCGAGTCAGGGCATCGCGGTGTCCATTCCACTTGAGGCCACAAACTCAGGGTCCCTCTCACATACCTAGAGCTGAGAGAAGCCTCCTCTTGAGGTGCTTGTGGTAAGGTGGTATTCCTCTGGAGTCGAAGCCAGGGACTAACCTCTCATCTCGAGTTGATTTTTGGTCCACGGAGCTCTTTCGTGTTGCTACAGTGACCTCAGGATCCCTCTAGCCTTGAAACAGTGTTCTTGGGGTTTCTCTGGAGTGCCATGAAGGAAATCAAGGCTCCTTTCATGTGTGATGTGCAACACAGAATTGGTCTGCACGCAGTGCAGGGGAATCGGGCCTCATCTCGCGGCGAGGGGAAATCACATGGTTTTTCTCGAGTTGCGGTGGGAACCTGGGGTATATTCTCGAGTTACGACGGGGATGGCCCTTCCACACACGTGTTTGTTCAGCCACGTCAGGACTCTTGCCTAGTTGCGAGACACAACTCGGGATTCTCTTCGAGGCTTGGCAAGGCAATTGGGACGCCTCTCCAGCTGAGGCGGGAGACCAAGGGTCCCTTTCCACGTGCCACAGGAATCCTGGGACTCCTATCAAGTTTCCCGAGGAGTCAGGCATCGTCTCCTTTGGAGGCACTGATCTCCGCGTACATCCGGAGTTTTCAAAGGATGTGAGGCCTCCGGTCGCGATGAGGTGGGGAACTAGGTCTTTCTCTGTGGTCTCCACAGGGGATTCAGACATCCTTTCATCTTGGGAGATGCAAGACGAGCCTGCATTCAAGTCACTGCAGGGATATCCAGCCTTATTTCGCGTCAGGGCATCGCGGTGTCCATTCCACTTGAGGCCGCAAACTCAGGGTCCCTCTCACATACCTAGAGCTGAGAGAAGCCTCCTCTTGAGGTGCTTGTGGTAAGGTGGTATTCCTCTGGAGTCGAAGCCAGGGACTAACCTCTCATCTCGAGTTGATTTTTGGTCCACGGAGCTCTTTCGTGTTGCTACAGTGACCTCAGGATCCCTCTAGCCTTGAAACAGTGTTCTTGGGTTTTCTCTGGAGTGCCATGAAGGAAATCAAGGCTCCTTTCATGTGTGATGTGCAACACAGAATTGCTCTGCACGCAGTGCAGGGCAATCGGGCCTCAGCTCGCGGCGAGGGGGAAGTCTCATGGTTTTTCTCGAGTTGCGGCGGGAACCTGGGGTATATTCTCGAGTTACGACGGGGATGGCCCTTCCACACAGGTGTTTGTTCAGCCACGTCAGGACTCTTGCCTAGTTGCGAGACACAACTCGGGATTCTCCTCGAGGCTTGGCAAGGCAATTGGGACGCCTCTCCAGCTGAGGCGGGAGACCAAGGGTCCCTTTCCACGTGCCACAGGAATCCTGGGACTCCTATCAAGTTTCACGAGGAGTCAGGCATCGTCTCCTTTGGAGGCACTGATCTCCGCGTACCTCTGGAGTTTTCAAAGGATGTGAGGCCTCCGGTCGTGATGAGGTGGGGAACTAGGTCTTTCTCTGTGGTCTCCACAGGGGATTCAGACATCCTTTCATCTTGGGAGATGCAAGACGAGCCTGCATTCAAGTCACTGCAGGGATATCCAGCCTTATTTCGCGTCAGGGCATCGCGGTGTCCATTCCACTTGAGGCCGCAAACTCAGGGTCCCTCTCACATACCTAGAGCTGAGAGAAGCCTCCTCTTGAGGTGCTTGTGGTAAGGTGGTATTCCTCTGGAGTCGAAGCCAGGGACTAACCTCTCATCTCGAGTTGATTTTTGGTCCACGGAGCTCTTTCGTGTTGCTACAGTGACCTCAGGATCCCTCTATCCTTGAAACAGTGTTCTTGGGGTTTCTCTGGAGTGCCATCAAGGAAATCAAGGCTCCTTTCATGTGTGATGTGCAACACGGAATTGCTCTGCACGCAGTGCAGGGGAATCGGGCCTCATCTCGCGGCGAGGGGGAAGTCTCATGGTTTTTCTCGAGTTGCGGCGGGAACCTGGGGTATATTCTCGAGTTACGACGGGGATGGCCCTTCCACCCACGTGTTTCTTCAGCGACGTCAGGACTCCTGCCTAGTTGCGAGGGACAACTCGGGATTCTCCTCGAGGCTTTGCAGGGCAATTGGGACGCCTCTCCAGCTGAGACGGGAGACCAAGTGTCCCTTTCCACGTGCCACAGGAATCCTGGGTCTCCTATCAAGTTTCACGAGGAGTCAGGCATCGTCTCCTTTGGAGGCACTGATCTCCGCATACCTCTGGAGTTTTCAAAGGATTTGAGGCCTCCTGTCGCGATGAGGTGGGGAACTAGGTCTTTCTCTGTGGTCTCCACAGGGGATTCAGACACCCTTTCGTCTTGGGAGATGCAAGACAAGCCTGCATTCCAGTCACTGCAGGGATATCCGGCCTTATTTCGAGTCAGGGCATCGCGGTGTCCATTCCACTTGAGGCCACAAACTCAGGGTCCCTCTCACATACCTAGAGCTGAGAGAAGCCTCCTCTTGAGGTGCTTGTGGTAAGGTGGTATTCCTCTGGAGTCGAAGCCAGGGACTAACCTCTCATCTCGAGTTGATTTTTGGTCCACGGAGCTCTTTCGTGTTGCTACAGTGACCTCAGGATCCCTCTAGCCTTGAAACAGTGTTCTTGGGGTTTCTCTGGAGTGCCATGAAGGAAATCAAGGCTCCTTTCATGTGTGATGTGCAACACAGAATTGCTCTGCACGCAGTGCAGGGGAATCGGGCCTCATCTCGCTGCGAGGGGGAAGTCTCATGGTTTTTCTCGAGTTGCGGCGGGAACCTGGGGTATATTCTCGAGTTACGACGGGGATGGCCCTTCCACACACGTGTTTGTTCAGCCACGTCAGGACTCTTGCCTAGTTGCGAGACACAACTCGGGATTCTCCTCGAGGCTTGGCAAGGCAATTGGGACGCCTCTCCAGCTGAGGCGGGAGACCAAGGGTCCCTTTCCACGTGCCACAGGAATCCTGGGACTCCTATCAAGTTTCACGAGGAGTCAGGCATCGTCTCCTTTGGAGGCACTGATCTCCGCGTACCTCTGGAGTTTTCAAAGGATGTGAGGCCTCCGGTCGCGATGAGGTGGGGAACTAGGTCTTTCTCTGTGGTCTCCACAGGGGATTCAGATATCCTTTCATCTTGGGAGATGCAAGACGAGCCTGCATTCAAGTCACTGCAGGGATATCCAGCCTTATTTCGCGTCAGGGCATCGCGGTGTCCATTCCACTTGAGGCCGCAAACTCAGGGTCCCTCTCACTTACCTAGAGCTGAGAGAAGCCTCCTCTTGAGGTGCATGTGGTAAGGTGGTATTCCTCTGGAGTCGAAGCCAGGGACTAACCTCTCATCTCGTGTTGATTCTTGGTCCACGGAGCTCTTTCGTGTTGCTACAGTGACCTCAGGATCCCTCTAGCCTTGAAACAGTGTTCTTGGGGTTTCTCTGGAGTGCCATCAAGGAAATCAAGGCTCCTTTCATGTGTGATGTGCAAGACGGAATTGCTCTGCACGCAGTGCAGGGGAATCGGGCCTCATTTTGCGGAGAGGGGGAAGTCTCATGGTTTTTCTCGAGTTGCGGCGGGAACCTGGGGTATATTCTCGAGTTCCGACGGGGATAGCCCTTCCACACACGTGTGTGTTCAGCCATGTCAGGACTCCTGCCTAGTTGCGAGGGACAACTCGGGATTCTCCTCGAGGCTTTGCAGGGCAATTGGGACGCCTCTCCAGCTGAGACGGGAGACCAAGTGTCCCTTTCCACGTGCCACAGGAATCCTGGGTCTCCTATCAAGTTTCACGAGGAGTCAGGCATCGTCTCCTTTGGAGGCACTGATCTCCGCGTACCTCTGGAGTTTTCAAATGATGTGAGGCTATCGGTCGCGATGAGGTGGGGAACTAAATCTTTCTCTGTGCTTTCCACAGGGGATTCAGACATCCTTTCGTCCTGGGAGATGCAAGACGAGCCTGCATTGAAGTCACTGCAGGGATATCCGGCCTTATTTCGAGTCAGGGCATCGCGGTGTCCATTCCACTTGAGGCCGCAAACTCAGGATCCCTCTCACATACCTAGAGCTGGGAGAAGCCTCCTCTTGAGGTGCTTGTGGTAAGGTGGTATTCCTCAGGAGTCGAAGCCAGGGACTAACCTCTCATCTCGTGTTGATTCTTGGTCCACGGAGCTCTTTCGTGTTGCTACAGTGACCTCAGGATCCCTCTAGCCTTGAAACAGTGTTCTTGGGGTTTCTCTGGAGTGCCATCAAGGAAATCAAGGCTCCTTTCATGTGTGATGTGCAAGACGGAATTGCTCTGCAGGCAGTGCAGGGGAATCGGGCCTCATCTCGCATCGAGGGGGAAGTCTCATGGTTTTTCTCGAGTTGCGGCGGGAACCTGGGGTATATTCTTGAGTTACGACGGGGATGGCCCTTCCACCCACGTGTTTCTTCAGCGACGTCAGGACTCCTGCCTAGTTGCGAGGGAAAACTCGGGATTCTCCTCGAGGCTTTGCAGGGCAATTGGGACGCCTCTCCAGCTGAGACGGGAGACCAAGGGTCCCTTTCCACGTGCCACAGGAATCCTGGGTCTCCTATCAAGTTTCACGAGGAGTCAGGCATCGTCTCCTTTGGAGGCACTGATCTTCGCATACCTCTGGAGTTTTCAAAGGATTTGAGGCCTCCTGTCGCGATGAGGTGGGGAACTAGGTCTTTCTCTGTGGTCTCCACAGGGGATTCAGACACCCTTTCGTCTTGGGAGATGCAAGACAAGCCTGCAATCCAGTCACTGCAGGGATATCCGACCTTATTTCGAGTCAGGGCATCGCGGTGTCCATTCCACTTGAGGCCACAAACTCAGGGTCCCTCTCACATACCTAGAGCTGAGAGAAGCCTCCTCTTGAGGTGCTTGTGGTAAGGTGGTATTCCTCTGGAGTCGAAGCCAGGGACTAACCTCTCATCTCGAGTTGATTTTTGGTCCACGGAGCTCTTTCGTGTTGCTACAGTGACCTCAGGATCCCTCTAGCCTTGAAACAGTGTTCTTGGGGTTTCTCTGGAGTGCCATGAAGGAAATCAAGGCTCCTTTCATGTGTGATGTGCAACACAGAATTGCTCTGCACGCAGTGCAGGGGAATCGGGCCTCATCTCGCGGCGAGGGGGAAGTCTCATGGTTTTTCTCGAGTTGCGGCGGGAACCTGGGGTATATTCTCGAGTTACGACGGGGATGGCCCTTCCACACACGTGTTTGTTCAGCCACGTCAGGACTCTTGCCTAGCTGCGAGACACAACTCGGGATTCTCCTCGAGGCTTGGCAAGGCAATTGGGACGCCTCTCCAGCTGAGATGGGAGACCAAGGGTCCCTTTCCACGTGCCACAGGAATCCTGGGACTCCTATCAAGTTTCACGAGGAGTCAGGCATCGTCTCCTTTGGAGGCACTGATCTCCGCGTACCTCTGGAGTTTTCAAAGGATGTGAGGCCTCCTGTCGCGATGAGGTGGGGAACTAGGTCTTTCTCTGTGGTCTCCACAGGGGATTCAGACATCCTTTCATCTTGGGAGATGCAAGACGAGCCTGCATTCAAGTCACTGCAGGGATATCCAGCCTTATTTCACGTCAGGGCATCACGGTGTCCATTCCACTTGAGGCCGCACACTCAGGGTCCCTCTCACATACCTAGAGCTGAGAGAAGCCTCCTCTTGAGGTGCTTGTGGTAAGGTGGTATTCCTCTGGAGACGAATCCAGGGACTAACCTCTCTTTTCAAGTTGATTTTTCGTCCACAGAGTTCTTTCGTGTTGCTACACTGACCTCAGGATCCCTCTAGCCTTGAAACAGTGTTCTTGGGGTTTCTCTGGAGTGCCATCAAGGAAATCAAGGCTCCTTTCATGTGTGATGTGCAAGACGGAATTGCTCTGCACGCAGTACAGGGGAATCGGGCCTCATCTCGCATCGAGGGGGAAGTCTCATGGTTTTTCTCGAGTTGCGGCGGGAACCTGGGGTATATTCTCGAGTTACGACGGGGATGGCCCTTCCACCCACGTGTTTGTTCAGCCACGTCAGGACTCCTGCCTAGTTGCGAGGGACAACTCGGGATTCTCCTCGAGGCTTGGCAGGGCAATTGGAACGCCTCTCCAGCTGAGGCGGGAGACCAAGTGTCCCTTTCCACGTGCCACAAGAATCCTGGGACTCCTATCAAGTTTCACGAGGAGTCAGGCATCGTCTCCTTTGGAGGCACTGATCTCCGTGTACCTCTGGAGTTTTCAAAGGATGTGAGGCCTCCGGTCGCGATGAGGTGGGGAACTAGGTCTTTCTCTGTGGTCTCCACAGGGGATTCAGACATCCTTTCTTCTTGGGAGATGCAAGACGATCCTGCATTCAAGTCACTGCAGGGATATCCGGCCTTATTTCGAGTCAGGGCATCGCGGTGTCCATTCCACTTGAGGCCGCAAACTCAGGGTCCCTCTCACATACCTAGAGCTGAGAGAAGCCTCCTCTTGAGGTGCTTGTGGTAAGGTGGTATTCCTCAGGAGTCGAAGCCAGGGACTAACCTCTCATCTCGTGTTGATTCTTGGTCCACGGAGCTCTTTCGTGTTGCTACAGTGACCTCAGGATCCCTCTAGCCTTGAAACAGTGTTCTTGGGGTTTCTCTGGAGTGCCATCAAGGAAATCAAGGCTCCTTTCATGTGTGATGTGCAAGACGGAATTGCTCTGCACGCAGTGCAGGGGAATCGGGCCTCATCTCGCATAGAGGGGGAAGTCTCATGGTTTTTCTCGAGTTGCGGCGGGAACCTGGGGTATATTCTCGAGTTACGACGGGGATGGCCCTTGCACCCACGTGTTTCTTCAGCGACGTCAGGACTCCTGCCTAGTTGCGAGGGACAACTCGGGATTCTCCTCAAGGCTTGGCAGGGCAATTGGGACGCCTCTCCAGCTGAGACGGGAGACCAAGGTTCCCTTTCCACGTGCCACAGGAATCCTGGGTCTCCTATCAAGTTTCACGAGGAGTCAGTCATCGTCTCCTTTGGAGGCACTGATCTCCGCATACCTCTGGAGTTTTCAAAGGATTTGAGGCCTCCTGTCGCGATGAGTTGGGGAACTAGGTCTTTCTCTGTGGTCTCCACAGGGGATTCAGACACCCTTTCGTCTTGGGAGATGCAAGACGAGCCTGCATTCCAGTCACTGCAGGGATATCCGGCCTTATTTCGAGTCAGGGCATCGCGGTGTCCATTCCACTTGAGGCCGCAAACTCAGGGTCCCTCTCACATACCTAGAGCTGAGAAAAGCCTCCTCTTGAGGTGCTTGTGGTAAGGTGGTATTCCTCTGGAGTCGAAGCCAGGGACTAACCTCTCATCTCGAGTTGATTTTTGGTCCACGGAGCTCTTTCGTGTTGCTACAGTGACCTCAGGATCCCTCTAGCCTTGAAACAGTGTTCTTGGGGTTTCTCTGGAGTGCCATCAAGGAAATCAAGGCTCCTTTCATGTGTGATGTGCAACACAGAATTGCTCTGCACGCAGTGCAGGGGAATCGGGCCTCATCTCGCGGCGAGGGGGAAGTCTCATGGTTTTTCTCGAGTTGTGGCGGGAACCTGGGGTATATTCTCGAGTTACGACGGGGATGGCCCTTCCACACACGTGTTTGTTCAGCCACGTCAGGACTCTTGCCTAGTTGCGAGACACAACTCGGGATTCTCCTCGAGGCTTGGCAAGGCAATTGGGACGCCTCTCCAGCTGAGGCGGGAGACCAAGGGTCCCTTTCCACGTGCCACAGGAATCCTGGGACTCCTATCAAGTTTCACGAGGAGTCAGGCATCGTCTCCTTTGGAGGCACTGATCTCCGTGTACCTCTGGAGTTTTCAAAGGATGTGAGGCCTCCGGTCGCGATGAGGTGGGGAACTAGGTCTTTCTCTGTGGTCTCCACAGGGGATTCAGACATCCTTTCATCTTGGGAGATGCAAGACGAGCCTGCATTCAAGTCACTGCAGGGATATCCAGCCTTATTTCGCGTCAGATCATCGCGGTGTCCATTCCACTTGAGGCCGCAAACTCAGGGTCCCTCTCACATACCTAGAGCTGAGAGAAGCCTCCTCTTGAGGTGCTTGTGGTAAGGTGGTATTCCTCTGGAGACGAAGCCAGGGACTAACCTCTCATCTCGAGTTGATTTTTGGCCCACGGAGCTCTTTCGTGTTGCTACAGTGACCTCAGGATCCCTCTAGCCTTGAAACAGTGTTCTTGGGGTTTCTCTGGAGTGCCATCAAGGAAATCAAGGCTCCTTTCATGTGTGATGTGCAACACGGAATTGCTCTGCACGCAGTGCAGGGGAATCGGGCCTCATCTCGCGGCGAGGGGGAAGTCTCATGGTTTTTCTCGAGTTGCGGCGGGAACCTGGGGTATATTCTCGAGTTACGCCGGGGATGGCCCTTCCACCCACGTGTTTCTTCAGCGACGTCAGGACTCCTGCCTAGTTGCGAGGGACAACTCTGGATTCTCCTCGAGGCTTGGCAGGGCAATTGGGACGCCTCTCCAGCTGAGGCGGGAGACCAAGTGTCCCTTTCCAAGTGCCACAGGAATCCTGGGACTCCTATCAAGTTTCACGAGGAGTCAGGCATCGTCTCCTTTGGAGGCACTGATCTCCGCGTACCTCTGGAGTTTTCAAAGGATGTGAGGCTATCGGTCGCGATGAGCTGGGGAACTAAGTCTTTCTCTGTGCTTTCCACAGGGGATTCAGACATCCTTTCGTCCTGGGAGATGCAAGACGAGCCTGCATTGAAGTCACTGCAGGGATATCCGGCCTTATTTCGAGTCAGGGCATCGCGGTGTCCATTCCACTTGAGGCCGCAAACTCAGGGACCCTCTCACATACCTAGAGCTGAGAGAAGCCTCCTCTTGAGGTGCTTGTGGTAAGGTGGTATTCCTCTGGAGACGAATCCAGGGACTAACCTCTCTTTTCGACTTGATTTTTCGTCCAAAGAGTTCTTTCCTGTTGCTACAGTGACCTCAGGATCCCTCTATCCTTGAAACAGTGTTCTTGGGGTTTCTCTGGAGTGCCATCAAGGAAATCAAGGCTCCTTTCATGTGTGATGTGCAAGACGGAATTGCTCTGCACACAGTACAGGGGAATCGGGCCTCATCTCGTATCGAGGGGGAAGTCTCATGGTTTTTCTCGAGTTGCGGCGGGAACCTGGGGTATATTCTCGAGTTACGACGGGGATGGCCCTTCCACCCACGTGTTTCTTCAGCCACGTCAGGACTCCTGCCTAGTTGCGAGGGACAACTCGGGATTCTCCTCGAGGCTTGGCAGGGCAATTGGAACGCCTCTCCAGCTGAGGCGGGAGACCAAGGGTCCCTTTCCACGTGCCACAAGAATCCTGGGACTCCTATCAAGTTTCACGAGGAGTCAGGCATCGTCTCCTTTGGAGGCACTGATCTCCGCGTACCTCTGGAGTTTTCAAAGGATGTGAGGCCTCCGGTCGCGATGAGGTGGGGAATTAGGTGTTTCTCTGTGGTCTCCACAGGGGATTCAGACATCCTTTCTTCTTGGGAGATGCAAGACGAGCCTGCATTCAAGTCACTGCAGGGATATCCGGCCTTATTTCGAGTCAGGGCATCGCGGTGTCCATTCCACTTGAGGCCGCAAACTCAGGGTCCCTCTCACATACCTAGACCTGAGAGAAGCCTCCTCTTGAGGTGCTTGTGGTAAGGTGGTATTCCTCAGGAGTCGAAGCCAGGGACTAACCTCTCATCTCGTGTTGATTCTTGGTCCACGGAGCTCTTTCGTGTTGCTACAGTGACCTCAGGATCCCTCTAGCCTTGAAACAGTGTTCTTGGGGTTTCTCTGGAGTGCCATCAAGGAAATCAAGGCTCCTTTCATGTGTGATGTGCAACACGGAATTGCTCTGCACGCAGTGCAGGGGAATCGGGCCTCATCTCGCGGCGAGGGGGAAGTCTCATGGTTTTTCTCGAGTTGCGGCGGGAACCTTGGGTATATTCTCGAGTTACGACGGGGATGGCCCTTCCACACACGTGTGTGTTCAGCCATGTCAGAACTCCTGCCTAGTTGCGAGGGACAACTCGGGATTCTCCTTGAGGCTTTGCAGGGCAATTGGGACGCCTCTCCAGCTGAGACAGGAGACCAAGGGTCCCTTTCCACGTGCCACAGGAATCCTGGGTCTCCTATCAAGTTTCACGAGGAGTCAGGCATCGTCTCCTTTGGAGGCACTGATCTCCGCATACCTCTGGAGTTTTCAAAGGATTTGAGGCCTCCTGTCGCGATGAGGTGGGGAACTAGGTCTTTCTCTGTGGTCTCCACAGGGGATTCAGACACCCTTTCGTCTTGGGAGATGCAAGACGAGGCTGCATTCCAGTCACTGCAGGGATATCCGGCCTTATTTCGAGTCAGGGCATCGCGGTGTACATTCCACTTGAGGCCGCAAACTCAGGGTCCCTCTCACATACCTAGAGCTGAGAGAAGCCTCCTCTTGAGGTGCTTGTGGTAAGGTGGTATTCCTCTGGAGTCGAAGCCAGGGACTAACCTCTCATCTCGAGTTGATTTTTGGTCCACGGAGCTCTTTCGTGTTGCTACAGTGACCTCAGGATCCCTCTATCCTTGAAACAGTGTTCTTGGGGTTTCTCTGGAGTGCCATCAAGGAAATCAAGGCTTCTTTCATGTGTGATGTGCAACACGGAATTGCTCTGCACGCAGTACAGGGGAATCGGGCCTCATCTCGCATCGAGGGGAAGTCTCATGGTTTTTCTCGAGTTGCGGCGGGAACCTGGGGTATATTCTCGAGTTACGACGGGGATGGCCCTTCCACCCACGTGTTTGTTCAGCCACGTCAGGACTCCTGCCTAGTTGCGAGGGACAACTCTGGATTCTCCTCGAGGCTTGGCAGGGCAATTGGAACGCCTCTCCAGCTGAGGCGGGAGACCAAGGGTCCCTTTCCACGTGCCACAGGAATCCTGGGACTCCTATCAAGTTTCTCGAGGAGTCAGGCATCGTCTCCTTTGGAGGCACTGATCTCCGCGTACCTCTGGAGTTTTCAAAGGATGTGAGGCCTCCGGTCGCGATGAGGTGGGGAACTAGGACTTTCTCTGTGGTCTCCACAGGGGATTCAGACATCCTTTCATCTTGGGAGATGCAAGACGAGCCTGCATTCAAGTCACTGCAGGGATATCCAGCCTTATTTCGCGTCAGGGCATCGCGGTGTCCATTCCACTTGAGGCCGCAATCTCAGGGTCCCTCTCACATACCTAGAGCTGAGAGCAGCCTCCTCTTGAGGTGCTTGTGGTAAGGTGGTATTCCTCTGGAGTCGAAGCCAGGGACTAACCTCTCATCTCGAGTTGATTTTTGGCCCACGGAGCTCTTTCGTGTTGCTACAGTGACCTCAGGATCCCTCTAGCCTTGAAACAGTGTTCTTGGGGTTTCTCTGGAGTGCCATCAAGGAAATCAAGGCTCCTTTCATGTGTGATGTGCAACACGGAATTGCTCTGCACGCAGTGCAGGGGAATCGGGCCTCATCTCGCGGCGAGGGGGAAGTCTCATGGTTTTTCTCGAGTTGCGGCGGGAACCTGGGGTATATTCTCGAGTTACGACGGGGATGGCCCTTCCACCCACGTGTTTCTTCAGCGACGTCAGGACTCCTGCCTAGTTGCGAGGGACAACTCTGGATTCTCCTCGAGGCTTGGCAGGGCAATTGGGACGCCTCTCCAGCTGAGGCGGGAGACCAAGTGTCCCTTTCCAAGTGCCACAGGAATCCTGGGACTCCTATCAAGTTTCACGAGGAGTCAGGCATCGTCTCCTTTGGAGGCACTGATCTCCGCGTACCTCTGGAGTTTTCAAAGGATGTGATGCTATCGGTCGCGATGAGGTGGGGAACTAAGTCTTTCTCTGTGCTTTCCACAGGGGATTCAGACATCGTTTTGTCCTGGGAGATGCAAGACGAGCCTGCATTGAAGTCACTGCAGGGATATCCGGCCTTATTTCGAGTCAGGGCATCGCGGTGTCCTTTCCACTTGAGGCCGCAAACTCAGGGTCCCTCTCACATACCTAGAGCTGAGAGAAGCCTCCTCTTGAGGTGCTTGTGGTAAGGTGGTATTCCTCTGGAGACGAATCCAGGGACTAACCTCTCTTTTCGAGTTGATTTTTGTTCCACAGTGTTCTTTCGTGTTACTACAGTGACCTCAGGATCCCTCTATCCTTGAAACAGTGTTCTTGGGGTTTCTCTGGAGTGCCATCAAGGAAATCAAGGCTCCTTTCATGTGTGATGTGCAAGACGGAATTACTCTGCACGCAGTGCAGGGGAATCGGGCCTCATCTCGCGGCGAGGGGGAAGTCTCATGGTTTTTCTCGAGTTGCGGCGGGAACCTGGGGTATATTCTCGAGTTACGACGGGTATGGCCCTTCCACCCACGTGTTTGTTCAGCCACGTCAGGACTCCTGCCTAGTTGCGAAGGACAACTAGCGATTCTCCTCGAGGCTTGGCAGGGCAATTGGAACGCCTCTCCAGCTGAGGCGGGAGACCAAGGGTCCCTTTCCACGTGCCACAAGAATCCTGGGACTCCTATCAAGTTTCACGAGGAGTCAGGCATCGTCTCCTTTGGAGGCACTGATCTCCGCGTACCTCTGGAGTTTTCAAACGATGTGAGGCCTCCGGTCGCGATGAGGTGGGGAACTAGGTGTTTCTCTGTGTTCTCCACAGGGGATTCAGACACCCTTTCGTCTTGGGAGATGCAAGACGAGCCTGCATTCCAGTCACTGCAGGGATATCCGGCCTTATTTCGAGTCAGGGCATCGCGGTGTCCATTCCACTTGAGGCCGCAAACTCAGGGTCCCTCTCACATACCTAGAGCTGAGAGAAGCCTCCTCTTGAGGTGCTTGTGGTAAGGTGGTATTCCTCTGGAGTCGAAGCCAGGGACTAACCTCTCATCTCGAGTTGATTTTTGGTCCTCGGAGCTCTTTCGTGTTGCTACAGTGACCTCAGGATCCCTCTAGCCTTGAAACAGTGTTCTTGGGGTTTCTCTGGAGTGCCATGAAGGAAATAAAGGCTCCTTTCATGTGTGATGTGCAACACAGAATTGCTCTGCACGCAGTGCAGGGGAATCGGGCCTCATCTCGCGGCGAGGGGGAAGTCTCATGGTTTTTCTCGAGTTGCGGCGGGAACCTGGGGTATATTCTCGAGTTACGACGGGGATGGCCCTTCCTCACACGTGTTTGTTCAGCCACGTCAGGACTCTTGCCTAGTTGCGAGACACAACTCGGGATTCTCCTCGAGGCTTGGCAAGGCAATTGGAACGCCTCTCCAGCTGAGGCGGGAGACCAAGGGTCCCTTTCCACGTGCCACAGGAATCCTGGGACTCCTATCAAGTTTCACGAGGAGTCAGGCATCGTCTCCTTTGGAGGCACTGATCTCCGCGTACCTCTGGAGTTTTCAAAGGATGTGAGGCCTCCGGTCGCAATGAGGTGGGGAACTAGGTCTTTCTCTGTGGTCTCCACAGGGGATTCAGACATCCTTTCATCTTGGGAGATGCAAGACGAGCCTGCATTCAAGTCACTGCAGGGATATCCAGCCTTATTTCGTGTCAGGGCATCGCGGTGTCCATTCCACTTGAGGCCGCAAACTCAGGGTCCCTCTCACATACCTAGAGCTGCGAGAAGCCTCCTCTTGAGGTGCTTGTGGTAAGGTGGTATTCCTCTGGAGTCGAAGCCAGGGACTAACCTCTCATCGCGAGTTGATTTTTGGCCCACGGAGCTCTTTCGTGTTGCTACAGTGACCTCAGAATCCCTCTAGCCTTGAAACAGTGTTCTTGGGGTTTCTCTGGAGTGCCATCAAGGAAATCAAGGCTCCTTTCATGTGTGATGTGCAACACGGAATTGCCCTGCACGCAGTGCAGGGGAATCGGGCCTCATCTCGCGGCGAGGGGGAAGTCTCATGGTTTTTCTCGAGTTGCGGCGGGAACCTGGGGTATATTCTCGAGTTACGACGGGGATGGCCCTTCCACCCACGTGTTTCTTCAGCGATGTCAGGACTCCTGCCTAGTTGCGAGGGACAACTCTGGATTCTCCTCGAGGCTTGGCAGGGCAATTGGGACGCCTCTCCAGCTGAGGCGGGAGACCAAGTGTCCCTTTCCAAGTGCCACAGGAATCCTGGGACTCCTATCAAGTTTCACGAGGAGTCAGGCATCGTCTCCTTTGGAGGCACTGATCTCCGCGTACCTCTGGAGTTTTCAAAGGATGTGAGGCTATCGGTCGCGATGAGCTGGGGAACTAAGTCTTTCTCTGTGCTTTCCACAGGGGATTCAGACATCCTTTCGTCCTGGGAGATGCAAGACGAGCCTGCATTGAAGTCACTGCAGGGATATCCGGCCTTATTTCGAGTCAGGGCATCGCGGTGTCCATTCCACTTGAGGCCGCAAACTCAGGGACCCTCTCACATACCTAGAGCTGAGAGAAGCCTCCTCTTGAGGTGCTTGTGGTAAGGTGGTATTCCTCTGGAGACGAATCCAGGGACTAACCTCTCTTTTCGACTTGATTTTTCGTCCACAGAGTTCTTTCCTGTTGCTACAGTGACCTCAGGATCCCTCTATCCTTGAAACAGTGTTCTTGGGGTTTCTCTGGAGTGCCATCAAGGAAATCAAGGCTCCTTTCATGTGTGATGTGCAAGACGGAATTGCTCTGCACACAGTACAGGGGAATCGGGCCTCATCTCGTATCGAGGGGGAAGTCTCATGGTTTTTCTCGAGTTGCGGCGGGAACCTGGGGTATATTCTCGAGTTACGACGGGGATGGCCCTTCCACCCACGTGTTTGTTCAGCCACGTCAGGACTCCTGCCTAGTTGCGAGGGACAACTCGCGATTCTCCTCGAGGCTTGGCAGGGCAATTGGAACGCCTCTCCAGCTGAGGCGGGAGACCAAGGGTCCCTTTCCACGTGCCACAAGAATCCTGGGACTCCTATCAAGTTTCACGAGGAGTCAGGCATCGTCTCCTTTGGAGGCACTGATCTCCGCGTACCTCTGGAGTTTTCAAAGGATGTGAGGCCTCCGGTCGCGATGAGGTGGGGAATTAGGTGTTTCTCTGTGGTCTCCACAGGGGATTCAGACATCCTTTCTTCTTGGGAGATGCAAGACGAGCCTGCATTCAAGTCACTGCAGGGATATCCGGCCTTATTTCGAGTCAGGGCATCGCGGTGTCCATTCCACTTGAGGCCGCAAACTCAGGGTCCCTCTCACATACCTAGACCTGAGAGAAGCCTCCTCTTGAGGTGCTTGTGGTAAGGTGGTATTCCTCAGGAGTCGAAGCCAGGGACTAACCTCTCATCTCGTGTTGATTCTTGGTCCACGGAGCTCTTTCGTGTTGCTACAGTGACCTCAGGATCCCTCTAGCCTTGAAACAGTGTTCTTGGGGTTTCTCTGGAGTGCCATCAAGGAAATCAAGGCTCCTTTCATGTGTGATGTGCAACACGGAATTGCTCTGCACGCAGTGCAGGGGAATCGGGCCTCATCTCGCGGCGAGGGGGAAGTCTCATGGTTTTTCTCGAGTTGCGGCGGGAACCTTGGGTATATTCTCGAGTTACGACGGGGATGGCCCTTCCACACACGTGTGTGTTCAGCCATGTCAGAACTCCTGCCTAGTTGCGAGGGACAACTCGGGATTCTCCTTGAGGCTTTGCAGGGCAATTGGGACGCCTCTCCAGCTGAGACAGGAGACCAAGGGTCCCTTTCCACGTGCCACAGGAATCCTGGGTCTCCTATCAAGTTTCACGAGGAGTCAGGCATCGTCTCCTTTGGAGGCACTGATCTCCGCATACCTCTGGAGTTTTCAAAGGATTTGAGGCCTCCTGTCGCGATGAGGTGGGGAACTAGGTCTTTCTCTGTGGTCTCCACAGGGGATTCAGACACCCTTTCGTCTTGGGAGATGCAAGACGAGGCTGCATTCCAGTCACTGCAGGGATATCCGGCCTTATTTCGAGTCAGGGCATCGCGGTGTACATTCCACTTGAGGCCGCAAACTCAGGGTCCCTCTCACATACCTAGAGCTGAGAGAAGCCTCCTCTTGAGGTGCTTGTGGTAAGGTGGTATTCCTCTGGAGTCGAAGCCAGGGACTAACCTCTCATCTCGAGTTGATTTTTGGTCCACGGAGCTCTTTCGTGTTGCTACAGTGACCTCAGGATCCCTCTATCCTTGAAACAGTGTTCTTGGGGTTTCTCTGGAGTGCCATCAAGGAAATCAAGGCTTCTTTCATGTGTGATGTGCAACACGGAATTGCTCTGCACGCAGTACAGGGGAATCGGGCCTCATCTCGCATCGAGGGGAAGTCTCATGGTTTTTCTCGAGTTGCGGCGGGAACCTGGGGTATATTCTCGAGTTACGACGGGGATGGCCCTTCCACCCACGTGTTTGTTCAGCCACGTCAGGACTCCTGCCTAGTTGCGAGGGACAACTCTGGATTCTCCTCGAGGCTTGGCAGGGCAATTGGAACGCCTCTCCAGCTGAGGCGGGAGACCAAGGGTCCCTTTCCACGTGCCACAGGAATCCTGGGACTCCTATCAAGTTTCTCGAGGAGTCAGGCATCGTCTCCTTTGGAGGCACTGATCTCCGCGTACCTCTGGAGTTTTCAAAGGATGTGAGGCCTCCGGTCGCGATGAGGTGGGGAACTAGGACTTTCTCTGTGGTCTCCACAGGGGATTCAGACATCCTTTCATCTTGGGAGATGCAAGACGAGCCTGCATTCAAGTCACTGCAGGGATATCCAGCCTTATTTCGCGTCAGGGCATCGCGGTGTCCATTCCACTTGAGGCCGCAATCTCAGGGTCCCTCTCACATACCTAGAGCTGAGAGCAGCCTCCTCTTGAGGTGCTTGTGGTAAGGTGGTATTCCTCTGGAGTCGAAGCCAGGGACTAACCTCTCATCTCGAGTTGATTTTTGGCCCACGGAGCTCTTTCGTGTTGCTACAGTGACCTCAGGATCCCTCTAGCCTTGAAACAGTGTTCTTGGGGTTTCTCTGGAGTGCCATCAAGGAAATCAAGGCTCCTTTCATGTGTGATGTGCAACACGGAATTGCTCTGCACGCAGTGCAGGGGAATCGGGCCTCATCTCGCGGCGAGGGGGAAGTCTCATGGTTTTTCTCGAGTTGCGGCGGGAACCTGGGGTATATTCTCGAGTTACGACGGGGATGGCCCTTCCACTCACGTGTTTGTTCAGCCACGTCAGGACTCTTGCCTAGTTGCGAGACACAACTCGGGATTCTCCTCGAGGCTTGGCAAGGCAATTGGGACGCCTCTCCAGCTGAGGCGGGAGACCAAGGGTCCCTTTCCACGTGCCACAGGTATCCTGGGACTCCTATCAAGTTTCACGAGGAGTCAGGCATCGTCTCCTTTGGAGGCACTGATCTCCGCCTACCTCTGGAGTTTTCAAAGGATGTGAGGCCTCCGGTCGCGATGAGGTGGGGAACTAGGTCTTTCTCTGTGGTCTCCACAGGGGATTCAGACATCCTTTCATCTTGGGAGATGCAAGACGAGCCTGCATTCAAGTCACTGCAGGGATATCCGGCCTTATTTCGAGTCAGGGCATCGCGGTGTCCATTCCACTTGAGGCCGCAAACTCAGGGTCCCTCTCACATACCTAGAGCTGAGAGAAGCCTCCTCTTGAGGTGCTTGTGGTAAGGTGGTATTCCTCTGGAGACGAATCCAGGGACTAACCTCTCTTTTCGAGTTGATTTTTGGTCCACAGAGTTCTTTCGTGTTGCTACAGTGACCTCAGGATCCCTCTATCCTTGAAACAGTGTTCTTGGGGTTTCTCTGGAGTGCCATCAAGGAAATCAAGGCTCCTTTCATGTGTGATGTGCAAGACGGAATTGCTCTGCACGCAGTACAGGGGAATCGGGCCTCATCTCGCATCGAGGGGGAAGTCTCATGGTTTTTCTCGAGTTGCGGCGGGAACCTGGGGTATATTCTCGAGTTACGACGGGGATGGTCCTTCCACCCACGTGTTTGTTCAGCCACGTCAGGACTCCTGCCTAGTTGCGAGGGACAACTCGGGATTCTCCTCGAGGCTTGGCAGGGCAATTGGAACGCCTCTCCAGCTGAGGCGGGAGACCAAGGGTCCCTTTCCACGTGCCACAAGAATCCTGGGACTCCTATCAAGTTTCACGAGGAGTCAGGCATCGTCTCCTTTGGAGGCACTGATCTCCGCGTATCTCTGGAGTTTTCAAAGGATGTGAGGCCTCTGGTCGCGATGAGGTGGGGAACTAGGTGTTTCTCTGTGGTCTCCACAGGGGATTCAGACACCCTTTCGTCTTGGGAGATGCAAGACGAGCCTGCATTCCAGTCACTGCAGGGATATCCGGCCTTATTTCGAGTCAGGGCATCGCGGTGTCCATTCCACTTGAGGCCGCAAACTCAGGATCCCTCTCACATACCTAGAGCTGAGAGAAGCCTCCTCGTGAGGTGCTTGTGGTAAGGTGGTATTCCTCGGGAGTCGAAGCCAGAACTAACCTCTCATCTCGTGTTGATTCTTGGTTCACGGAGCTCTTTCGTGTTGCTACAGTGACCTCAGGATCCCTCTAGCCTTGAAACAGTGTTCTTGGGGTTTCTCTGGAGTGCCATCAGGGAAATCAAGGCTCCTTTCATGTGTGATGTGCAACACGGAATTGCTCTGCACGCAGTGCAGGGGAATCGGGCCTCATCTCGCGGCGAGGGGGAAGTCTCATGGTTTTTCTCGAGTTGCGGCGGGAACCTGGGGTATATTCTCGAGTTACGACGGGGATGGCCCTTCCACCCACATGTTTCTTCAGCGACGACAGAACTCCTGCCTACTTGTGAGGGACAACTCGGGATTCTCCTCGAGGCTTTGCAGGGCAATCGGGACGCCTCTCCAGCTGAGACGGGAGACCAAGGGTCCCTTTCCACGTGCCACAGGAATCCTGGGTCTCCTATCAAGTTTCACGAGGAGTCAGGCATCGTCTCCTTTGGAGGCACTGATCTCCGCATACCTCTGGAGTTTTCAAAGGATTTGAGGCCTCCGGTCGCGATGAGGTGGGGAACTAGGTCTTTCTCTGTGGTCTCCACAGGGGATTCAGACACCCTTTCGTCTTGGGAGATGCAAGACGAGCCTGCATTCCAGTCACTGCAGGGATATCCGGCCTTATTTCGAGTCAGGGCATCGCGGTGTCCATTCCACTTGAGGCCGCAAACTCAGGGTCCCTCTCACATACCTAGAGCTGAGAGAAGCCTCCTCTTGAGGTGCTTGTGGTAAGGTGGTATTCCTCTGGAGTCGAAGCCAGGGACTAACCTCTCATCTCGAGTTGATTTTTGGCCCACGGAGCTCTTTCGTGTTGCTACAGTGACCTCAGGATCCCTCTAGCCTTGAAACAGTGTTCTTGGGGTTTCTCTGGAGTGCCATGAAGGAAATCAAGGCTCCTTTCATGTGTGATGTGCCACACGGAATTGCTCTGCACGCAGTGCAGGGGAATCGGGCCTCATCTCGCGGCGAGGGGGAAGTCTCATGGTTTTTCTCGAGTTGCGGCGGGAACCTGGGGTATATTCTCGAGTTACGACGGGGATGGCCCTTCCACCCACGTGTTTCTTCAGCGACGTCAGGACTCCTGCCTAGTTGCGAGGGACAACTCTGGATTCTCCTCGAGGCTTGGCAGGGCAATTGGGACGCCTCTCCAGCTGAGGCGGGAGACCAAGGGTCCCTTTCCAAGTGCCACAGGAATCCTGGGACTCCTATCAAGTTTCACGAGGAGTCAGGCATCGTCTCCTTTGGAGGCACTGATCTCCGCGTACCTCTGGAGTTTTCAAAGGATGTGAGGCTATCGGTCGCGATGAGGTGGGGAACTAAGTCTTTCTCTGTGCTTTCCACAGGGGATTCAGACATCCTTTCGTCCTGGGAGATGCAAGACGAGCCTGCATTGAAGTCACTGCAGGGATATCCGGCCTTATTTCGAGTCAGGGCATCGCGGTGTCCATTCCACTTGAGGCCGCAAACTCAGGGTCCCTCTCACATACCTAGAGCTGAGAGAAGCCTCCTCTTGAGGTGCTTGTGGTAACGTGGTATTCCTCTGGAGACGAATCCAGGGACTAACCTCCCTTTTCGAGTTGATTTTTGGTCCACAGAGTTCTTTCGTGTTGCTACAGTGACCTCCGGATCCCTCTATCCTTGAAACAGTGTTCTTGGGGTTTCTCTGGAGTGCCATCAAGGAAATCAAGGCTCTTTTCATGTGTGATGTGCAAGACGGAATTGCTCTGCACGCAGTACAGGGGAATCGGGCCTCATCTCGCATCGAGGGGGAAGTCTCATGGTTTTCCTCGAGTTGCGGCGGGAACCTGGGTTATATTCTCGAGTTACGACGGGGATGGCCCTTCCACCCACGTGTTTGTTCAGCCACGTCAGGACTCCTGCCTAGTTGCGAGGGACAACTCGGGATTCTCCTCGAGGCTTGGCAGGGCAATTGGAACGCCTCTCCAGCTGAGGCGGGAGACCAAGGGTCCCTTTCCACGTGCCACAAGAATCCTGGGACTCCTATCAAGTTTCACGAGGAGTCAGGCATCGTCTCCTTTGGAGGCACTGATCTCCGCGTACCTCTGGAGTTTTCAAAGGATGTGAGGCCTCCGGTCGCGATGAGGTGGGGAACTAGGTCTTTCTCTGTGGTCTCCACAGGGGATTCAGACATCCTTTCATCTTGGGAGATGCAAGACGAGCCTGCATTCAAGTCACTGCAGGGATATCCGGCCTTATTTCGAGTCAGGGCATCGCGGTGTCCATTCCACTTGAGGCCGCAAACTCAGGGTCCCTCTCACATACCTAGAGCTGAGAGAAGCCTCCTCTTGAGGTGCTTGTGGTAAGGTGGTATTCCTCTGGAGTCGAACCCAGGGACTAACCTCTCATCTCGAGTTGATTCTTGGTCCACGGAGCTCTTTCGTGTTGCTACAGTGACCTAAGGATCCCTCTAGCCTTGAAACCGTGTTCTTGGTGTTTCTCTCGAGTGCCATGAAGGAAATCAAGGCTCCATTCATGTGTGATGTGCAACACAGAATTGCTCTGCACGCAGTGCAGGGGAATCGGGCCTCATCTCGCGGCGAGGGGGAAGTCTCATGGTTTTTCTCGAGTTGCGGCGGGAACCTGGGGTATATTCTCGAGTTACGACGGGGATGGCCCTTCCACTCACGTGTTTGTTCAGCCACGTCAGGACTCTTGCCTAGTTGCGAGACACAACTCGGGATTCTCCTCGAGGCTTGGCAAGGCAATTGGGACGCCTCTCCAGCTGAGGCGGGAGACCAAGGGTCCCTTTCCACGTGCCACAGGTATCCTGGGACTCCTATCAAGTTTCACGAGGAGTCAGGCATCGTCTCCTTTGGAGGCACTGATCTCCGCGTACCTCTGGAGTTTTCAAAGGATGTGAGGCCTCCGGTCGCGATGAGGTGGGGAACTAGGTCTTTCTCTGTGGTCTCCACAGGGGATTCAGACATCGTTTCTTCTTGGGAGATGCAAGACGAGCCTGCATTCAAGTCACTGCAGGGATATCCGGCCTTATTTCGAGTCAGGGCATCGCGGTGTCCATTCCACTTGAGGCCGCAAACTCAGGGTCCCTCTCACATACCTAGAGCTGAGAGAAGCCTCCTCGTGAGGTGCTTGTGGTAAGGTGGTATTCCTCGGGAGTCGAAGCCAGGGACTAACCTCTCATCTCGTGTTGATTCTTGGTTGACGGAGCTCTTTCGTGTTGCTACAGTGACCTCAGGATCCCTCTAGCCTTGAAACAGTGTTCTTGGGTTTTCTCTGGAGTGCCATCAAGGAAATCAAGGCTCCTTTCATGTGTGATGTGCAACACAGAATTGGTCTGCACGCAGTGCAGGGGAATCGGGCCTCATCTCGCGGCGAGGGGGAAGTCTCATGGTTTTTCTCGAGTTGCGGCGGGAACCTGGGGTATATTCTCGAGTTACGACGGGGATGGCCCTTCCACACACGTGTTTTTTCAGCCACGTCAGGACTCCTTCCTAGTTGCGAGGGACAACTCGGGATTCTCCTCGACGCTTGGCAGGGCAATTGGAACGCCTCTCCAGCTGAGGCAGGAGACCAAGTGTCCCTTTCCAAGTGCCAAAGGAATCCTGGGACTCCTATCAAGTTTCACGAGGAGTCAGGCATCGTCTCCTTTGGAGGCACTGATCTCCGCGTACCTCTGGAGTTTTCAAAGGATGTGAGGTTATCGGTCGCGATGAGGTGGGGAACTAAGTCTTTCTCTGTGCTTTCCACAGGGGATTCAGACATCCTTTCGTCCTGGGAGATGCAAGACGAGCCTGCATTGAAGTCACTGCAGGGATATCCGGCCTTATTTCGAGTCAGGGCATCGCGGTGTCCATTCCACTTGAGGCCGTAAACTCAGGGTCCCTCTCACATACCTAGAGCTGAGAGAAGCCTCCTCTTGAGGTGCTTGTGGTAAGGTGGTATTCCTCTGGAGACGAATCCAGGGACTAACCTCTCTTTTCGAGTTGATTTTTGGTCCACAGAGTTCTTTCGTGTTGCTACAGTGACCTCAGGATCCCTCTATCCTTGAAACAGTGTTCTTGGGGTTTCTCTGGAGTGCCATCAAGGAAATCAAGGCTCCTTTCATGTGTGATATGCCAGACGAAATTGCTCTGCACGCAGTACAGGGGAATCGGGCCTCATCTCGCGGCGAGGGGGAAGTCTCATGGTTTTTCTCGAGTTGCGGCGGGAACCTGGGGTATATTCTCGAGTTACGACGGGGATGGCCCTTCCACTCACGTGTTTGTTCAGCCACGTCAGGACTCTTGCCTAGTTGCGAGACACAACTCGGGATTCTCCTCGAGGCTTGGCAAGGCAATTGGGACGCCTCTCCAGCTGAGGCGGGAGACCAAGGGTCCCTTTCCACGTGCCACAGGTATCCTGGGACTCCTATCAAGTTTCACGAGGAGTCAGGCATCGTCTCCTTTGGAGGCACTGATCTCCGCGTACCTCTGGAGTTTTCAAAGGATGTGAGGCCTCCGGTCGCGATGAGGTGGGGAACTAGGTCTTTCTCTGTGGTCTCCACAGGGGATTCAGACATCCTTTCATCTTGGGAGATGCAAGACGAGCCTGCATTCAAGTCACTGCAGGGATATCCAGCCTTATTTCGCGTCAGGGCATCGCGGTGTCCATCCCACTTGAGGCCGCAAACTCAGGGTCCCTCTCACATACCTAGAGCTGAGAGAAGCCTCCTCTTGAGGTGCTTGTGGTAAGGTGGTATTCCTCTGGAGTTGAAGCCAGGGACTAACCTCTCATCTCGAGTTGATTTTTGGCCCACGGAGCTCTTTCGTGTTGCTACAGTGACCTCAGGATCCCTCTAGCCTTGAAACAGTGTTCTTGGGGTTTCTCTGGAGTGCCATCAAGGAAATCAAGGCTCCTTTCATGTGTGATGTGCAACACGGAATTGCTCTGCACGCAGTGCAGGGGAATCGGGCCTCATCTCGCGGCGAGGGGGAAGTCTCATGGTTTTTCTCGAGTTGCGGCGGGAACCTGGGGTATATTCTCGAGTTACGACGGGGATGGCCCTTCCACACACGTGTTTGTTCAGCCACGTCAGGACTCCTGCCTAGTTGCGAGGGACAACTCTGGATTCTCCTCGAGGCTTGGCAGGGCAATTGTGACGCCTCTCCAGCTGATTCGGGAGACCAAGTGTCCCTTTCCAAGTGCCACAGGAATTCTGGGACTCCTATCAAGTTTCACGAGGAGTCAGGCATCGTCTCCTTTGGAGGCACTGATCTCCGCGTACCTCTGGAGTTTTCAAAGGATGTGAGGCTATCGGTCGCGATGAGGTGGGGAACTAAGTCTTTCTCTGTGCTTTCCACAGGGGATTCAGACATCCTTTCGTCCTGGGAGATGCAAGACGAGCCTGCATTGAAGTCACTGCAGGGATATCCGGCCTTATTTCGAGTCAGGGCATCGCGGTGTCCATTCCACTTGAGGCCGCAAACTCAGGGTCCCTCTCACATACCTAGAGCTGAGAGAAGACTCCTCTTGAGGTGCTTGTGGTAAGGTGGTATTCCTCTGGAGACGAATCCAGGGACTAACCTCTCTTTTCGAGTTGATTTTTGGTCCACAGAGTTCTTTCTTGTTGCTACAGTGACCTCAGGATCCCTCTATCCTTGAAACATTGTTCTTGGGGTTTCTCTGGAGTGCCATCAAGGAAATCAAGGCTCCTTTCATGTGTGATGTGCAAGACGGAATTGCTCTGCATGCAGTGCAGGGGAATCGGGCCTCATCTCGCGGCGAGGGGGAAGTCTCATGGTTTTTCTCGAGTTGCGGCGGGAACCTGGGGTATATTCTTGAGTTACGACGGGGATGGCCCTTCCACCCACGTGTTTGTTCAGCCACGTCAGGACTCCTGCCTAGTTGCGAGGGACAACTCGGGATTCTCCTCGAGGCTTTGCAGGGCAATTGGGACGCCTCTCCAGCTGAGGCGGGAGACTAAGGGTCCCTTTCCACGTGCCACAAGAATCCTGGGACTCCTATCAAGTTTCACGAGGAGTCAGGCATCGTCTCCTTTGGAGGCACTGATCTCCGCGTACCTCTGGAGTTTTCAAAGGATGTGAGGCCTCCGGTCGCGATGAGGTGGGGAACTAGGTGTTTCTCTGTGATCTCGACAGGGGATTCAAACATCCTTTCATCTTGGGAGATGCAAGACGAGCCTGCATTCAAGTCACTGGAGGGATATCCGGCCTTATTTCGAGTCAGGGCATCGCGGTGTCCATTCCACTTGAGGCCGCAAACTCAGGATCCCTCTCACATACCTAGAGCCGAGAGAAGCCTCCTCTTGAGGTGCTTGTGGTAAGGTGGTATTCCTCAGGAGTCGAAGCCAGGGACTAACCTCTCATCTCGTGTTGATTCTTGGTCCACGGAGCTCTTTCGTGTTGCTACAGTGACCTCAGGATCCCTCTAGCCTTGAAACAGTGTTCTTGGGGTTTCTCTGGAGTGCCATCAAGGAAATCAAGGCTCCTTTCATGTGTGATGTGCAAGACGGAATTGCTCTGCACGCAGTGCAGGGGAATCGGGCCTCATATCGCGGCGAGGGGGAAGTCTCATGGTTTTTCTCGAGTTGCGGCGGGAACCTGGGGTATATTCTCGAGTTACGACGGGGATGGCCCTTCCACACACGTGTGTGTTCAGCCATGTCAGGACTCCTGCCTAGTTGCGAGGGACCACTCGGGATTCTCCTCGAGGCTTTGCAGGGCAATTGGGACGCCTTTCCATCTGAGACGGGAGACCAAGTGTCCCTTTCCACGTGCCACAGGTATCCTGGGTCTCCTATCAAGTTTCACGAGGAGTCAGGCATCGTCTCCTTTGGAGGCACTGATCTCCGCATACCTCTGGAGTTTTCAAAGGATGTGAGGCCTCCTGTCGCGATGAGGTGGGGAACTAGGTCTTTCTCTGTGGTCTCCACAGGGGATTCAGACACCCTTTCGTCTTGGGAGATGCAAGACGAGCCTGCATTCCAGTCACTGCAGGGATATCCGGCCTTATTTCGAGTCAGGGCATCGCGGTGTCCATTCCACTTGAGGCCGCAAACTCAGGGTCCCTCTCACATACCTAGAGCTGAGAGAAGCCTCCTCTTGAGGTGCTTGTGGTAAGGTGGTATTCCTCAGGAGTCGAAGCCAGGGACTAACCTCTCATCTCGTGTTGATTCTTGGTCCACGGAGCTCTTTCGTGTTGCTACAGTGACCTCAGGATCCCTCTAGCCTTGAAACAGTGTTCTTGGGGTTTCTCTGGAGTGCCATGAAGGAAATCAAGGCTCCTTTCATGTGTGATGTGCAACACAGAATTGGTCTGCACGCAGTGCAGGGGAATCGGGCCTCATCTCGCGGCGAGGGGGAAGTCTCATGGTTTTTCTCGAGTTGCGGCGGGAACCTGGGGTATATTCTCGAGTTACGACGGGGATGGCCCTTCCACTCACGTGTTTGTTCAGCCACGTCAGGACTCTTGCGTAGTTGCGAGACACAACTCGGGATTCTCCTCGAGGCTTGGCAAGGCAATTGGGACGCCTCTCCAGCTGAGGCGGGAGACCAAGGGTCCCTTTCCACGTGCCACAGGTATCCTGGGACTCCTATCAAGTTTCACGAGGAGTCAGGCATCGTCTCCTTTGGAGGCACTGATCTCCGCGTACCTCTGGAATTTTCAAAGGATGTGAGACCTCCGGTCGCGATGAGGTGGGGAACTAGGTGTTTCTCTGTGGTCTCCACAGGGGATTCAGACATCCTTTCATCTTGGGAGATGCAAGACGAGCCTGCATTCAAGTCACTGCAGGGATATCCAGCCTTATTTCGCGTCAGGGCATCGCGGTGTCCATTCCACTTGAGGCCGCAAACTCAGGGTCCCTCTCACATACCTAGAGCTGAGAGAAGCCTCCTCTTGAGGTCCTTGTGGTAAGGTGGTATTCCTCTGGAGTCGAAGCCAGGGACTAACCTCTCATCTCGTGTTGATTTTTGGCCCACGGAGCTCTTTCGTGTTGCTACAGTGACCTCAGGATCCCTCTAGCCTTGAAACAGTGTTCTTGGGGTTTCTCTGGAGTGCCATCAAGGAAATCAAGGCTCCTTTCATGTGTGATGTGCAACACGGAATTGCTCTGCACGCAGTGCAGGGGAATCGGGCCTCATCTCGCGGCGAGGGGAAAGTCTCATGGTTTTTCTCGAGTTGCGGCGGGAACCTGGGGTATATTCTCGAGTTACGACGGGGATGGCCCTTCCACCCACGTGTTTCTTCAGCGACTTCCGGACTCCTGCCTAGTTGCGAGGGACAACTCGGGATTCTCCTCGAGGCTTGACAGGGGATTTGGGACGCCTCTCCAGCTGAGACGGGAGACCAAGTGTCCCTTTCCAAGTGCCACAGGAATCCTGGGACTCCTATCAAGTTTCACGAGGAGTCAAGCATCGTCTCCTTTGGAGGCACTGATCTCCGCATACCTCTGGAGTTTTCAAAGGATGTGAGGCTATCGGTCGCGATGAGGTGGGGAACTAAGTCTTTCTCTGTGCTTTCCACAGGGGATTCAGACATCCTTTCGTCCTGGGAGATGCAAGACGAGCCTGCATTGAAGTCACTGCAGGGATATCCGGCCTTATTTCGAGTCAGGGCATCGCGGTGTCCATTCCACTTGAGGCCGCAAACTCAGGGTCCCTCTCACATACCTAGAGCTGAGAGAAGCCTCCTCTTGAGGTGCTTGTGGTAAGGTGGTATTCCTCTGGAGACGAATCCAGGGACTAACCTCTCTTTTCGAGTTGATTTTTGGTCCACAGAGTTCTTTCGTGTTGCTACATTGACCTTAGGATCCCTCTATCCTTGAAACAGTGTTCTTGGGGTTTCTCTGGAGTGCCATCAAGGAAATCAAGGCTCCTTTCATGTGTGATGTGCAAGACGGAATTGCTCTGCACGCAGTACAGGGGAATCGGGCCTCATCTCGCATCGAGGGGGAAGTCTCATGGTTTTTCTCGAGTTGCGGCGGGAACCTGGGGTATATTCTCGAGTTACAATGGGGATGGCCCTTCCACCCACGTGTTTGTTCAGCCACGTCAGGACTCCTGCCTAGTTGCGAGGGGCAACTCGGGATTCTCCTCGAGGCTTGGCAGGGCAATTGGAACGCCTCTCCAGCTGAGGCGGGAGACCAAGGGTCCCTTTCCACGTGCCACAAGAATCCTGGGACTCCTATCAAGTTTCACGAGGAGTCAGGCATCGTCTCCTTTGGAGGCACTGATCTCTGCGTACCTCTGGAGTTTTCAAAGGATGTGAGGCCTCCGGTCGCGATGAGGTGGGGAACTAGGTGTTTCTCTGTGGTCTCCACAGGGGATTCAAACATCCTTTCTTCTTGGGAGATGCAAGACGAGCCTGCATTCAAGTCACTGCAGGGATATCCGGCCTTATTTCGAGTCAGGGCATCGCGGTGTCCATTCCACTTGAGGCCGCAAACTCAGGATCCCTCTCACATACTTAGAGCTGAGAGAAGCCTCCTCTTGAGGTGCTTGTGGTAAGGTTGTATTCCTCAGGAGTCGAAGCCAGGGACTAACCTCTCATCTCGTGTTGATTCTTGGTCCACGGAGCTCTTTCGTGTTGCTACAGTGACCTCAGGATCCCTCTAGCCTTGAAACAGTGTTCTTGGGGTTTCTCTGGAGTGCCATCAAGGAAATCAAGGCTCCTGTCATGTGTGATATGCAACACGGAATTGCTCTGTACGCAGTGCAGGGGAATCGGGCTTCATCTCGCGGCGAGGGGGAAGTCTCATGGTTTTTTCTCGAGTTGCGGCGGGAACCTGGGGTATATTCTCGAGTTACGACGGGGATGGCGCTTCCACACACGTGTGTGTTCAGCCATGTCAGGACTCCTGCCTAGTTGCGAGGGACAACTCGGGATTCTCCTCGAGGCTTTGCAGGGCAATTGGGACGCCTCTCCAGCTGAGACGGGAGACCAAGGGTCCCTTTCCACGTGCCACAGGAATCCTGGGTCTCCTATCAAGATTCAAGAGGAGTCAGGCATCGTCTCCTTTGGAGGCACTGATCTCCGCATACCTCTGGAGTTTTCAAAGGATTTGAGGCCTCCTGTCGCGATGAGGTGGGGAACTAGGTCTTTCTCTGTGGTCTCCACAGGGGATTCAGACACCCTTTCTTCTTGGGAGATGCAAGACGAGCCTGCATTCCAGTCACTGCAGGGATATCCGGCCTTATTTCGAGTCAGGGCATCGCGGTGTCCATTCCACTTGAGGCCGCAAACTCAGGGTCCCTCTCACATACCTAGAGCTGAGAGAAGCCTCCTCTTGAGGTGCTTGTGGTAAGGTGGTATTCCTCTGGAGTCGAAGCCAGGGACTAACCTCTCATCTCGAGTTGATTTTTGGCCCACGGAGCTCTTTCGTGTTGCTACAGTGACCCCAGGATCCCTCTAGCCTTGAAACAGTGTTCTTGGGGTTTCTCTGGAGTGCCATCAAGGAAATAAAGGCTCCTTTCATGTGTGATGTGCAACACGGAATTGCTCTGCACGCAGTGCAGGGGAATCGGGCCTCATCTCGCGGCGAGGGGGAAGTCTCATGGTTTTTCTCGAGTTGCGGCGGGAACCTGGGGTATATTCTCGAGTTACGACGGGGTTGACCCTTCCACCCACGTGTTTGCTCAGCGACGTCAGGACTCCTGCCTAGTTGCGAGGGACAACTCTGGATTCTCCTCGAGGCTTGGCAGGGCAATTGGGACACCTCTCCAGCAGAGGCGGGAGACCAAGGGTCCCTTTCCAAGTGCCACAGGAATCCTGGGACTCCTATCAAGTTTCACGAGGAGTCAGGCATCGTCTCCTTTGGAGGCACTGATCTCCGCGTACCTCTGGAGTTTTCAAAGGATGTAAGGTTATCGGTCGCGATGAGGTGGGAAACTAAGTCTTTCTCTGTGCTTTCCACAGGGGATTCAGACATCCTTTCGTCCTGGGAGATGCAAGACGAGCCTGAATTGAAGTCACTGCAGGGATATCCGGCCTTATTTCGAGTCAGGGCATCGCGGTGTCCATTCCACTTGAGGCCGCAAACTCAGGGTCCCTCTCACATACCTAGAGCTGAGAGAAGCCTCCTCTTGAGGTGCGTGTGGTAAGGTGGTATTCCTCTGGAGACGAATCCAGGGACTAACCTCTCTTTTCGAGTTGATTTTTGGTCCACAGACTTCTTTCGTGTTGCTACAGTCACCTCAGGATCCCTCTATCCTTGAAACAGTGTTCTTGGGGTTTCTCTGGAGTGCCATCAAGGAAATCAAGGCTCCTTTCATGTGTGATGTGCAAGACGGAATTGCTCTGCACGCAGTACAGGGGAATCGGGCCTCATCTCGCATCGAGGGGGAAGTCTCATGGTTTTTCTCGAGTTGCGGCGGGAACCTGGGGTATATTCTCGAGTTACGACGGGGATGGCCCTTCCACCCACGTGTTTGTTCAGCCACGTCAGGACTCCTGCCTAGTTGCGAGGGACACCTCGGGATTCTCCTCGAGGCTTGGCAGGGCAATTGGAACGCCTCTCCAGCTGAGGCGGGAGACCAAGAGTCCCTTTCCATGTGCCACACGAATCCTGGGACTCCTATCAAGTTTCACGAGGAGTCAGGCATCGTCTCCTTTGGAGGCACTGATCTCCGCGTACCTCTGGAGTTTTCAAAGGATGTGAGGCCTCCGGTCGCGATGAGGTGGGGAACTAGGTGTTTCTCTGTGGTCTCCACAGGGGATTCAGACATCCTTTCTTCTTGGGAGATGCAAGACGAGCCTGCATTCAAGTCACTGCAGGGATATCCTTCCTTATTTCGAGTCAGGGCATCGCGGTGTCCATTCCACTTGAGGCCGCAAAATCAGGGTCCCTCTCACATACCTAGAGCTGAGAGAAGCCTCCTCTTGAGGTGCTTGTGGTAAGGTGGTATTCCTCAGGAGTCGAAGCCAGGGACTAACCTCTCATCTCGTGTTGATTCTTGGTCCACGGAGCTCTTTCGTGTTGCTACAGTGACCTCAGGATCCCTCTATCCTTGAAACAGTGTTCTTGGGGTTTCTCTGGAGTGCCATCAAGGAAATCAAGGCTCCTTTCATGGGTGATGTGCAACACGGAATTGCTCTGCACGCAGTGCAGGGGAATCGGGCCTCGTCTCGCGGCGAGGGGGAAGTCTCATGGTTTTTCTCGAGTTGCGGCGGGAACCTGGGGTATATTCTCGAGTTACGACGGGGATGGCCCTTCCACCCACGTGTTTCTTCAGCGACGTCAGGACTCCTGCCTAGTTGCAAGGGACAACTCTGGATTCTCCTCGAGGTTTGGCAGGGCAATTGGGACGCCTCTCCAGCTGAGGCGGGAGACCAAGGGTCCCTTTCCAAGTGCCGCAGGAATCCTGGGACTCCTATCAAGTTTCACGAGGAGTCAGGCATCGTCTCCTTTGGAGGCACTGATCTCCGCATACCTCTGGAGTTTTCAAAGGATGTGAGGCTATCGGTCGCGATGAGGTGGGGAACTAAGTCTTTCTCTGTGCTTTCCACAGGGGATTCAGACATCCTTTCGTCCTGGGAGATGCAAGACGAGCCTGCATTGAAGTCACTGCAGGGATATCCGGCCTTATTTCGAGTCAGGGCATCGCGGTGTCCGTTCCACTTGAGGCCGCAAACTCAGGGTCCCTCTCACATACCTAGAGCTGAGAGAAGCCTCCTCTTGAGGTGCTTGTGGTAAGGTGGTATTCCTCTGGAGACGAATCCAGGGACTAACCTCTCTTTTTGAGTTGATTTTTGGTCCACAGAGTTCTTTCGTGTTGCTACAGTGACCTCAGGATCCCTCTATACTTGAAACAGTGTTCTTGGGGTTTCTCTGGAGTGCCATCAAGGAAATCAAGGCTCCTTTCATGTGTGATGTGCAAGATGGAATAGCTCTGCACGCAGTACAGGGGAATCGGGCCTCATCTTGCATCGAGGGGGAAGTCTCATGGTTTTTCTCGAGTTGCGGCGGGAACCTGGGGTATATTCTCGAGTTAAGACGGGGATGGCCCTTCCACCCACGTGTTTGTTCAGCCACGTCAGGACTCCTGCCTAGTTGCGAGGGACAACTCGGGATTCTCCTCGACGCTTGGCAGGGCAATTGGAACGCCTCTCCAGCTGAGGCGGGAGACCAAGGGTCCCTTTCCACGTGCCACAAGAATCCTGGGACTCCTATCAAGTTTCACGAGGAGTCAGGCATCGTCTCCTTTGGAGGCACTGATCTCCGCGTACCTCTGGAGTTTTCAAAGGATGTGAGGCCTCCGGTCGCGATGAGGTGGGGAACTAGGTGTTTCTCTGTGGTCTCCAGAGGGGATTCAGACATCCTTTCTTCTTGGGAGATGCAAGACGAGCCTTCATTCAAGTCACTGCAGGGATATCCGGCCTTATTTCGAGTCAGGGCATCACGGTGTCCATTCCACTTGAGGCCGCAAACTCAACATCCCTCTCACATACATAGAGCTGAGAGAAGCTTCCTCTTGAGGTGCTTGTGGTAAGGTGGTATTCCTCAGGAGTCGAAGCCAGGGACTAACCTCTCATCTCGTGTTGATTCTTGGTCCACGGAGCTCTTTCGTGTTGCTACAGTGACCTCAGGATCCCTCTAGCCTTGAAACAGTGTTCTTGGGGTTTCTCTGGAGTGCCATCAAAGAAATCAAGGCTCCTTTCATGTGTGATATGCAACACGGAATTGCTCTGCACGCAGTGCAGGGGAATCGGGCCTCATCTCGTGGCGAGGGGGAAGTCTCATGGTTTTTCTCGAGTTGCGGCGGGAACCTGGGGTATATTCTCGAGTTACGACGGGGATGGCCCTTCCACCCACGTGTTTCTTCAGCGACGTCAGGACTCCTGCCTACTTGCGAGGGACAACTCGGGATTCTCCTCGAGGCTTTGCAGGGCAATTGGGACGCCTCTCCAGCTGAGACGGGAGACCAAGGGTCCCTTTCCACGTGCCTCAGGAATCCTGGGTCTCCTATCAAGTTTCACGAGGAGTCAGGCATCGTCTCCTTTGGAGGCACTGATCTCCGCATACCTCTGGAGTTTTCAAAGGATTTGAGGCCTCCTGTCGCGATGAGGTGGGGAACTAGGTCTTTCTCTGTGGTCTCCACAGGGCATTCAGACACCCTTTCGTCTTGGGAGATGCAAGACGAGCCTGCATTCCAGTCACTGCAGGGATATCCGGCCTTATTTCGAGTCAGGGCATCGCGGTGTCCATTCCACTTGAGGCCGCAAACTCAGGGTCCCTCTCACATACCTAGAGCTGAGAGAAGCCTCCTCTTGAGGTGCTTGTGGTAAGGTGGTATTCCTCTGGAGTCGAAGCCAGGGACTAACCTCTCATCTCGAGTTGATTTTTGGTCCACGGAGCTCTTTCGTGTTGCTACAGTGACCTCAGGATCCCTCTAGCCTTGAAACAGTGTTCTTGGGGTATCTCTGGAGTGCCATGAAGGAAATCAAGGCTTCTTTCATGTGTGATGTGCAACACAGAATTGCTCTGCACGCAGGGCAGGGGAATCGGGCCTCATCTCGCGGCGAGGGGCAAGTCTCATGGTTTTTCTAGAGTTGCGGCGGGAACTTGGGGGATATTCTCGAGTTACCACGGGAATGGCCCTTCCACACACGTGTTAGTTCAGCCACGTCAGGACTCTTGCCTAGTTGCGAGACACAACTCGGGATTCTCCTCGAGGCTTGGCAAGGCAATTGGGACGCCTCTCCAGCTGAGTCGGGAGACCAAGGGTCCCTTTCCACGTGCCACAGGAATCCTGGGACTCCTATCAAGTTTCACGAGGAGTCAGGAATCGTCTCCTTTGGAGGCACTGATCTCCGCGAACCTCTGGAGTTTTCAAAGGATGTGAGGCCTCCGGTCGCGATGAGGTGGGGAACTAGGTCTTTCTCTGTGGTCTCCACAGGGGATTCAGACATCCTTTCATCTTGGGAGATGCAAGACGAGCCTGCATTGAAGTCACTGCAGGAATATCCAGCCTTATTTCGCGTCAGGGCATCGCGGTGTCCATTCCACTTGAGGCCGCAAACTCAGGGGCCCTCTCACATACCTAGAGCTGAGAGAAGCCTCCTCTTGAGGTGCTTGTGGTAAGGTGGTATTTCTCTGGAGTCGAAGCCAGGGACTAACCTCTCATCTCGAGTTGATTTTTGGCCCAAGGAGCTCTTTCGTGTTGCTACAGTGACCTCAGGATCCCTCTAGCCTTGAAACAGTGTTCTTGGGGTTTCTCTGGAGTGCCATCAAGGAAATCAAGGCTCCTTTCATGTGTGATGTGCAACACGGAATTGCTCTGCACGCAGTGCAGGGGAATCGGGCCTCATCTTGCGGCGAGGGGGAAGTCTCATGGTTTTTCTCGAGTTGCGGCGGGAACCTGGGGTATATTCTCGAGTTACGACGGGGATGGCCCTTCCACCCACGTGTTTCTTCAGCCACGTCAGGACTCCTGCCTAGTTGCGAGGGACAACTCGGGATTCTCCTCGAGGCTTGGCAGGGCAATTGGGACGCCTCTCCAGCTGAGGCGGGAGACCAAGGGTCCCTTTCCAAGTGCCACAGGAATCCTGGGACTCCTATCAAGTTTCACGAGGAGTCAGGCATCGTCTCCTTTGGAGGCACTGATCTCCGCATACCTCTGGAGTTTTCAAAGGATGTGATGCTATCGGTCGCGATGAGGTGGGGAACTAAGTCTTTCTCTGTGCTTTCCACAGGGGATTCAGACATCCTTTTGTCCTGGGAGATGCAAGACGAGCCTGCATTGAAGTCACTGCAGGGATATCCGGCCTTATTTAGAGTCAGGGCATCGCGGTGTCCATTCCACTTGAGGCCGCAAACTCAGGGTCCCTCTCACATACCTAGAGCTGAGAGAAGCCTCCTCTTGAGGTGCTTGTGGTAAGGTGGTATTCCTCTGGAGACGAATCCAGGGACTAACCTCTCTTTTCGAGTTGATTTTTGGTCCACAGAGTTCTTTCGTGTTGCTACAGTGACCTCAGGATCCCTCTATACTTGAAACAGTGTTCTTGGGGTTTCTCTGGAGTGCCATCAAGGAAATCAAGGCTCCTTTCATGTGTGATGTGCAAGACGGAATAGCTCTGCACGCAGTACAGGGGAATCGGGCCTCATCTCGCATCGAGGGGGAAGTCTCATGGTTTTTCTCGAGTTGCGGCGGGAACCTGGGGTATATTCTCGAGTTAAGACGGGGATGGCCCTTCCACCCACGTGTTTCTTCAGTGACGTCAGGACTCCTGCCTAGTTGCGAGGGACAACTCGGGATTCTCCTCGAGGCTTGGCAGGGCAATTGGAACGCCTCTCCAGCTGAGGCGGGAGACCAAGGGTCCCTTTCCACGTGCCACAAGAATCCTGGGACTCCTATCAAGTTTCACGAGGAGTCAGGCATCGTCTCCTTTGGAGGCACTGATCTCCGCGTACCTCTGGAGTTTTCAAAGGATGTGAGGCCTCCGGTCGCGATGAGGTGGGGAACTAGGTGTTTCTCTGTGGTCTCCACAGGGGATTCAGACATCCTTTCTTCTTGGGAGATGCAAGACGAGCCTGCATTCAAGTCACTGCAGGGATATCCGGCTTTATTTCGACTCAGGGCATCGCGGTGTCCATTCCACTTGAGGCCGCAAACTCAGGATCCCTCTCACATACCTAGAGCTGAGAGAAGCCTCCTCTTGAGGTGCTTGTGGTAAGGTGGTATTCCTCAGGAGTCGAAGCCAGGGACTAACCTCTCATCTCGTGTTGATTCTTGGTCCACGGAGCTCTTTCGTGTTGCTACAGTGACCTCAGGATCCCTCTAGCCTTGAAACAGTGTTCTTGGGGTTTCTCTGGAGTGCCATGAAGGAAATCAAGGCTCCTTTCATGTGTGATGTGCAACACGGAATTGCTCTGCACGCAGTGCAGGGGAATCGGGCCTCATCTCGCGGCCAGGGGGAAGTCTCATGGTTTTTCTCGAGTTGCGGCGGGAACCTGGTGTATATTCTCGAGTTACGACGGGGATGGCCCTTCCACACACGTGTGTGTTCAGCCATGTCAGGACTCCTGCCTAGTTGCGAGGGACAACTCGGGATTCTCCTCGAGGCTTTGCAGGGCAATTGGGACACCTCTCCAGCTGAGACGGGAGACCAAGGGTCCCTTTCCACGTGCCACAGGAATCCTGGGTCTCCTATCAAGTTTCACGAGGAGTCAGGCATCGTCTCCTTTGGAGGCACTGATCTCCGCATACCTCTGGAGTTTTCAAAGGATTTGAGGCCTCCTGTCGCGATGAGGTGGGGAACTAGGTCTTTCTCTGTGGTCTCCACAGGGGATTCAGACACCCTTTCGTCTTGGGAGATGCAAGACAAGCCTGCATTCCAGTCACTGCAGGGATATCCGGCCTTATTTCGAGTCAGGGCATCGCGGTGTCCATTCCACTTGAGGCCGCAAACTCAGGGTCCCTCTCACATACCTAGAGCTGAGAGAAGCCTCCTCTTGAGGTGCTTGTGGTAAGGTGGTATTCCTCTGGAGACGAATCCAGGGACTAACCTCTCTTTTCGAGTTGATTTTTGGTCCACAGAGTTCTTTCGTGTTGCTACAGTGACCTCAGGATCCCTCTATCCTTGAAACAGTGTTCTTGGGGTTTCTCTGGAGTGCCATCAAGGAAATCAAGGCTCCTTTCATGTGTGATGTGCAAGACGGAATTGCTCTGCACGCAGTACAGGGGAATCGGGCCTCATCTCGCAGCGAGGGGGAAGTCTCATGGTTTTTCTCGAGTTGCGGCGTGAACCTGGGGTATATTCTCGAGTTACGACGGGGATGGCCCTTCCACCCACGTGTTTGTTCAGCCACGTCAGGACTCCTGCCTAGTTGCGAGGGACAACTCGGGATTCTCCTCGAGGCTTGGCAGGGCAATTGGAACGCCTCTCCAGCTGAGGCGGGAGACCAAGGGTCCCTTTCCACGTGCCACAAGAATCCTGGGACTCCTATCAAGTTTCACGAGGAGTCAGGCATCGTCTCCTTTGGAGGCACTGATCTCCGCGTACCTCTGGAGTTTTCAAAGGATGTGAGGCCTCCGGTCGCGATGAGGTGGGGAACTAGGTGTTTCTCTGTGGTCTCCACAGGGGATTCAGACATCCTTTCTTCTTGGGAGATGCAAGACGAGCCTGCATTCAAGTCACTTCAGGGATATCCGGCTTTATTTCGACTCAGGGCATCGCGGTGTCCATTCCACTTGAGGCCGCAAACTCAGGATCCCTCTCACATACCTAGAGCTGAGAGAAGCCTCCTCTTGAGGTGCTTGTGGTAAGGTGGTATTCCTCAGGAGTCGAAGCCAGGGACTAACCTCTCATCTCGTGTTGATTCTTGGTCCACGGAGCTCTTTCGTGTTGCTACAGTGACCTCAGGATCCCTCTAGCCTTGAAACAGTGTTCTTGGGGTTTCTCTGGAGTGCCATGAAGGAAATCAAGGCTCCTTTCATGTGTGATGTGCAACACGGAATTGCTCTGCACGCAGTGCAGGGGAATCGGGCCTCATCTCGCGGCGAGGGGGAAGTCTCATGGTTTTTCTCGAGTTGCGGCGGGAACCTGGGGTATATTCTCGAGTTACGACGGGGATGGCCCTTCCACACACGTGTGTGTTCAGCCATGTCAGAACTCCTGCCTAGTTGCGAGGGACAACTCGGGATTCTCCTCGAGGCTTTGCAGGGCAATTGGGACACCTCTCCAGCTGAGACGGGAGACCAAGGGTCCCTTTCCACGTGCCACAGGAATCCTGGGTCTCCTATCAAGTTTCACGAGGAGTCAGGCATCGTCTCCTTTGGAGGCACTGATCTCCGCATACCTCTGGAGTTTTCAAAGGATTTGAGGCCTCCTGTCGCGATGAGGTGGGGAACTAGGTCTTTCTCTGTGGTCACCACAGGGGATTCAGACACCCTTTCGTCTTGGGAGATGCAAGACAAGCCTGCATTCCAGTCACTGCAGGGATATCCGGCCTTATTTCGAGTCAGGGCATCGCGGTGTCCATTCCACTTGAGGCCGCAAACTCAGGGTCCCTCTCACATACCTAGAGCTGAGAGAAGCCTCCTCTTGAGGTGCTTGTGGTAAGGTGGTATTCCTCTGGAGTCGAAGCCAGGGACTAACCTCTCATCTCGAGTTGATTTTTGGTCCACGGAGCTCTTTCGTGTTGCTACAGTGACCTCAGGATCCCTCTAGCCTTGAAACAGTGTTCTTGGGGTTTCTCTGGAGTGCCATGAAGGAAATCAAGGCTCCTTTCATGTGTGATGTGCAACACAGAATTGCTCTGCACGCAGTGCAGGGGAATCGGGCCTCATCTCGCGGCGAGGGGGAAGTCTCATGGTTTTTCTCGAGTTGCGGCGGGAACCTGGGGTATATTCTCGAGTTACGACGGGGATAGCCCTTCCACACACGTGTTTGTTCAGCCACGTCAGGACTCTTGCCTAGTTGCGAGACACAACTCGGGATTCTCCTCGAGGCTTGGCAAGGCAATTGGGAAGCCTCTCCAGCTGAGGCGGGAGACCAAGTGTCCCTTTACACGTGCCACAGGAATCCTGGGACTCCTATCAAGTTTCACGAGGAGTCAGGCATCGTCTTCTTTGGAGGCACTGATCTCCGCGTACCTCTGGAGTTTTCAAAGGATGTGAGGCCTCCGGTCGCGATGAGGTGGGGAACTAGGTCTTTCTCTGTGGTCTCCACAGGGGATTCAGACATCCTTTCATCTTGGGAGATGCAAGACGAGCCTGCATTCAAGTCACTGCAGGGATATCCAGCCTTATTTCGCGTCAGGGCATCGCGGTGTCCATTCCACTTGAGGCCGCAAACTCAGGGTCCCTCTCACATACCTAGAGCTGAGAGAAGCCTCCTCTTGAGGTGCTTGTGGTAAGGTGGTATTCCTCTGGAGTCGAAGCCAGGGACTAACCTCTCATCTCGAGTTGATTTTTGGCCCACGGAGCTCTTTCGTGTTGCTACAGTGACCTCAGGATCCCTCTATCCTTGAAACAGTGTTCTTGGGGTTTCTCTGGAGTGCCATCAAGGAAATCAAGGCTCCTTTCATGTGTGATGTGCAAGACGGAATTGCTCTGCACGCAGTGCAGGGGAATCGGGCCTCATCTCGCATCGAGGGGGAAGTCTCATGGTTTTTCTCGAGTTGGGGCGGGAACCTGGGGTATATTCTCGAGTTACGACGGGGATGGCCCTTCCACCCACGTGTTTGTTCAGCCACGTCAGGACTCCTGCCTAGTTGCGAGGGAAAACTCGGGATTCTCCTCGAGGCTTGGCAGGGCAATTGGAACGCCTCTCCAGCTGAGGCGGGAGACCAAGGGTCCCTTTCCACGTGCCACAAGAATCCTGGGACTCCTATCAAGTTTCACGAGGAGTCAGGCATCGTCTCCTTTGGAGGCACTGATCTCCGCGTACCTCTGGAGTTTTCAAAGGATGTGAGGCCTCCGGTCGCGATGAGGTGGGGAACTAGGTGTTTCTCTGTGGTCTCCACAGGGGATTCAGACATCCTTTCTTCTTGGGAGATGCAAGACGAGCCTGCATTCCAGTCACTGCAGGGATATCCGGCCTTATTTCGACTCAGGGCATCGCGGGGTTCATTCCACTTGAGGCCGCAAACTCAGGATCCCTCTCACATACCTAGAGCTGAGAGAAGCCTCCTCTTGAGGTGCTTGTGGTAAGGTGGTATTCCTCTGGAGTCGAAGCCAGGGACTAACCTCTCATCTCGTGTTGATTCTTGGTCCACGGAGCTCTTTCGTGTTGCTACAGTGACCTCAGGATCCCTCTAGCCTTGAAACAGTGTTCTTGGGGTTTCTCTGGAGTGCCATCAAGGAAATCAAGGCTCCTTTCATGTGTGATGTGCAACACGGAATTGCTCTGCACGCAGTGCAGGGGAATCGGGCTTCATCTCGCGGCGAGGGGGAAGTCTCATGGTTTTTCTCGAGTTGCGGCGGGAACCTGGGGTATATTCTCGAGTTACGACGGGGATGGCCCTTCCACACACGTGTGTGTTCAGCCATGTCAGGACTCCTGCCTAGTTGCGAGGGACAACTCGGGATTCTCCTCGAGGCTTTGCAGAGAAATTGGGACGCCTCTCCAGCTGAGACGGGAGACCAAGGGTCCCTTTCCACGTGCCACAGGAATCCTGGGTCTCCTATCAAGTTTCACGAGGAGTCAGGCATCGTCTCCTTTGGAGGCACTGATCTCCGCATACCTCTGGAGTTTTCAAAGGATTTGAGGCCTCCTGTCGCGATGAGGTGGGGAACTAGGTCTTTCTCTGTGGTCTCCACAGGGGATTCAGACACCCTTTCGTCTTGGGAGATGCAAGACCAGCCTGCATTCCAGTCACTGCAGGGATATCCGGCCTTATTTCGAGTCAGGGCATCGCGGTGTCCATTCCACTTGAGGCCGCAAACTCAGGGTCCCTCTCACATACCTAGAGCTGAGAGAAGCCTCCTCTTGAGGTGCTTGTGGTAAGGTGGTATTCCTCTGGAGTCGAAGCCAGGGACTAACCTCTCATCTCTTGTTGATTCTTGGTCCACGGAGCTCTTTCGTGTTGCTACAGTGACCTCAGGATCCCTCTAGCCTTGAAACAGTTTTCTTGGGGTTTCTCTGGAGTGCCATGAAGGAAATCAAGGATCTTTCATGTGTGATTTGCAACACAGAATTGCTCTGCACGCAGTGCAGGGGAATCGGGCCTCATCTCGCGGCGAGGGGGAAGTCTCATGGTTTTTCTCGAGTTGCGGCGGGAATCTGGGGTATATTCTCGAGTTACGACGGGGATGGCCCTTCCACACACGTGTTTGTTCAGCCACGTCAGGACTCTTGCCTAGTTGCGAGACACAACTCGGGATTCTCCTCGAGGCTTTGCAGGGCAATTGGGACGCCTCTCCAGCTGAGACGGGAGACCAAGGGTCCCTTTCCACGTGCCACAGGAATCCTGGGACTCCTATCAAGTTTCACGAGGAGTCAGGCATCGTCTCCTTTGGAGGCACTGATCTCCGCGTACCTCTGGAGTTTTCAAAGGATGTGAGGCCTCCGGTCGCGATGAGGTGGGGAACTAGGTCTTTCTCTGTGGTCTCCACAGGGGATTCAGACATCCTTTCATCTTGGGAGATGCAAGACGAGCCTGCATTCAAGTCACTGCAGGGATATCCGGCCTTATTTCGAGTCAGGGCATCGCGGTGTCCATTCCACTTGAGGCCGCAAACTCAGGGTCCCTCTCACATACCTAGAGCTGAGAGAAGCCTCCTCTTGAGGTGCTTGTGGTAAGGTGGTATTCCTCAGGAGTCGAAGCCAGGGACTAACCTCTCATCTCGAGTTGATTTTTGGCCCACGGAGCTCTTTCGTGTTGCTACAGTGACCTCAGGATCCCTCTAGCCTGGAAACAGTGTTCTTGGGGTTTCTCTGGAGTGCCATGAAGGAAATCAAGGCTCCTTTCATGTGTGATGTGCAAGACGGAATTGCTCTGCACGCAGTGCAGGGGAATCGGGCCTCATCTCGCGGCGAGGGGAAAGTCTCATGGTTTTTCTCGAGTTGCGGCGGGAACCTGGGGTATATTCTCGAGTTATGACGGGGATGGCCCTTCCACCCACGTGTTTCTTCAGCGACGTCAGGACTCCTGCCTAGTTGCGAGGGACAACTCTGGATTCTCCTCGAGGCTTGGCAGGGCAATTGGGACGCCTCTCCAGCTGAGGCGGGAGACCAAGTGTCCCTTTCCAAGTGCCACAGGAATCCTGGGACTCCTATCAAGTTTCACGAGGAGTCAGGCATCGTCTCCTTTGGAGGCACTGATCTCCGCGTACCTCTGGAGTTTTCAAAGGATGTGAGGCCTCCTGTCGCGATGAGGTGGGGAACTAGGTCTTTCTCTGTGGTCTCCACAGGGGATTCAGACACCCTTTCGTCTTGGGAGATGCAAGACGAGCCTGCATTCCAGTCACTGCAGGGATATCCGGCCTTATTTCGAGTCAGGGCATCGCGGTGTCCATTCCACTTGAGGCCGCAAACTCAGGGTCCCTCTCACATACCTAGAGCTGAGAGAAGCCTCCTCTTGAGGTGCTTGTGGTAAGGTGGTATTCCTCTGGAGTCGAAGCGAGGGACTAACCTCTCATCTCGAGTTGATTTTTGGTCCACGGAGCTCTTTCGTGTTGCTACAGTGACCTCAGGATCCCTCTAGCCTTGAAACAGTGTTCTTGGGGTTTCTCTGGAGTGCCATGAAGGAAATCAAGGCTCCTTTCATGTGTGATGTGCAACACAGAATTGCTCTGCACGCAGTGCAGGGGAATCGGGCCTCATCTCGCGGCGAGGGGGAAGTCTCATGGTTTTTCTCGAGTTGCGGCGGGAACCTGGGGTATATTCTCGAGTTACGACGGGGATGGCCCTTCCACACACGTGTTTGTTCAGCCACGTCAGGACTCTTGCCTAGTTGCGAGACACAACTCGGGATTCTCCTCGAGGCTTGGCAAGGCAATTGGGACGCCTCTCCAGCTGAGGCGGGAGACCAAGGGTCCCTTTCCACGTGCCACAGGAATCCTGGGACTCCTATCAAGTTTCACGAGGAGTCAGGCATCGTCTTCTTTGGAGGCACTGATCTCCGCGTACCTCTGGAGTTTTCAAAGGATGTGAGGCCTCCAGTCGCGATGAGGTGGGGAACTAGGTCTTTCTCTGTGGTCTCCACAGGGGATTCAGACATCCTTTCATCTTGGGAGATGCAAGACGAGCCTGCATTCAAGTCACTGCAGGGATATCCAGCCTTATTTCGCGTCAGGGCATCGCGGTGTCCATTCCACCTGAGGCCGCACACTCAGGGTCCCTCTCACATACCTAGAGCTGAGAGAAGCCTCCTCTTGAGGTGCTTGTGGTAAGGTGGTATTCCTCTGGAGTCGAAGCCAGGGACTAACCTCTCTTTTCGAGTTGATTTTTGGTCCACAGAGTTCTTTCGTGTTGCTACAGTGACCTCAGGATCCCTCTAGCCTTGAAACAGTGTTTTTGGGGTTTCTCTGGAGTGCCATTAAGGAAATCAAGGCTCCTTTCATGTGTGATGTGCAAGACGGAATTGCTCTACACGCAGGACAGGGGAATCGGGCCTCATCTCGCATCGAGGGGGAAGTCTCATGGTTTTTCTCGAGTAGCGGCGGGAACCTGGGGTATATTCTCGAGTTACGACGGGGATGGCCCTTCCACCCACGTGTTTGTTCAGCCACGTCAGGACTCCTGCCTAGTTGCGAGGGAAAACTCGGGATTCTCCTCGAGGCTTGGCAGGGCAATTGGAACGCCTCTCCAGCTGAGGCGGGAGACCAAGGGTCCCTTTCCACGTGCCACAAGAATCCTGGGACTCCTATCAAGTTTCACGAGGAGTCAGACATCGTCTCCTTTGGAGGCACTGATCTCCGCGTACCTCTGGAGTTTTCAAAGGATGTGAGGCCTCCGGTCGCGATGAGGTGGGGAACTAGGTCTTTCTCTGTGGTCTCCACAGGGGATTCAGACATCCTTTCTTCTTGGGAGACGCAAGACGAGCCTGCATTCCAGTCACTGCAGGGATATCCGGCCTTATTTCGAGTCAGGGCATCGCGGTGTCCATTCCACTTGAGGCCGCAAACTCAGGGTCCCTCTCACATACCTAGAGCTGAGAGAAGCCTCCTCTTGAGGTGCTTGTGGTAAGGTGGTATTCCTCTGGAGTCGAAGCCAGGGACTAACCTCTCATCTCGAATTGATTTTTAGTCCACGGAGCTCTTTCTTGTGGCTACAGTGACCTCAGGATCCCTCTAGCCTTGAAACAGTGTTCTTGGGGTTTCTCTGGAATGCCATCAAGGAAATCAAGGCTCCTTTCATGTGTGATGTGCAACACAGAATTGCTGTGCACGCAGTGCAGGGGAATCGGGCCTCATCTCGCGGCGAGGGGGAAGTCTCATGGTTTTTCTCGAGTTGCGGCGGGAACCTGGGGTATATTCTCGAGTTACGACGGGGATGGCCCTTCCACACACGTGTTTGTTCAGCCACGTCAGGACTCTTGCCTAGTTGCGAGACACAACTCGGGATTCTCCTCGAGGCTTGGCAAGGCAATTGGGACGCCTCTCCAGCTGAGGCGGGAGACTAAGGGCCCCTTTCCACGTGCCACAGGAATCCTGGGACTCCTATCAAGTTTCACGAGGAGTCAGGCATCGTCTCCTTTGGAGGCACTGATCTCCGCGTACCTCTGGAGTTTTCAAAGGATGTGAGGCCTCCGGTCGCGATGAGGTGGGGAACTAGGTCTTTCTCTGTGGTCTCCACAGGGGATTCAGACATCCTTTCATCTTGGGAGATGCAAGACGAGCCTGCATTCAAGTCACTGCAGGGATATCCAGCCTTATTTCGCGTCAGGGCATCGCGGTGTCCATTCCACTTGAGGCCGCAAACTCAGGGTCCCTCTCACATACCTAGAGCTGAGAGAAGCCTCCTCTTGAGGTGCTTGTGGTAAGGTGGTATTCCTCTGGAGTCGAAGCCAGGGACTAACCTCTCATCTCGAGTTGATTTTTGGCCCACGGAGCTCTTTCGTGTTGCTACAGTGACCTCAGGATCCCTCTAGCCTTGAAACAGTGTTCTTGGGGTTTCTCTGGAGTGCCATCAAGGAAATCAAGGCTCCTTTCATGTGTGATGTGCAAGACGGAATTGCTCTGCAAGCAGTGCAGGGGAATCGGGCCTCATCTCGCGGCGAGGGGGAAGTCTCATGGTTTTTCTCGAGTTGCGGCGGGAACCTGGGGTATATTCTCGAGTTACGACGGGGATGGCCCTTCCACCCACGTGTTTCTTCAGCCACGTCAGGACTCCTGCCTAGTTGCGAGGGACAACTCGGGATTCTCCTCGAGGCTTGGCAGGGCAATTGGGACGCCTCTCCAGCTGAGGCGGGAGACCAAGGGTCTCTTTCCACGTGCCACAAGAATCCTGGGACTCCTATCAAGTTTCACGAGGAGTCAGGCATCGTCTCCTTTGGAGGCACTGATCTCCGCGTACCTCTGGAGTTTTCAAAGGATGTGAGGCCTCCGGTCGCGATGAGGTGGGGAACTAGGTGTTTCTCTGTGGTCTCCACAGGGGATTCAGACATCCTTTCTTCTTGGGAGATGCAAGACGAGCCTGCATTCCAGTCACTGCAGGGATATCCAGCCTTATTTCGAGTCAGGGCATCGCGGTGTCCATTCCACTTGAGGCCGCAAACTCAGGATCCCTCTCACATACCTAGAGCTGAGAGAAGCCTCCTCTTGAGTTGCTTGTGGTAAGGTGGTATTCCTCAGGAGTCGAAGCCAGGGACTAACCTCTCATCTCGTGTTGATTCTTGGTCCACGGAGCTCTTTCGTGTTGCTACAGTGACCTCAGGATCCCTCTAGCCTTGAAACAGTGTTCTTGGGGTTTCTCTGGAGTGCCATCAAGGAAATCAAGGCTCCTTTCATGTGTGATGTGCAACACGGAATTGCTCTGCACGCAGTGCAGGGGAATTGGGCCTCATCTTGCGGCGAGGGGGAAGTCTCATGGTTTTTCTCGAGTTGCGGCGGGAACCTGGGGTATATTCTCGAGTTACGACGGGGATGGCCCTTCCACACACGTGTGTGTTCAGCCATGTCAGGACTCCTGCCTAGTTGCGAGGGACAACTCGGGATTCTCCTCGAGGCTTTGCAGGGCAATTGGGACGCCTCTCCAGCTGAGGCGGGAGACCAAGGGTCCCTTTCCACGTGCCACAAGAATCCTGGGACTCCTATCAAGTTTCACGAGGAGTCAGGCATCGTCTCCTTTGGAGGCACTGATCTCCGCGTACCTCTGGAGTTTTCAAAGGATGTGAGGCTATCGGTCGCGATGAGGTGGGGAACTAAGTCTTTCTCTGTGCTTTCCACAGGGGATTCAGACATCCTTTCGTCCTGGGAGATGCAAGACGAGCCTGCATTGAAGTCACTGCAGGGATATCCGGCCTTATTTCGAGTCAGGGCATCGCGGTGTCCATTCCACTTGAGGCCGCAAACTCAGGGTCCCTCTCACATACCTAGAGCTGAGAGAAGCCTCCTCTTGAGGTGCTTGGGGTAAGGTGGTATTCCTCTGGAGACGAATCCAGGGACTAACCTCTCTTTTCGAGTTGATTTTTGGTCCACAGAGTTCTTTCGTGTTGCTACAGTGACCTCAGGATCCCTCTATCCTTGAAACAGTGTTCTTGGGGTTTCTCTGGAGTGCCATCAAGGAAATCAAGGCTCCTTTCATGTGTGATGTGCAACACGGAATTGCTCTGCACGCAGTACAGGGGAATCGGGCCTCATCTCGCATCGAGTGGGAAGTCTCATGGTTTTTCTCGAGTTGCGGCGGGAACCTGGGGTATATTCTCGAGTTACGACGGGGATGGCCCTTCCACCCAAGTGTTTGTTCAGCCACGTCAGGACTCCTGCCTAGTTGCGAGGGACAACTCGGGATTCTCCTCGAGGCTTGGCAGGGAAATTGGAACGCTTCTCCAGCTGAGGCGGGAGACCAAGGGCCCCTTTCCACGTGCCACAAGAATCCTGGGACTCCTATCAAGTTTCACGAGGAGTCAGGCATCGTCTCCTTTGGAGGCACTGATCTCCGCGTACCTCTGGAGTTTTCAAAGGATGTGAGGCCTCCGGTCGCGATGAGGTGGGGAACTAGGTCTTTCTCTGTGGTCTCCACAGGGGATTCAGACATCCTTTCGTCCTGGGAGATGCAAGACGAGCCTGCATTCAAGTCACTGCAGGGATATCCAGCCTTATTTCGCGTCAGGGCATCGCGGTGTCCATTCCACTTGAGGCCGCAAACTCAGGGTCCCTCTCACATACCTAGAGCTGAGAGAAGCCTCCTCTTGAGGTGCTTGTGGTAAGGTGGTATTCCTCTGGAGTCGAAGCCAGGGACTAACCTCTCATCTCGAGTTGATTTTTGGCCCACGGAGCTCTTTCGTGTTGCTACAGTGACCTCAGGATCCCTCTATCCTTGAAACAGTGTTCTTGGGGTTTCTCTGGAGTGCCATCAAGGAAATCAAGGCTCCTTTCATGTGTGATGTGCAACACGGAATTGCTCTGCACGCAGTGCATGGGAATCGGGCCTCATCTCGCGGCGAGGGGGAAGTCTCATGGTTTTTCTCGAGTTGCGGCGGGAACCTGGGGTATATTCTCGAGTTACGACGGGGATGGCCCTTCCACCCACGTGTTTGTTCAGCGACGTCAGGACTCCTGCCTAGTTGCGAGGGACAACTCGGGATTCTCCTCGAGGCTTTGCAGGGCCATTGGGACGCCTCTCCAGCTGAGGCGGGAGACCAAGGGTCCCTTTCCACGTGCCACAGGAATCCTGGGTCTCCTATCAAGTTTCACGAGGAGTCAGGCATCGTCTACTTTGGAGGCACTGATCTCCGCATACATCTGGGGTTTTCAAAGGATTTGAGGCCTCCTGTCGCGATGAGGTGGGGAACTAGGTCTTTCTCTGTGATCTCCACAGGGGATTCAGACACCCTTTCTTCTTGGAAGATGCAAGACGAGCCTGCATTCCAGTCACTAAAGGGATATCCGGCCTTATTTCGAGACAGGGCATCGCGGTGTCCATTCCACTTGAGGCCGCAAACTCAGGGTCCCTCTCACATACCTAGAGCTGAGAGAAGCCTCCTCTTGAGGTGCTTGTGGTAAGGTGGTATTCCTCTGGAGACGAAGCCAGGGACTAACTTCTCATCTCGAGTTGATTTTTGGCCCACGGAGCTCTTTCGTGTTGCTACAGTGACCTCAGGATCCCTCTAGCCTTGAAACAGTGTTCTTGGGGTTTCTCTGGAGTTCCATGAAGGAAATCAAGGCTCCTTTCATGTGTGATGTGCTACACAGAATTGCTCTGCACGCAGTGCAAGGGAATCGGGCCTCATCTCGCGGCGAGGGGGAAGTCTCATGGTTTTTCTCGAGTTGCGGCGGGAACCTGGGGTATATTCTCGAGTTACGACGGGGATGGCCCTTCCACACACGTGTTTGTTCAGCCACGTCAGGACTCTTGCCTAGTTGCGAGACAAAACTCGGGATTCTCCTCGAGGCTTGGCAAGGCAATTGGGACGCCTCTCCAGCTGAGGCGGGAGACCAAGGGTCCCTTTCCACGTGCCACAGGAATCCTGGGACTCCTATCAAGTTTCACGAGGAGTCAGGCATCGTCTCCTTTGGAGGCACTGATCTCCGCGTACCTCTGGATTTTTCAAAGGATGTGAGGCCTCCGGTCGCGATGAGGTGGGGAACTAGGTCTTTCTCTGTGGTCTCCACAGGGGATTCAGACATCCTTTCATCTTGGGAGATGCAAGACGAGCCTGCATTCATGTCACTGCAGGGATATCCAGCCTTATTTCGCGTCAGGGCATCGCGGTGTCCATTCCACTTGAGGCCGCAAACTCAGGGTCCCTCTCACATACCTAGAGCTGAGAGAAGCCTCCTCTTGAGGTGCTTGTGGTAAGGTGGTATTCCTCTGGAGTCGAAGCCAGGGACTAACCTCTCATCTCGAGTTGATTTTTGGCCCACCGAGCTCTTTCGTGTTGCTACAGTGACCTCAGGATCCCTCTAGCCTTGAAACAGTGTTCTTGGGGTTTCTCTGGAGTGCCATCAAGGAAATCAAGGCTCCTTTCATGTGTGATGTGCAACACGGAATTGCTCTGCACGCAGTGCAGGGGAATCGGGCCTCATCTCGCGGCGAGGGGGAAGTCTCATGGTTTTTCTCGAATTGCGGTGGGAACCTGGGGTATATTCTCGAGTTATGACGGGGATGGCCCTTCCACCCACGTGTTTGTTCAGCGACGTCAGGACTCCTGCCTAGTTGCGAGGGACAACTCTGGATTCTCCTCGAGGCTTGGCAGGGCAATTGGGACGCCTCTCCAGCTGAGGCGGGAGACCAAGTGTCCCTTTCCAAGTGCCACAAGAATCCTGGGACTCCTATCAAGTTTCACGAGGAGTCAGGCATCGTCTCCTTTGGAGGCACTGATCTCCGCGTACCTCTGGAGTTTTCAAAGGATGTGAGGCTATCGGTCGCGATGAGGTGGGGAACTAAGTCTTTCTCTGTGCTTTCCACAGGGGATTCAGACATCCTTTCGTCCTGGGAGATGCAAGACGAGCCTGCATTGAAGTCACTGCAGGGATATCCGGCCTTATTTCGAGTCAGGGCATCGCGGTGTCCATTCCACTTGAGGCCGCAAACTCAGGGTCCCTCTCACATACCTAGAGCTGAGAGAAGCCTCCTCTTGAGGTGCTTGTGGTAAGGTGGTATTCCTCTGGAGACGAATCCAGGGACTAACCTCTCTTTTCGAGTTGATTTTTGGTCCACAGAGTTCTTTCGTGTTGCTACAGTGACCTCAGGATCCCTCTATCCTTGAAACAGTGTTCTTGGGGTTTCTCTGGAGTGCCATCAAGGAAATCAAGGCTCCTTTCATGTGTGATGTGCAAGACGGAATTGCTCTGCACGCAGTACAGGGGAATCGGGCCTCATCTCGCATCGAGGGAGAGTCTCATGGTTTTTCTCGAGTTGCGGCGGGAACCTGGGGTATATTCTCGAGTTACGACGGGGATGGCCCTTCCACCCACGTGTTTGTTCAGCCACGTCAGGACTCCTGCCTAGTTGCGAGGGACAACTCGGGATTCTCCTCGAGGCTTGGCAGGGCAATTGGACCGCCTCTCCAGCTGAGGCGGGAGACCAAGGGTCCCTTTCCACGTGCCACAAGAATCCTGGGACTCCTATCAAGTTTCACGAGGAGTCAGTCATCGTCTCCTTTGGAGGCACTGATCTCCGCGTACCTCTGGAGTTTTCAAAGGATGTGAGGCCTCCGGTCGCGATGAGGTGGGGAACTAGGTGTTTCTCTGTGGTCTCCACAGGGGATTCAGACATCCTTTCTTCTTGGGAGATGCAAGACGAGCCTGCATTCAAGTCACTGCAGGGATATCCGGCCTTATTTCGAGTCAGGGCATCGCGGTGTCCATTCCACTTGAGGCCGCAAACTCAGGATCCCTCTCACATACCTAGAGCTGAGAGAAGCCTCCTCTTGAGGTGCTTGTGGTAAGGTTGTATTCCTCAGGAGTCGAAGCCAGGGACTAACCTCTCATCTCGTGTTGATTCTTGGTCCACGGAGCTCTTTCGTGTTGCTACAGTGACCTCAGGATCCCTCTAGCCTTGAAACAGTGTTCTTGGGGTTTCTCTGGAGTGCCATCAAGGAAATCAAGGCTCCTTTCATGTGTGATGTGCAACACGGAATTGCTCTGCACGCAGTGCAGGGGAATCGGGCCTCATCTCGCGGCGAGGGGGAAGTCTCATGGTTTTTCTCGAGTTGCGGTGGGAACCTGGGGTATATTCTCGAGTTACGACGGGGATGGCCCTTTCACACACGTGTGTGTTCAGCCATGTCTGGACTCCTGCCTAGTTGCGAGGGACAACTCGGGATTCTCCTCGAGGCTTTGCAGGGCAATTGGGACGCCTCTCCAGCTGAGACGGGAGACCAAGGGTCCCTTTCCACGTGCCACAGGAATCCTGGGTCTCCTATCAAGTTTCACGAGGAGTCAGGCATCGTCTCCTTTGGAGGCACTGATCTCCGCATACCTCTGGAGTTTTCAAAGGATTTGAGGCCTCCTGTCGCGAAGAGGTGGGGAACTAGGTCTTTCTCTGTGGTCTCCACAGGGGATTCAGACACCCTTTCGTCTTGGGAGATGCAAGACGAGCCTGCATTCCAGTCACTGCAGGGATATCCAGCCTTATTTCGAGTCAGGGCATCGCGGTGTCCATTCCACTTGAGGCCGCAAACTCAGGGTCCCTCTCACATACCTAGAGCTGAGAGAAGCCTCCTCTTCAGGTGCTTGTGGTTAGGTGGTATTCCTCTGGAGTCGAAGCCAGGGACTAACCTCTCATCTCGAGTTGATTTTTGGTCCACGGAGCTCTTTCGTGTTGCTACAGTGACCTCAGGATCCCTCTAGCCTTGAAACAGTGTTCTTGGGGTTTCTCTGGAGTGCCATCAAGGAAATCAAGGCTCCTTTCATGTGTGATGTGCAACACAGAATTGCTCTGCACGCAGTGCAGGGGAATCGGGCCTCATCTCGCGGCGAGGGGGAAGTCTCATGGTTTTTCTCGAGTTGCGACGGGAACCTGGGGTATATTCTCGAGTTGCGACGGGGATGGCCCTTCCACCCACGTGTTTGTTCAGCAACGTCAGGACTCTTGCCTAGTTGCGAGACACAACTCGGGATTCTCCTCGAGGCTTGGCAAGGCAATTGGAACGCCTCTCCAGCTGAGGCGGGAGACCAAGTGTCCCTTTCCACGTGCCACAGGAATCCTGGGACTCCTATCAAGTTTCACGAGGAGTCAGGCATCGTCTCCTTTGGAGGCACTGATCTCCGGGTACCTCTGGAGTTTTCAAAGGATGTGAGGCCTCCGGTCGCGATGAGGTGGGGAACTAGGTCTTTCTCTGTGGTCTCCACAGGGGATTCAGACATCCTTTCATCTTGGGAGATGCAAGACGAGCCTGCATTCATGTCACTGCAGGGATATCCAGCCTTATTTCGCCTCAGGGCATCGCGGTGTCCATTCCACTTGAGGCCGCAAACTCAGGGTCCCTCTCACATACCTAGAGCTGAGAGAAGCCTCCTCTTGAGGTGCTTGTGGTAAGGTGGTATTCCTCTGGAGTCGAAGCCAGGGACTAACCTCTCATCTCGAGATGATTTTTGGCCCACGGAGCTCTTTCGTGTTGCTACAGTGACCTCAGGATCCCTCTAGCCTTGAAACAGTGTTCTTGGGGTTTCTCTGGAGTGCCATCAAGGAAATCAAGGCTCCTTTCATGTGTGATGTGCAACACGGAATTGCTCTGCACGCAGTGCAGGGGAATCGGGCCTCATCTCGCGGCGAGGGGGAAGTCTCATGGTTTTTCTCGAATTGCGGTGGGAACCTGGGGTGTATTCTCGAGTTACGACGGGGATGGCCCTTCCACCCACGTGTTTGTTCAGCCACGTCAGGACTCCTGCCTAGTTGCGAGGGACAACTCTGGATTCTCCTCGAGGCTTGGCAGGGCAATTGGGACGCCTCTCCAGCTGAGGCGGGAGACCAAGTGTCCCTTTCCACGTGCCACAAGAATCCTGGGACTCCTATCAAGTTTCACGAGGAGTCAGGCATCGTCTCCTTTGGAGGCACTGATCTCCGCGTACCTCTGGAGTTTTCAAAGGATTTGAGGCCTCCTGTCGCGATGAGGTGGGGAACTAGGTCTTTCTCTGTGGTCTCCACAGGGGATTCAGACACCCTTTCGTCTTGGGAGATGCAAGACGAGCCTGCATTCCAGTCACTGCAGGGATATCCGGCCTTATTTCGAGTCAGGGCATCGCGGTGTCCATTCCACTTGAGGCCGCAAACTCAGGGTCCCTCTCACATACCTAGAGCTGAGAGAAGCCTCCTCTTCAGGTGCTTGTGGTTAGGTGGTATTCCTCTGGAGTCGAAGCCAGGGACTAACCTCTCATCTCTAGTTGATTTTTGGTCCACGGAGCTCTTTCGTGTTGCTACAGTGACCTCAGGATCCCTCTAGCCTTGAAACAGTGTTCTTGGGGTTTCTCTGGAGTGCCATCAAGGAAATCAAGGCTCCTTTCATGTGTGATGTGCAACACAGAATTGCTCTGCACGCAGTGCAGGGGAATCGGGCCTCATCTCGCAGCGAGGGGGAAGTCTCATGGTTTTTCTCGAGTTGCGGCGGGAACCTGGGGTATATTCTCGAGTTACGACGGGGATGGCCCTTCCACCCACGTGTTTCTTCAGCGACGTCAGGACTCCTGCCTAGTTGCGAGGGACAACTCTTGATTCTCCTCGAGGCTAGGCAGGGCAATTGGGACGCCTCTCCAGCTGAGGCGGGAGACCAAGGGTCCCTTTCCAAGTGCCACAGGAATCCTGGGACTCCTATCAAGTTTCACGAGGAGTCAGGCATCGTCTCCTTTGGAGGCACTGATCCCCGCGTACCTCTGGAGTTTTCAAAGGATGTGAGGCTATCGGTCACGATGAGGTGGGGAACTAAGTCTTTCTCTGTGCTTTCCACAGGGGATTCAGACATCCTTTCGTCCTGGGAGATGCAAGACGAGCCTGCATTGAAGTCACTGCAGGGATATCCGGCCTTATTTCGAGTCAGGGCATCGCGGTGTCCATTCCACTTGAGGCCGCAAACTCAGGGTCCCTCTCACATACCTAGAGCTGAGAGAAGCCTCCTCTTGAGGTGCTTGTGGTAAGGTGGTATTCCTCAGGAGTCGAAGCCAGGGACTAACCTCTCATCTCATGTTGATTCTTGGTCCACGGAGCTCTTTCGTGTTGCTACAGTGACCTCAGGATCCCTCTAGCCTTGAAACAGTGTTCTTGGGGTTTCTCTGGAGTGCCATGAAGGAAATCAAGGCTCCTTTCATGTGTGATGTGCAACACGGAATTGTTCTGCACGCAGTGCAGGGGAATCGGGCCTCATCTCACGGCGAGGGGGAAGTCTCATGGTTTTTCTCGAGTTGCGGCGGGAACCTGGGGTATATTCTCGAGTTACGACGGGGATGGCCCTTCCACACACGTGTTTCTTCAGCGACGTCAGGACTCCTGCCTAGTTGCGAGGGACAACTCGGGATTCTCCTCGAGGCTTGGCAGGGCAATTGGGACGCCTCTCCAGCTGAGACGGGAGACCAAGGGTCCCTTTCCACGTGCCACAGGAATCCTGGGTCTCCTATCAAGTTTCACGAGGAGTCAGGCGTCGTCTCCTTTGGAGGCACTGATCTCCGCATACCTCTGGAGTTTTCAAAGGATGTGAGGCCTCCTGTCGCGATGAGGTGGGGAACTAGGTCTTTCTCTGTGGTCTCCACAGGGGATTCAGACACCCTTTCGTCTTGGGAGATGCAAGACGAGCCTGCATTCCAGTCACTGCAGGGATATCCGGCCTTATTTCGAGTCAGGGCATCGCGGTGTCCATTCCACTTGAGGCCGCAAACTCAGGGTCCCTCTCACATACCTAGAGCTGAGAGAAGCCTCCTCTTGAGGTGCTTGTGGTAAGGTGGTATTCCTCAGGAGTCGAAGCCAGGGACTAACCTCTCATCTCGGTGTTGATTCTTGGTCCACGGAGCTCTTTCGTGTTGCTACAGTGACCTCAGGATCCCTCTAGCCTTGAAACAGTGTTCTTGGGGTTTCTCTGGAGTGCCATCAAGGAAATCAAGGCTCCTTTCATGTGTGATGTGCAACACGGAATTGCTCTGCACGCAGTGCAGGGGAATCGGGCCTCATCTCGCGGCGAGGGGGAAGTCTCATGGTTTTTCTCGAGTTGCGGTGGGAACCTGGGGTATATTCTCGAGTTACGACGGGGGATGGCCCTTCCACACACGTGTGTGTTCAGCCATGTCAGGACTCCTGCCTAGTTGCGAGGGACAACTCGGGATTCTCCTCGAGGCTTGGCAGGGCAATTGGGACGCCTCTCCAGCTGAGACGGGAGACCAAGGGTCCCTTTCCACATGCCACAGGAATCCTGGGTCTCCTATCAAGTTTCACGAGGAGTCAGGCATCGTCTCCTTTGGAGGCACTGATCTCCGCATACCTCTGGAGTTTTCAAAGGATTTGAGGCCTCGTCGCGATGAGGTGGGGAACTAGGTCTTTCTCTGTGGTCTCCACAGGGGATTCAGACATCCTTTCGTCTTGGGAGATGCAAGACGAGCCTGCATTCCAGTCACTGCAGGGATATCCGGCCTTATTTCGAGTCAGGGCATCGCGGTGTCCATTCCACTTGAGGCCGCAAACTCAGGGTCCCTCTCACATACCTAGAGCTGAGAGAAGCCTCCTCTTCAGGTGCTTGTGATTAGGTGGTATTCCTCTGGAGTCGAAGCCAGGGACTAACCTCTCATCTCTAGTTGATTTTTGGTCCACGGAGCTCTTTCGTGTTGCTACAGTGACCTCAGGATCCCTCTAGCCTTGAAACAGTGTTCTTGGGGTTTCTCTGGAGTGCCACCAAGGAAATCAAGGCTCCTTTCATGTGTGATGTGCAACACAGAATTGCTCTGCACGCAGTGCAGGGGAATCGGGCCTCATCTCGCGGCGAGGGGGAAGTCTCATGGTTTTTCTCGAGTTGCGACGGGAACCTGGGGTATATTCTCGAGTTACGACGGGGATGGCCCTTCCACACACGTGTTTGTTCAGCAACGTCAGGACTCCTGCCTAGTTGCGAGGGACAACTCTGGATTCTCCTCGAGGCTTGGCAGGGAAACTGGGACGCCTCTCCAGCTGAGGCGGGAGACCAAGTGTCCCTTTCCAAGTGCCACAGGAATCCTGGGTCTCCAGTCAAGTTTCACGAGGAGTCAGGCATCGTCTCCTTTGGAGGCACTGATCTCCGCATACCTCTGGAGTTTTCAAAGGATGTGAGGGGCTATCGGTCGCGATGAGGTGGGGAACTAAGTCTTTCTCTGTGCTTTCCACAGGGGATTCAGACCATCCTTTCGTCCTGGGAGATGCAAGCCGAGCCTGCATTGAAGTCACTGCAGGGATATCCGGCCTTATTTCGAGTCAGGGCATCGCGGTGTCCATTCCACTTGAGGCCGCAAACTCAGGTCCCTCTCACATACCTAGAGCTGAGAGAAGCCTCCTCTTGAGGTGCTTGTGGTAAGGTGGTATTCCTCTGGAGACGAATCCAGGGACTAACTCTCTTTTCGAGTTGATTTTTGGTCCACAGAGTTCTTTCGTGTTGCTACAGTGACCTCAGGATCCCTCTAGCCTGGAAACAGTGTTCTTGGGGTTTCTCTGGAGTGCCATCAAGGAAATCAAGGCTCCTTTCATGTGTGATGTGCAAGACGGAATTGCTCTGCACGCGAGTACAGGGGGAATCGGGCCTCATCTCGCATCGAGGGGGAAGTCTCATGGTTTTTTCTCGAGTTGCGGCGGGAACCTGGGGTATATTCTCGAGTTACGACGGGGATGGCCTTCCACCCAAGTGTTTGTTCAGCCACGTCAGGACTCCTGCCTAGTTGCGAGGGACAACTCGGGATTCTCCTCGAGGCTTGGCAGGGCAATTGGAACGCCTCTCAGCTGAGGCGGGAGACCAAGGGTCCCTTTCCACGTGCCACAAGAATCCTGGGACTCCTATCAGTTTCACGAGGAGTCAGGCATCGTCTCCTTTGGATTCACTGATCTCCGCGTACCTCTGGAGTTTTCAAAGGATGTGAGGCCTCCGGTCGCGATGAGGTGGGGAACTCGGTGTTTCTCTGTGGTCTCCACAGGGGATTCAGACATCCTTTCTTCTTGGGAGATGCAAGACGAGCCTGCATTCAAGTCACTGCAGGGATATCCGGCCTTATTTTGAGTCAGGGCATCGCGGTGTCCATTCCACTTGAGGCCGCAAACTCAGTATCCCTCTCACATACCTAGAGCTGAGAGAATCCTCCTCTTGAGGTGCTTGTGGTAAGGTGGTATTCCTCTGGAGTCGAAGCCAGGGGACTAACCTCTCATCTCGTGTTGATTCTTGGTCCACGGAGCTCCTTTCGTGTTGCTACAGTGACCTCAGGATCCCTCTATTCTTGAAACAGTGTTCTTGGGGTTTCTATGGAGTGCCATCAAGGAAATCAAGGCTCCTTTCATGTGTGATGTGCAACACGGAATTGCTCTGCACGCAGTGCAGGGGAATCGGCCTCATCTCGCGGCGAGGGGGAAGTCTCATGGTTTTTCTCGAGGTGCGGCGGGAACCTGGGGGTATATTCTCGAGTTACGACGGGGATGGCCCTTCCACACACGTGTGTGTTCAGCCATGTCAGGACTCCTGCCTAGTTGCGAGGGACAACTCGGGATTCTCCTCGAGGCTTTGCAGGGCAATTGGGACGCCTCTCCAGCTGAGACGGGAGACCAAGGGTCCCTTTCCACGTGGCCACAGGAATCCTGGGTCTCTCCTATCAAGTTTCACGAGGAGTCAGGCATCGTCTCCTTTGGAGGCACTGATCTCCGCATACCTCTGGAGTTTTCAAAGGATTTGAGGCCTCCTGTCGCGATGAGGTGGGGAACTAGTTCTTTCTCTGTGGTCTCCACAGGGGAATCAGACACCCTTTCGTTTTGGGAGATGCAAGACGAGCCTGCATTCCAGTCACTGCATGGATATCCGGCCTTATTTCGAGTCAGGGCATCGCGGTGTCCATTCCACTTTAGGCCGCAAACTCAGGGTCCCTCTCACATACCTAGAGCTGAGAGAAGCCTCCTCTTGAGGTGCTTGTGGTAAGGTGGTATTCCTCTGGAGTCGAAGCCAGGGACTAACCTCTCATCTCGAGTTGATTTTTGGTCCACGGAGCCATTTCGTGTTGCTACAGTGACCTCAGGATCCCTCTATCCTTGAAACAGTGTTCTTGGGGTTTCTCTGGAGTGCCATCAAGGAAATCAAGGCTCCTTTCATGTGTGATGTGCAAGACGGAATTGCTCTGCACGCAGTACAGGGGAATCGGGCCTCATCTCGCGGCGAGGGGGAAGTCTCATGGTTTTTCTCGAGTTGCGGCGGGAACCTGGGGTATATTCTCGAGTTACGACGGGGATGGCTCTTCCACACACGTGTTTGTTCAGCCACGTCAGGACTCCTGCCTAGTTGCGAGACACAACTCGGGATTCTCCTCGAGGCTTGGCAAGGCAATTGGGACGCCTCTCCAGCTGAGGCGGGAGACCAAGAGTCCCTTTCCACGTGCCACAGGAATCCTGGGACTCCTATCAAGTTTCACGAGGAGTCAGGCATCGTCTCCTTTCGAGGCACTGATCTCCGCGTACCTCTGGAGTTTTCAAAGGATGTGAGGCCTCCGGTCGCGATGAGGTGGGGAACTAGGTCTTTCTCTGTGGTCTCCACACGGGATTCAGACATCGTTTCATCTTGGGAGATGCAAGACGAGCCTGCATTCAAGTCACTGCAGGGATATCCAGCCTTATTTCGCGTCAGGGCATCGGGGTGTCCATTCGACTTGAGGCCGCAAACTCAGGGTCCCTCTCACATACCTAGAGCTGAGAGAAGCCTCCTCTTGAGGTGCTTGTGGTAAGGTGGTATTCCTCTGGAGTCGAAGCCAGGGACTAACCTCTCATCTCGAGTTGATTTTTGGCCCACGGAGCTCTTTCGTGTTGCTACAGTGACCGCAGGATCCCTCTAGCCTTGAATCAGTGGTCTTGGGGTTTCTCTGGAGTGCCATCAAGGAAATCAAGGCTCCTTTCATGTGTGATGTGCAAGACGGAATTGCTCTGCACGCAGTACAGGGGAATCGGGCCTCATCTCGCTTTGAGGGGGAAGTCTCATGGTTTTTCTCGAGTTGCGGCGGGAACCTGGGGTATATTCTCGAGTTACGACGGGGATGGCCCTTCCACCCACGTGTTTGTTCAGCCACGTCAGGACTCCTGCCTAGTTGCGAGGGACAACTCGGGATTCACCTCGAGGCTTGGCAGGGCAATTGGAACGCCTCTCCAGCTGAGGCGGGAGACCAAGGGTCCCTTTCCACGTGCCACAAGAATCCTGGGACTCCTATCAATTTTCACGAGGAGTCAGGCATCGTCTCCTTTGGAGGCACTGATCTCCGCATACCTCTGGAGTTTTCAAAGGATGTGAGGCCTCCTGTCGCGATGAGGTGGGGAACTAGGTCTTTCTCTGTGGTCTCCACAGGGAATTCAGACACACTTTCGTCTTGGGAGATGCAAGACGAGCCTGCATTCCAGTCACTGCAGGGATATCCGGCCTTATTTCGAGTCAGGGCATCGCGGTGTCCATTCCACTTGAGGCCGCAAACTCAGGGTCCCTCTCACATACCTAGAGCTGAGAGAAGCCTTCTCTTGAGGTGCTTCTGGTAAGGTGGTATTCCTCTGGAGTCGAAGCCAGGGACTAACCTCTCATCTCAAGTTGATTTTTGGCCCACGGAGCTCTTTCGTGTTGCTACAGTGACCTCAGGATCCCTCTAGCCTTGAAACAGTGTTCTTGGGGTTTCTCTGGAGTGCCATCAAGGAAATCAAGGCTCCTTTCATGTGTGATGTGCAACACAGAATTGCTCTGCACGCAGTGCAGGGGAATCGGGCCTCATCTCGCGGCGAGGGGGAAGTCTCATGGTTTTTCTCGAGTTGCGGCGGGAACCTGGGGTATATTCTCGAGTTACGACGGGGATGGCCCTTCCACACACGTGTTTGTTCAGCCACGTCAGGACTCTTGCCTAGTTGCGAGACACAACTCGGGATTCTCCTCGAGGCTTGGCAAGGCAATTGGGACGCCTCTCCAGCTGAGGCGGGAGACCAAGGGTCCCTTTGAACGTGCCACAGGAATCCTGGGACTCCTATCAAGTTTCACGTGGAGTCAGGCATCGTCTCCTTTGGAGGCACTGATCTCCGCGTACCTCTGGAGTTTTCAAAGAATGTGAGGCTATTGGTCGCGATGAGGTGGGGAACTAAGTCTTTCTCTGTGCTTTCCACAGGGGATTCAGACATCCTTTCGTCCTGGGAGATGCAAGACGAGCCTGCATTGAAGTCACTGCAGGGATATCCGGCCTTATTTCGAGTCAGGGCATCGCGGTGTCCATTCCACTTGAGGCCGCAAACTCAGGGTCCCTCTCACATACCTAGAGCTGAGAGAAGCCTCCTCTTGAGGTGCTTGTGGTAAGGTGGTATTCCTCTGGAGACGAATCCAGGGAATAAACTCTCTTTTCGAGTTGATTTTTGGTCCACAGAGTTCTTTCGTGTTGCTACAGTGACCTCAGGATCCCTCTATCCTTGAAACAGTGTTCTTGGGGTTTCTCTGGAGTGCCATCAAGGAAATCAAGGCTCCTTTCATGTGTGATGTGCAAGACGGAATTGCTCTGCACGCAGTACAGGGGAATCGGGCCTCATCTCGCGGCGAGGGGGAAGTCTCATGGTTTTTCTCGAGTTGCGGCGGGAACCTGGGGTATATTCTCGAGTTACGACGGGGATGGCCCTTCCACCCACGTGTTTGTTCAGCCACGTCAGGACTCCTGCCTAGTTGCGAGGGACAACTCTGGATTCTCCTCGAGGTTTGGCAGGGCAATTGGAATGCCTCTCCAGCTGAGGCGGGAGACCAAGGGTCCCTTTCCACGTGCCACACGAATCCTGGGACTCCTATCAAGTTTCACGAGGAGTCAGGCATCGTCTCCTTTGGAGGCACTGATCTCCGCGTACCTCTGGAGTTTTCAAAGGATGTGAGGCCTCCGGTCGCGATGAGGTGGGGAACTAGGTGTTTCTCTGTGGTCTCCACAGGGGATTCAGACATCCTTTCTTCTTGGGAGATGCAAGACGAGCCTGCATTCAAGTCACTGCAGGGATATCCGGCCTTATTTCGAGTCAGGGCATCGCGGTGTCCATTCCACTTGAGGCCGCAAACTCAGGATCCCTCTCACATACCTAGAGCTGAGAGAAGCCTCCTCTTGAGGTGCTTGTGATAAGGTGGTATTCCTCAGGAGTCGAAGCCAGGGACTAACCTCTCATCTCGTGTTGATTCTTGGTCCACGGAGCTCTTTCGTGTTGCTACAGTGACCTCAGGATCCCTCTAGCCTTGAAACAGTGTTCTTGGGGTTTCTCTGGAGTGCCATCAAGGAAATCAAGGCTCCTTTCATGTGTGATGTGCAACACGGAATTGCTCTGCACGCAGTGCAGGGGAATCGGGCCTCATCTCGCGGCGAGGGGGAAGTCTCATGGTTTTTCTCGAGTTGCGGCGGGAACCTGGGGTATATTCTCGAGTTACGACAGGGATGGCCCTTCCACACACGTGTGTGTTCAGCCATGTCAGGACTCCTGCCTAGTTGCGAGGGAGAACTCGGGATTCTCCTCGAGGCTTTGCAGGGCAATTGGGACGCCTATCCAGCTGAGACGGGAGACCAAGGGTCCCTTTCCACGTGCCACAGGAATCCTGGGTCTCCTATCAAGTTTCAGGAGGAGTCAGGCATCGTCTCCTTTGGAGGCACTGATCTCCGCATACCTCTGGAGTTTTCAAAGGATTTGAGGCCTCCTGTCGCGATGAGGTGGGGAACTAGGTCTTTCTCTGTGGTCTCCACAGGGGATTCAGACACCCTTTCGTCTTGGGAGATGCAAGACGAGCCTGCATTCAAGTCACTGCAGGGATATCCGGCCTTATTTCGAGTCAGGGCATCGCGGTGTCCATTCCACTTGAGGCCGCAAACTCAGGGTCCCTCTCACATACCTAGAGCTGAGAGAAGCCTCCTCTTGAGGTGCTTGTGGTAAGGTGGTATTCCTCTGGAGTCGAAGCCAGGGACTAACCTCTCATCTCGAGTTGATTTTTGGTCCACGGAGCTCTTTCTTGTTGCTACAGTGACCTCAGGATCCCTCTAGCCTTGAAACAGTGTTCTTGGGGTTTCTCTGGAGTGCCATGAAGGAAATCAAGGCTCCTTTCATGTGTGATGTGCAACACAGAATTGCTCTGCACGCAGTGCAGGGGAATCGGGCCTCATCTCGCGGCGAGGGGGAAGTCTCATGGTTTTTCTCGACTTGCGGCGGGAACCTGGGGTATATTCTCGAGTTACGACGGGGATGGCCCTTCCACACACGTGTTTGTTCAGCCACGTCAGGACTCTTGCCTAGTTGCGAGACACAACTCGGGATTCTCCTCGAGGATTGGCAAGGCAATTGGGACGCCTCTCCAGCTGAGGCGGGAGACCAAGGGTCCCTTTCCACGTGCCACAGGAATCCTGGGACTCCTATCAAGTTTCACGAGGAGTCAGGCATCGTCTCCTTTGGAGGCACTGATCTCCGCGTACCTCTGGAGTTTTCAAAGGATGTGAGGCCTCCGGTCGCGATGAGGTGGGGAACTAGTTCTTTCTCTGTGGTCTCCACAGGGGATTCAGACATCCTTTCATCTTGGGAGATGCAAGACGAGCCTGCATTCAAGTCACTGCAGGGATATCCGGCCTTAATTCGAGTCAGGGCATCGCGGTGTCCATTCCACTTGAGGCCGCAAACTCAGGGTCCCTCTCACATACCTAGAGCTGAGAGAAGCCTCCTCTTGAGGTGCTTGTGGTAAGGTGGTATTCCTCTGGAGACGAATCCAGGGACTAAACTCTCTTTTCGAGTTGATTTTTGGTCCACAGAGTTCTTTCGTGTTGCTACAGTGACCTCTGGATCCCTCTATCCTTGAAACAGTGTTCTTGGGGTTTCTCTGGAGTGCCATCAAGGAAATCAAGGCTCCTTTCATGTGTGATGTGCAAGACGGAATTGCTCTGCACGCAGTACAGGGGAATCGGGCCTCATCTCGCGGCGAGGGGGAAGTCTCATGGTTTTTCTCGAGTTGCGGCGGGAACCTGGGGTATATTCTCGAGTTACGACGGGGATGGCCCTTCCACCCACGTGTTTGTTCAGCCACGTCAGGACTCCTGCCTAGTTGCGAGGGACAACTCTGGATTCTCCTCGAGGTTTGGCAGGGCAATTGGAATGCCTCTCCAGCTGAGGCGGGAGACCAAGGGTCCCTTTCCACGTGCCACAAGAATCCTGGGACTCCTATCAAGTTTCACGAGGAGTCAGGCATCGTCTCCTTTGGAGGCACTGATCTCCGCGTACCTCTGGAGTTTTCAAAGGATGTGAGGCCTCCGGTCGTGATGAGGTGGGGAACTAGGTGTTTCTCTGTGGTCTCCACAGGGGATTCAGACATCCTTTCTTCTTGGGAGATGCAAGACGAGCCTGCATTCAAGTCACTGCAGGGATATCCGGCCTTATTTCGAGTCAGGGCATCGCGGTGTCCATTCCACTTGAGGCCGCAAACTCAGGATCCCTCTCACATACCTAGAGCTGAGAGAAGCCTCCTCTTGAGGTGCTTGTGGTAAGGTGGTATTCCTCAGGAGTTGAAGCCAGGGACTAACCTCTCATCTCGTGCTGATTCTTGGTCCACGGAGCTCTTTCGTGTTGCTACAGTGACCTCAGGATCCCTCTATCCTTGAAACAGTGTTCTTGGGGTTTCTCTGGAGTGCCATCAAGGAAATCAAGGCTCCTTTCATGTGTGATGTGCAATACGGAATTGCTCTGCACGCAGTGCAGGGGAATCGGGCCTCATCTCACGGCGAGGGGGAAGTCTCATGGTTTTTCTCGAGTTGCGATGGGAACCTGGGGTATATTCTCGAGTTAAGATGGGGATGGCCCTTCCACACACGTGTGTGTTCAGCCATGTCAGGACTCCTGCCTAGTTGCGAGGGACAACTCGGGATTCTCCTCGAGGCTTTGCAGGGCAATTGGGACGCCTCTCCAGCTTAGCCGGGAGACCAAGGGTCCCTTTCCACGTGCCACAGGAATCCTGGGTCTCCTATCAAGTTTCACTAGGAGTCAGGCATCGTCTCCTTTGGAGGCACTGATCTCCGCATACCTCTGGAGTTTTCAAAGGATTTGAGGCCTCCTGCCGCGATGAGGTGGGGAACTAGGTCTTTCTCTGTGGTCTCCACAGGGGATTCAGACATCCTTTCGTCTTGGGAGATGCAAGACGAGCCTGCATTCCAGTCACTGCAGGGATATCCGGCCTTATTTCGAGTCAGGGCATCGCGGTGTCCATTCCACTTGAGGCCGCAAACTCAGGGTCCCTCTCACATACCTAGAGCTGAGAGAAGCCTCCTCTTGAGGTGCTTGTGGTAAGGTGGTATTCCTCTGGAGTCGAAGCCAGGGACTAACCTCTCATCTCGAGTTGATTTTTGGTCCACGGAGCTCTTTCGTGTTGCTACAGTGACCTCAGGATCCCTCTAGCCTTGTAACAGTGTTCTTGGGGTTTCTCTGGAGTGCCATGAAGGAAATCAAGGCTCCTTTCATGTGTGATGTGCAACACAGAATTGCTCTGCACGCAGTGCAGGGGAATCGGGCCTCATCTCGCGGCGAGGGGGAAGTCTCATGGTTTTTCTCGAGTTGCGGCGGGAACCTGGGGTATATTCTCGAGTTACGACGGGGATGGCCCTTCCACACACGTGTTTGTTCAGCCACGTCAGGACTCTTGCCTAGTTGCGAGACACAACTCGGGATTCTCCTCGAGGCTTGGCAAGGCAATTGGGACGCCTCTCCAGCTGAGGCGGGAGACCAAGGGTCCCTTTCCACGTGCCACAGGAATCCTGGGACTCCTATCAAGTTTCACGAGGAGTCAGGCATCGTCTCCTTTGGAGGCACTGATCTCCGCGTACCTCTGGAGTTTTCAAAGGATGTGAGGTCTCCGGTCGCGATGAGGTGGGGAACTAGGTCTTTCTCTGTGGTCTCCACAGGGGATTCAGACATCCTTTCATCTTGGGAGATGCAAGACGAGCCTGCATTCAAGTCACTGCAGGGATATCCAGCCTTATTTCGCGTCAGGGCATCGCGGTGTCCATTCCACTTGAGGCCGCAAACTCAGGGTCCCTCTCACATACCTAGAGCTGAGAGAAGCCTCCTCTTGAGGTGCTTGTGGTAAGGTGGTATTCCTCTGGAGTCGAAGCCAGGGACTAACCTCTCATCTCGAGTTGATTTTTGGCCCACGGAGCTCTTTCGTGTTGCTACAGTGACCTCAGGATCCCTCTAGCCTTGAAACAGTGTTCTTGGGGTTTCTCTGGAGTGCCATCAAGGAAATCAAGGCTCCTTTCATGTGTGATGTGCAACACGGAATTGCTCTGCACGCAGTGCAGGGCAATCGGGCCTCATCTCGCGGCGAGGGGGAAGTCTCATGGTTTTTCTCGAGTTGCGCCGGGAACCTGGGGTATATTCTCGAGTTACGACGGGGATGGCCTTTCCACCCACGTGTTTCTTCAGCGACGTCAGGACTCCTGCCTACTTGCGAGGGACAACTCTGGATTCTCCTCGAGGCTTGGCAGGGCAATTGGGACGCCTCTCCAGCTGAGGCGGGAGACCAAGGGTCCCTTTCCAAGTGCCACAGGAATCCTGGGACTCCTATCAAGTTTCACGAGGAGTCAGGCATCGTCTCCTTTGGAGGCACTGATCCCCGCGTACCTCTGGAGTTTTCAAAGGATGTGAGGCTATCGGTCGCGATGAGGTGGGGAACTAAGTCTTTCTCTGTGCTTTCCACAGGGGATTCAGACATCCTTTCGTCCTGGGAGATGCAAGATGAGCCTGCATTCCAGTCACTGCAGGGATATCCGGCCTTATTTCGAGTCAGGGCATCGCGGTGTCCATTCCACTTGAGGCCGCAAACTCAGGATCCCTCTCACATACCTAGAGCTGAGAGAAGCCTCCTCTTGAGGTGCTTGTGGTAAGGTGGTATTCCTCTGGAGACGAATCCAGGGACTAACCTCTCTTTTCGAGTTGATTTTTGGTCCACAGAGTTCTTTCGTGTTGCTACAGTGACCTCAGGATCCCTCTATCCTTGAAACAGTGTTCTTGGGGTTTCTCTGGAGTGCCATCAAGGAAATCAAGGCTCCTTTCATGTGTGATGTGCAACACGGAATTGCTCTGCACGCAGTACAGGGGAATCGGGCCTCATCTCGCATAGAGGGGGAAGTCTCATGGTTTTTCTCGAGTTGCGGCGGGAACCTGGGGTATATTCTCGAGTTACGACGGGGATGGCCCTTCCACCCACGTGTTTGTTCAGCCACGTCAGGACTCCTGCCTAGTTGCGAGGGACAACTCGGGATTCTCCTCGAGGCTTGGCAGGGCAATTGGAACGCCTCTCCAGCTGAGGCGGGAGACCAAGGGTCCCTTTCCACGTGCCACAGGAATCCTGGGTCTCCTATCAAGATTCACGAGGAGTCAGGCATCGTCTCCTTTGGAGGCACTGATCTCCGCATACCTCTGAAGTTTTCAAAGGATTTGAGGCCTCCTGTCGCGATGAGGTGGGGAACTAGGTCTTTCTCTGTGGTCTCCACAGGGGATTCAGACACCCTTTCGTCTTGGGAGATGCAAGACGAGCCTGCATTCCAGTCACTGCAGGGATATCCGGCCTTATGTCGAGTCAGGGCATCGCGGTGTCCATTCCACTTGAGGCCGCAAACTCAGGGTCCGTCTCACATACCTAGAGCTGAGAGAAGCCTCCTCTTGAGGTGCTTGTGGTAAGGTGGTATTCCTCTGGAGTCGAAGCCAGGGACTAACCTCTCATCTCGAGTTGATTTTGGGTCCACGGAGCTCTTTCGTGTTGCTACAGTGACCTCAGGATCCCTCTAGCCTTGAAACAGTGTTCTTGGGGTTTCTCTGGAGTGCCATCAAGGAAATCAAGGCTCCTTTCATGTGTGATGTGCAACACGGAATTGCTCTGCACGCAGTGCAGGGGAATCGGGCCTCATCTCGCGGCGAGGGGGAAGTCTCATGGTTTTTCTCGAGTTGCGGCGGGAACCTGGGGTATATTCTCGAGTTACGACGGGGATGGCCCTTCCACACACGTGTTTGTTCAGCCACGTCAGGACTCTTGCCTAGTTGCGAGACACAACTCGGGATTCTCCTCGAGGCTTGGCAAGGCAATTGGGACGCCTCTCCAGCTGAGGCGGGAGACCAAGGGTCTCTTTCCACGTGCCACAAGAATCCTGGGACTCCTATCAAGTTTCACGAGGAGTCAGGCATCGTCTCCTTTGGAGGCACTGATCTCCGCGTACCTCTGGAGTTTTCAAAGGATGTGAGGCCTCCGGTCGCGATGAGGTGGGGATCTAGGTCTTTCTCTGTGGTCTCCACAGGGGATTCAGACATCCTTTCATCTTGGGAGATGCAAGACGAGCCTGCATTCAAGTCACTGCAGGGATATCCAGCCTTATTTCGCGTCAGGGCATCGCGGTGTCCATTCCACTTGAGGCCGCAAACTCAGGGTCCCTCTCACATACCTAGAGCTGAGAGAAGCCTCCTCTTGAGGTGCTTGTGGTAAGGTGGTATTCCCCTGGAGTCGAAGCCAGGGACTAACCTCTCATCTCGTGTTGATTCTTGGTCCACGGAGCTCTTTCGTGTTGCTACAGTGACCTCAGGATCCCTCTAGCCTTGAAACAGTGTTCTTGGGGTTTCTCTGGGGTGCCATCAAGGAAATCAAGGCTCCTTTCATGTGTGATGTGCAACACGGAATTGCTCTGCACGCAGTGCATGGGAATCAGGCCTCATCTCGCATCGAGGGGGATGTCTCATGGTTTTTCTCGAGTTGCGGTGGGAACCTGGGGTATATTCTCGAGTTACGACGGGGATGGCCCTTCCACCCACGTGTTTGTTCAGCCACGTCAGGACTCCTGCCTAGTTGCGAGGGACAACTCGGGATTCTCCTCGAGGCTTGGCAGGGCAATTGGAACGCCTCTCCAGCTGAGACGGGAGACCAAGGGTCCCTTTCCAAGTGCCACAGGAATCCTGGGACTCCTATCAAGTTTCACGAGGAGTCAGGCATCGTCTCCTTTGGAGGCACTGATCTCCGCGTACCTCTGGAGTTTTCAAAGGATGTGAGGCTATCGGTCGCGATGAGGTGGGGAACTAAGTCTTTCTCTGTGCTTTCCACAGGGGATTCAGACATCCTTTCGTCCTGGGAGATGCAAGACGAGCCTGCATTGAAGTCACTGCAGGGATATCCGGCCTTATTTCGAGTCAGGGCATCGCGGTGTCCATTCCACTTGAGGCCGCAAACTCAGGGTCCCTCTCACATACCTAGAGCTGAGAGAAGCCTACTCTTGAGGTGCTTGTGGTAAGGTGGTATTCCTCTGGAGACGAATCCAGGGACTAACCTCTCTTTTCGAGTTGATTTTTGGTCCACAGAGTTCTTTCGTGTTGCTACAGTGACCTCAGGATCCCTCTAGCCTTGAAACAGTGTTCTTGGGGTTTCTCTGGAGTGCCATCAAGGAAATCAAGGCTCCTTTCATGTGTGATGTGCAAGACGGAATTGCTCTGCACGCAGTACAGGGGAATCGGGCCTCATCTCGCATCGAGGGGGAAATCTCATGGTTTTTCTCGAGTTGCGGCGGGAACCTGGGGTATATTCTCGAGTTACGACGGGGATGGCCCTTCCACCCACGTGTTTGTTCAGCCACGTCAGGACTCCTGCCTAGTTGCGAGGGACAACTCGGGATTCTCCTCGAGGCTTGGCAGGGCAATTGGAACGCCTCTCCAGCTGAGGCGGGAGACCAAGGGTCCCTTTCCACGTGCCACAAGAATCCTGGGACTCCTATCAAGTTTCACGAGGAGTCAGGCATCGTCTCCTTTGGAGGCACTGATCTCCGCGTACCTCTGGAGTTTTCAAAGGATGTGAGGCCTCCGGTCGCGATGAGGTGGGGAACTAGGTCTTTCTCTGTGGTCTCCACAGGGGATTCAGACATCCTTTCATCTTGGGAGATGAAAGACGAGCCTGCATTCAAGTCACTGCAGGGATATCCGGCCTTATTTCGAGTCAGGGCATCGCAGTGTCCATTCCACTTGAGGCCACAAACTCAGGGTCCCTCTCACATACCTAGAGCTGAGAGAAGCCTCCTCTTGAGGTGCTTGTGGTAAGGTGGTATTCCTCTGGAGTCGATGCCAGGGACTAACCTCTCATCTCGAGTTGATTTTTGGCCCACGGAGCTCTTTCGTGTTGCTACAGTGACCTCAGGATCCCTCTAGCCTTGAAACAGTGTTCTTGGGGTTTCTCTGGAGTGCCATCAAGGAAATCAAGGCTCCTTTCATGTGTGATGTGCAACACGGAATTGCTCTGCACGCAGTGCAGGGGAATCGGGCCTCATCTCGCGGCGAGGGGGAAGTCTCATGGTTTTTCTCGAGTTGCGGCGGGAACCTGGGGTATATTCTCGAGTTACGACGGGGATGGCCCTTCCACCCACGTGTTTCTTCAGCGACGTCAGGACTCCTGCCTAGTTGCGAGGGACAACTCTGGATTCTCCTCGAGGCTTGGCAGGGCAATTGGAACGCCTCTCCAGCTGAGGCGGGAGACCAAGGATCCCTTTCCAAGTGCCACAGGAATCCTGGGACTCCTATCAAGTTTCACGAGGAGTCAGGCATCGTCTCCTTTGGAGGCACTGATCTCCGCGTACCTCTGGAGTTTTCAAAGGATGTGAGGCTATCGGTCGCGATGAGGTGGGGAAGTAAATCTTTCTCTGTGCTTTCCACAGGGGATTCAGACATCCTTTCATCCTGGGAGATGCAAGACGAGCCTGCATTGAAGTCACTGCAGGGATATCCGGCCTTATTTCGAGTCAGGGCATCGCGGTGTCCATTTCACTTGAGGCCGCAAACTCAGGGTCCCTCTCACATACCTAGAGCTGAGAGAAGCCTCCTCTTGAGGTGCTTGTGGTAAGGTGGTATTCCTCTGGAGTCGAAGACAGGGACTAACCTCTCATCTCGAGTTGATTTTTGGTCCACGGAGCTCTTTCGTGTTGCTACAGTGACCTCAGGATCCCTCTAGCCTTGAAACAGTGTTCTTGGGGTTTCTCTGGAGTGCCATGAAGGAAATCAAGGCTCCTTTCATGTGTGATGTGCAACACAAAATTGCTCTGCACGCAGTGCAGGGGAATCGGTCCTCATCTCGCGGCGAGGGGGAAGTCTCATGGTTTTTCTCGAGTTGCGGCGGGAACCTGGGGTATATTCTCGAGTTACGACGGGGATGGCCCTTCCACACACGTGTTTGTTCAGCCACGTCAGGACTCCTGCCTAGTTGCGAGACACAACTCGGGATTCTCCTCGAGGCTTGGCAAGGCAATTGGGACGCCTCTCCAGCTGAGGCGGGAGACCAAGGGTCCCTTTCCACGTGCCACAAGAATCCTGGGACTCCTATCAAGTTTCACGAGGAGTCAGGCATCGTCTCCTTTGGAGGCACTGATCTCCGCGTACCTCTGGAGTTTTCAAAGGATGTGAGGCCTCCGGTCGCGATGAGGTGGGGAACTAGGTCTTTCTCTGTGGTCTCCACAGGGGATTCAGACATCCTTTCATCTTGGGAGATGAAAGACGATCCTGCATTGAAGTCACTGCAGGGATATCCGGCCTTATTTCGAGTCAGGGCATCGCGGTGTCCATTCCACTTGAGGCCGCAAACTCAGGGTCCCTCTCACATACCTAGAGCTGAGAGAAGCCTCCTCTTGAGGTGCTTGTGGTAAGGTGGTATTCCTCTGGAGACGAATCCAGGGACTAACCTCTCTTTTCGAGTTGATTTTTGGTCCACAGAATTCTTTCGTGTTGCTACAGTGACCTCAGGATCCCTCTATCCTTGAAACAGTGCTCTTGGGGTTTCTCTGGAGTGCCATCAAGGAAATCAAGGCTCCTTTCATGTGTGATGTGCAAGACGGAATTGCTCTGCACGCAGTGCAGGGGAATCGGGCCTCATCTCGCATCGAGGGGGAAGTCTCATGGTTTTTCTCGAGTTGCGGCGGGAACCTGGGGTATATTCTCGAGTTACGACGGGGATGGCCCTTCCACGCACGTGTTTCTTCAGCGACGTCAGGACTCCTGCCTACTTGCGAGGGACAACTCGGGATTCTCCTCGAGGCTTGGCAGGGCAATTGGAACGCCTCTCCATCTGAGGCGGGAGACCAAGGGTCCCTTTCCATGTGCCACAAGTATCCTGGGACTCCTATCAAGTTTCACGAGGAGTCAGGCATCGTCTCCTTTGGAGGCACTGATCTCTGCGTACCTCTGGAGTTTTCAAAGGATGTGAGGCTATCGGTCGCGATGAGGTGGGGAACTAGGTCTTTCTCTGTGGTCTCCACAGGGGATTCAGACATCCTTTCTTCTTGGGAGATGCAAGACGAGCCTGCATTCAAGTCACTGCAGGGATATCCGGCCTTATTTCGAGTCAGGGCATCGCGGTGTCCATTTCACTTGAGGCCGCAAACTCAGGGTCCCTCTCACATACCTAGAGCTGAGAGAAGCCTCCTCTTGAGGTGCTTGTGGTAAGGTGGTATTCCTCTGGAGTCGAAGACAGGGACTAACCTCTCATCTCGAGTTGATTTTTGGTCCACGGAGCTCTTTCGTGTTGCTACAGTGACCTCAGGATCCCTCTAGCCTTGAAACAGTGTTCTTGGGGTTTCTCTGGAGTGCCATCAAGGAAATCAAGGCTCCTTTCATGTGTGATGTGCAACACAGAATTGCTCTGCACGCAGTGCAGGGGAATCGGTCCTCATCTCGCGGCGAGGGGGAAGTCTCATGGTTTTTCTCGAGTTGCGGCGGGAACCTGGGGTATATTCTCGAGTTACGACGGGGATGGCCCTTCCACACACGTGTTTGTTCAGCCACGTCAGGACTCCTGCCTAGTTGCGAGACACAACTCGGGATTCTCCTCGAGGCTTGGCAAGGCAATTGGGACGCCTCTCCAGCTGAGGCGGGAGACCAAGGGTCCCTTTCCACGTGCCACAAGAATCCTGGGACTCCTATCAAGTTTCACGAGGAGTCAGGCATCGTCTCCTTTGGAGGCACTGATCTCCGCGTACCTCTGGAGTTTTCAAAGGATGTGAGGCCTCCGGTCGCGATGAGGTGGGGAACTAGGTCTTTCTCTGTGGTCTCCACAGGGGATTCAGACATCCTTTCATCTTGGGAGATGAAAGACGAGCCTGCATTCAAGTCACTGCAGGGATATCCGGCCTTATTTCGAGTCAGGGCATCGCAGTGTCCATTCCACTTGAGGCCACAAACTCAGGGTCCCTCTCACATACCTAGAGCTGAGAGAAGCCTCCTCTTGAGGTGCTTGTGGTAAGGTGGTATTCCTCTGGAGTCGATGCCAGGGACTAACCTCTCATCTCGAGTTGATTTTTGGCCCACGGAGCTCTTTCGTGTTGCTACAGTGACCTCAGGATCCCTCTAGCCTTGAAACAGTGTTCTTGGGGTTTCTCTGGAGTGCCATCAAGGAAATCAAGGCTCCTTTCATGTGTGATGTGCAACACGGAATTGCTCTGCACGCAGTGCAGGGGAATCGGGCCTCATCTCGCGGCGAAGGGGAAGTCTCATGGTTTTTCTCGAGTTGCGGCGGGAACCTGGGGTATATTCTCGAGTTACGACGGGGATGGCCCTTCCACCCACGTGTTTCTTCAGCGACGTCAGGACTCCTGCCTAGTTGCGAGGGACAACTCTGGATTCTCCTCGAGGCTTGGCAGGGCAATTGGGACGCCTCTCCAGCTGAGGCGGGAGACCAAGGGTCCCTTTCCAAGTGCCACAGGAATCCTGGGACTCCTATCAAGTTTCACGAGGAGTCAGGCATCGTCTCCTTTGGAGGCACTGATCTCCGCGTACCTCTGGAGTTTTCAAAGGATGTGAGGCTATCGGTCGCGATGAGGTGGGGAACTAAGTCTTTCTCTGTGCTTTCCACAGGGGATTCAGACATCCTTTCGTCCTGGGAGATGCAAGACGATCCTGCATTGAAGTCACTGCAGGGATATCCGGCCTTATTTCGAGTCAGGGCATCGCGGTGTCCATTCCACTTGAGGCCGCAAACTCAGGGTCCCTCTCACATACCTAGAGCTGAGAGAAGCCTCCTCTTGAGGTGCTTGTGGTAAGGTGGTATTCCTCTGGAGACGAATCCAGGGAATAACCTCTCTTTTCGAGTTGATTTTTGGTCCACAGAATTCTTTCGTGTTGCTACAGTGACCTCAGGATCCCTCTATCCTTGAAACAGTGCTCTTGGGGTTTCTCTGGAGTGCCATCAAGGAAATCAAGGCTCCTTTCATGTGTGATGTGCAAGACGGAATTGCTCTGCACGCAGTACAGGGGAATCGGGCCTCATCTCACATCGAGGGGGAAGTCTCATGGTTTTTCTCGAGTTGCGGCGGGAACCTGGGGTATATTCTCGAGTTACGACGGGGATGGCCCTTCCACCCACGTGTTTGTTCAGCCACGTCAGGACTCCTGCCTAGTTGCGAGGGACAACTCGGGATTCTCCTCGAGGCTTGGCAGGGCAATTGGAACGCCTCTCCAGCTGAGGCGGGAAACCAAGGGTCCCTTTCCACGTGCCACAGGAATCCTGGGACTCCTATCAAGTTTCACGAGGAGTCAGGCATCGTCTCCTTTGGAGGCACTGATCTCCGCGTACCTCTGGAGTTTTCAAAGGATGTGAGGCCTCCGGTCGCGATGAGGTGGGGAACTAGGTCTTTCTCTGTGGTCTCCACAGGGGATTCAGACATCCTTTCATCTTGGGAGATGCAAGACGAGCCTGCATTCAAGTCACTGCAGGGATACCCAGCCTTATTTCGCGTCAGGGCATCGCGGTGTCCATTCCACTTGAGGCCACAAACTCAGGGTCCCTCTCACATACCTAGAGCTGAGAGAAGCCTCCTCTTGAGGTGCTTGTGGTAAGGTGGTATTCCTCTGGAGTCGATGCCAGGGACTAACCTCACATCTCGAGTTGATTTTTGGCCCACGGAGCTCTTTCGTGTTGCTACAGTGACCTCAGGATCCCTCTAGCCTTGAAACAGTGTTCTTGGGGTTTCTCTGGAGTGCCATCAAGGAAATCAAGGCTCCTTTCATGTGTGATGTGCAACACGGAATTGCTCTGCACGCAGTGCAGGGGAATCGGGCCTCATCTCGCGGCGAGGGGGAAGTCTCATGGTTTTTCTCGAGTTGCGGCGGGAACCTGGGGTATATTCTCGAGTTACGACGGGGATGGCCCTTCCACCCACGTGTTTCTTCAGCGACGTCAGGACTCCTGCCTTGTTGCGAGGGACAACTCTCGATTCTCCTCGAGGCTTGGCAGGGCAATTGGGACGCCTCTCCAGCTGAGGCGGGAGACCAAGTGTCCCTTTCCAAGTGCCACAGGAATCCTGGGACTCCTATCAAGTTTCACGAGGAGTCAGGCATCGTCTCCTTTGGAGGCACTGATCTCCGCGTACCTCTGGAGTTTTCACAGGATGTGAGGCTATCGGTCGCGATGAGGTGGGGAACTAAGTCTTTCTCTGTGCTTTCCACAGGGGATTCAGACATCCTTTCATCCTGGGAGATGCAAGACGAGCCTGCATTGAAGTCACTGCAGGGATATCCGGCCTTATTTCGAGTCAGGGCATCGCGGTGTCCATTCCACTTGAGGCCGCAAACTCAGAGTCCCTCTCACATACCTAGAGCTGAGAGAAGCCTCCTCTTGAGGTGCTTGTGGTAAGGTGGTATTCCTCTGGATTCGAAGACAGGGACTAACCTCTCATCTCGAGTCAATTTTTGGTCCACAGAGCTCTTTCGTGTTGCTACAGTGACCTCAGGATCCCTCTAGCCTTGAAACAGTGTTCTTGGGGTTTCTCTGGAGTGCCATCAAGGAAATCAAGGCTCCTTTCATGTGTGATGTGCAACACAGAATTGCTCTGCACGCAGTGCAGGGGAATCGGGCCTCATCTCGCGGCGAGGGGGAAGTCTCATGGTTTTTCTCGAGTTGCGGCGGGAACCTGGGGTATATTCTCGAGTTACGACGGGGATGGCCCTTCCACACACGTGTTTGTTCAGCCACGTCAGGACTCCTGCCTAGTTGCGAGACACAACTCGGGATTCTCCTCGAGGCTTGGCAAGGCAATTGGGACGCCTCTCCAGCTGAGGCGGGAGACCAAGGGTCCCTTTCCACGTGCCACAGGAATCCTGGGACTCCTATCAAGTTTCACGAGGAGTCAGGCATCGTCTCCTTTGGAGGCACTGATCTCCGCATACCTCTGGAATTTTCAAAGGATGTGAGGCCTCCGGTCGCGATGAGGTGGGGAACTAGGTGTTTCTCTGTGGTCTCCACAGGGGATTCAGACATCCTTTCATCTTGGGAGATGCAAGACGAGCCTGCATTCAAGTCACTGCAGGGATATCCAGCCTTATTTCGCGTCAGGGCATCGCGGTGTCCATTCCACTTGAGGCCGCAAACTCAGGGTCCCTCTCACATACCTAGAGCTGAGAGAAGCCTCCTCTTGAGGTGCTTGTGGTAAGGTGGTATTCCTCTGGAGTCGAAGCCAGGGACTAACCTCTCATCTCGAGTTGATTTTTGGCCCACGGAGCTCTTTCGTGTTGCTACGGTGACCTCAGGATCCCTCTAGCCTTGAAACAGTGTTCTTGGGGTTTCTCTGGAGTGCCATCAAGGAAATCAAGGCTCCTTTCATGTGTGATGTGCAACACAGAATTGCTCTGCATGCAGTGCAGGGGAATCGGGCCTCATCTCGGGGCGAGGGGGAAGTCTCATGGTTTTTCTCGAGTTGCAGCGGGAACTTGGGGTATATTCTCGAGTTACGACGGGGATGGCCCTTCCACCCACGTGTTTCTTCAGCGACGTCACGACTCCTGCCTAGTTGTGAGGGACAACTCTGGATTCTCCTCGAGGCTTGGCAGGGCAATTGGGATGCCTCTCCAGCTGAGGCGGGAGACCAAGTGTCCCTTTCCAAGTGCCACAGGAATCCTGGGACTCCTATCAAGTTTCACGAGGAGTCAGGCATCGTCTCTTTGGAGGCACTGATCTCCGCGTACCTCTGGAGTTTTCAAAGGATGTGAGGCTATCGGTCGCGATGAGGTGGGGAACTAAGTCTTTCTCTGTGCTTTCCACAGGGGATTCAGACATCCTTTCTTCCTGGGAGATGCAAGACGAGCGTGCATTGAAGTCACTGCAGGGATATCCGGCCTTATTTCGAGTCAGGGCATCGCGGTGTCCATTCCACTTGAGGCCGCAAACTCAGGGTCCCTCTCACATACCTAGAGCTGAGAGAAGCCTCCTCTTGAGGTGCTTGTGGTAAGGTGGTATTCCTCTGGAGACGAATCCAGGGACTAACCTCTCTTTTCGAGTTGATTTTTGGTCCACAGAGTTCTTTCGTGTTGCTACAGTGACCTCAGGATCCCTCTATCCTTGAAACAGTGCTCTTGGGGTTTCTCTGTAGTGCCATCAAGGAAATCAAGGCTCCTTTCATGTGTGATGTGCAAGACGGAATTGCTCTGCATGCAGTACAGGGGAATCGGGCCTCATCTCGCATCGAGGGGGAAGTCTCATGGTTTTTCTCGAGTTGCGGCGGGAACCTGGGGTATATTCTCGAGTTACGACGGGGATGGCCCTTCCACCCACGTGTTTGTTCAGCCACGTCAGGACTCCTGCCTAGTTGCGAGGGACAACTCGGGATTCTCCTCGAGGCTTGGCAGGGCAATTGGAACGCCTCTCCAGCTGAGGCGGGAGACCAAGGGTCCCTTTCCACGTGCCACAGGAATCCTGGGACTCCTATCAAGTTTCACGAGGAGTCAGGCATCGTCTCCTTTGGAGGCACTGATCTCCGCGTACCTCTGGAGTTTTCAAAGGATGTGAGGCCTCCGGTCGCGATGATGTGGGGAACTAGGTCTTTCTCTGTGGTCTCCACAGGGGATTCAGACATCCTTTCTTCTTGGGAGATGCAAGACGAGCCTGCATTCAAGTCACTGCAGGGATATCCGGCCTTATTTCGAGTCAGGGCATCACGGTGTCCATTCCAATTGAGGCCGCAAATTCAGGATCCCTCTCACATACCTAGAGCTGAGAGAAGCCTCCTCTTGAGGTGCTTGTGGTAAGGTGGTATTCCTCAGGAGTCGAAGCCAGGGACTAACCTCTCATCTCGTGTTGATTCTTGGTCCACGGAGCTCTTCCGTGTTGCTACAGTGACCTCAGGATCCCTCTAGCCTTGAAACAGTGTTCTTGGGGTTTCTCTGGAGTGCCATCAAGGAAATCAAGGCTCCTTTCATGTGTGATGTGCAACACGGAATTGCTCTGCACGCAGTGCAGGGGAATCGGGCCTCATCTCGCGGCGAGGGGGAAGTCTCATGGTTTTTCTCGAGTTGCGGCGGGAACCTGGGGTATATTCTCGAGTTACGACGGGGATGGCCCTTCCACCCACGTGTTTCTTCAGCGACGTCAGGACTCCTGCCTACTTGCGAGGGACAACTCGGGATTCTCCTCGAGGCTTTGCAGGGCAATTGGGACGCCTCTCCAGCTGAGACGGGAGACCAAGGGTCCCTTTCCACGTGCCACAGGAATCCTGGGTCTCCTATCAAGTTTCACGAGGAGTCAGGCATCGTCTCCTTTGGAGGCACTGATCTCCGCATACCTCTGGAGGTTCCAAAGGATTTGAGGCCTCCTGTCGCGATGAGGTGGGGAACTAGGTCTTTCTCTGTGGTCTCCACAGGGGATTCAGACACCCTTTCTTCTTGGGAGATGCAAGACGAGCCTGCATTCCAGTCACTGCAGGGATATTCGGCCTTATTTCGAGTCAGGGCATCGCGGTGTCCATTCCACTTGAGGCCGCAAACTCAGGGTCCCTCTCACATACCTAGAGCTGAGAGAAGCCTCCTCTTGAGGTGCTTGTGGTAAGGTGGTATTCCTCTGGAGTCGAAGCCAGGGACTAACCTCTCATCTCGAGTTGATTTTTGGTCCACGGAGCTCTTTCGTGTTGCTACAGTGACCTCAGGATCCCTCTATCCTTGAAACAGTGTTCTTGGGGTTTCTCTGGAGTGCCATGAAGGAAATCAAGGCTCCTTTCATGTGTGATGTGCAACACGGAATTGCTCTGCACGCAGTGCAGGGGAACCGGGCCTCATCTCGCATCGAGGGGGAAGTCTCTTGGTTTTTCTCGAGTTGCGGCGGGAACCTGGGGTATATTCTCGAGTTACGACGGGGATGGCCCTTCCACACACGTGTTTGTTCAGCCACGTCAGGACTCTTGCCTAATTGCGAGACACAACTCGGGATTCTCCTCGAGGCTTGGCAAGGCAATTGGGACGCCTCTCCAGCTGAGGCGGGAGACCAAGGGTCCCTTTCCACGTGCCACAGGAATCCTGGGACTCCTATCAAGTTTCACGAGGAGTCAGGCATCGTCTCCTTTGGAGGCACTGATCTCGGCGTACCTCTGGAGTTCTCAAAGGATGTGAGGGCTTCGGTCGCGATGAGGTGGGGAACTAGGTGTTTCTCTGTGGTCTCCACAGGGGATTCAGACACCCTTTCATCTTGGGAGATGCAAGACGAGCCTGCATTCAAGTCACTGCAGGGATATCCAGCCTTATTTCGCGTCAGGGCATCGCGGTGTCCATTCCACTTGAGGCCGCAAACTCAGGGTCCCTCTCACATACCTAGAGCTGAGAGAAGCCTCCTCTTGAGGTGCTTGTGGTAAGGTGGTATTCCTCTGGAGTCGAAGCCAGGGACTAACCTCTCATCTCGAGTTGATTTTTGGCCCACGGAGCTCTTTCGTGTTGCTACAGTGACCTCAGGATCCCTCTAGCCTTGAAACAGTGTTCTTGGGGTTTCTCTGGAGTGCCATCAAGGAAATCAAGGCTCCTTTCATGTGTGATGTGCAACACGGAATTGCTCTGCACGCAGTGCAGGGGAATCGGGCCTCATCTTGCGGCGAGGGGGAAGTCTCATGGTTTTTCTCGAGTTGCGGCGGGAACCTGGGGTATATTCTCGAGTTACAACGGGGATGGCCCTTCCACCCACGTGTTTCTTCAGCGACGTCAGGACTCCTGCCTAGTTGCGAGGGACAACTCTGGATTCTCCTCGAGGCTTGGCAGGGCAATTGGGACGCCTCTCCAGCTGAGGCGGGAGACCAAGTGTCCCTTTCCAAGTGCCACAGGAATCCTGGGTCTCCTATCAAGTTTCACGAGGAGTCAGGCATCGTCTCCTTTGGAGGCACTGATCTCCGCGTACCTCTGGAGTTTTCAAAGGATGTGAGGCTATCGGTCGCGATGAGGTGGGGAACTAAGTCTTTCTCTGTGCTTTCCACAGGGGATTCAGACATCCTTTCGTCCTGGGAGATGCAAGACGAGCCTGCATTGAAGTCACTGCAGGGATATCCGGCCTTATTTCGAGTCAGGGCATCGCGGTGTCCATTCCACTTGAGGCCGCAAACTCAGGTTCCCTCTCACATACCTAGAGCTGAGAGAAGCCTCCTCTTGAGGTGCTTGTGGTAAGGTGGTATTCCTCTGGAGACGAATCCAGGGACTAACCTCTCTTTTCGAGTTGATTTTTGGTCCACAGAGTTCTTTCGTGTTGCTACAGTGACCTCAGGATCCCTCTATCCTTGAAACAGTGTTCTTGGGGTTTCTCTGGAGTGCCATCAAGGAAATCAAGGCTCCTTTCATGTGTGATGTGCAAGACGGAATTGCTCTGCACGCAGTACAGGGGAATCGGGCCTCATCTCGCATCGAGGGGGAAGTCTCATGGTTTTTCTCAAGTTGCGGCGGGAACCTGGGGTATATTCTCGAGTTACGACGGGGATGGCCCTTCCACCCACGTGTTTGTTCAGCCACGTCAGGACTCCTGCCTAGTTGCGAGGGACAACTCGGGATTCTCCTCGAGGCTTGGCAGGGCAATTGGGACGCCTCTCCAGCTGAGGCGGGAGACCAAGGGTCCCTTTCCACGTGCCACAAGAATCCTGGGACTCCTATCAAGTTTCACGAGGAGTCAGGCATCGTCTCCTTTGGAGGCACTGATCTCCGCGTACCTCTGGAGTTTTCAAAGGATGTGAGGCCTCCGGTCGCGATGAGGTGGGAAACTAGGTCTTTCTCTGTGGTCTCCACAGGGGATTCAGACATCCTTTCTTCTTGGGAGATGCAAGACGAGCCTGCATTCAAGTCACTGCAGGGATATCCAGGTTTATTTCGAGTCAGGGCATCGCGGTGTCCATTCCACTTGAGGCCGCAAACTCAGGGTCCCTCTCACATACCTAGAGCTGAGAGAAGCCTCCTCTTGAGGTGCTTGTGGTAAGGTGGTATTCCTCAGGAGTCGAAGCCAGGGACTATCCTCTCATCTCGTGTTGATTCTTGGTCCACGGAGCTCTTTCGTGTTGCTACAGTGACCTCAGGATCCCTCTAGCCTTGAAACAGTGTTCTTGGGGTTTCTCTGGAGTGCCATCAAGGAAATCAAGGCTCCTTTCATGTGTGATGTGCAACACGGAATTGCTCTGCACGCAGTGCAGGGGAATCGGGCCTCATCTCGCGGCGAGGGGGAAGTCTCATGGTTTTTCTCGAGTTGCGGCGGGAACCTGGGGTATATTCTCGAGTTACGACGGGGATGGCCCTTCCACCCACGTGTTTCTTCAGCGACGTCAGGACTCCTGCCTACTTGCGAGGGACAACTCGGGATTCTCCTCGAGGCTTTGCAGGGCAATTGGGACGCCTCTCCAGCTGAGACGGGAGACCAAGTGTCCCTTTCCACGTGCCACAGGAATCCTGGGTCTCCTATCAAGTTTTACGAGGAGTCAGGCATCGTCTCCTTTGGAGGCACTGATCTCCGCGTACCTCTGGAGTTTTCAAAGGATTTGAGGCCTCCTGTCGCGATGAGGTGGGGAACTAGGTCTTTCTCTGTGGTCTCCACAGGGGATTCAGACACCCTTTCGTCTTGGGAGATGCAAGACGAGCCTGCATTCCAGTCACTGCAGGGATATCCGGCCTTATTTCGAGTCAGGGCATCGCGGTGTCCATTCCACTTGAGGCCGCAAACTCAGGGTCCCTCTCACATACCTAGAGCTGAGAGAAGCCTCCTCTTGAGGTGCTTGTGGTAAGGTGGTATTCCTCTGGAGTCGAAGCCAGGGACTAACCTCTCATCTCGAGTTGATTTTTGGTCCACGGAGCTCTTTCGTGTTGCTACAGTGACCTCAGGATCCCTCTATCCTTGAAACAGTGTTCTTGGGGTTTCTCTGGAGTGCCATGAAGGAAATCAAGGCTCCTTTCATGTGTGATGTGCAACACGGAATTGCTCTGCACGCAGTGCAGTGGAACCGGGCCTCATCTCGCGGCGAGGGGGAAGTCTCATGGTTTTTCTCGAGTTGCGGCGGGAACCTGGGGTATATTCTCGAGTTACGACGGGGATGGCCCTTCCACCCACGTGTTTCTTCAGCCACGTCAGGACTCTTGCCTAATTGCGAGACACAACTCGGGATTCTCCTCGAGGCTTGGCAAGGCAATTGGGACGCCTCTCCAGCTGAGGCGGGAGACCAAGGGTCCCTTTCCACGTGCCACAGGAATCCTGGGACTCCTATCAAGTTTCACGAGGAGTCAGGCATCGTCTCCTTTGGAGGCACTGATCTCGGCGTACCTCTGGAGTTCTCAAAGGATGTGAGGCCTTCGGTCGCGATGAGGTGGGGAACTAGGTGTTTCTCTGTGGTCTCCACAGGGGATTCAGACACCCTTTCATCTTGGGAGATGCAACGAGCCTGCATTCAAGTCACTGCAGGGATATCCAGCCTTATTTCGCGTCAGGGCATCGCGGTGTCCATTCCACTTGAGGCCGCAAACTCAGGATGCCTCTCACATACCTAGAGCTGAGAGAAGCCTCCTCTTGAGGTGCTTGTGGTAAGGTGGTATTCCACTGGAGTCGAAGCCAGGGACTAACCTCTCATCTCGAGTTGATTTTTGGCCCACGGAGCTCTTTCGTGTTGCTACAGTGACCTCAGGATCCCTCTGGCCTTGAAACAGTGTTCTTGGGGTTTCTCTGGAGTGCCATCAAGGAAATCAAGGCTCCTTTCATGTGTGATGTGCAACACGGAATTGCTCTGCACGCAGTGCAGGGGAATCGGGCCTCATCTCTCATCGAGGGGGAAGTCTCATGGTTTTTCTCGAGTTGCGGCGGGAACCTGGGGTATATTCTCGAGTTACAACGGGGATGGCCCTTCCACCCACGTGTTTCTTCAGCGACGTCAGGACTCCTGCCTACTTGCGAGGGACAACTCTGGATTCTCCTCGAGGCTTGGCAGGGCAATTGGGACGCCTCTCCAGCTGAGGCGGGAGACCAAGGGTCCCTTTCCACGTGCCACAGGAATCCTGGGACTCCTATCAAGTTTCACGAGGAGTCAGGCATCGTCTCCTTTGGAGGCACTGATCTCGGCGTACCTCTGGAGTTCTCAAAGGATGTGAGGCCTTCGGTCGCGATGAGGTGGGGAACTAGGTGTTTCTCTGTGGTCTCCACAGGGGATTCAGACACCCTTTCATCTTGGGAGATGCAAGACGAGCCTGCATTCAAGTCACTGCAGGGATATCCAGCCTTATTTCGCGTCAGGGCATCGCGGTGTCCATTCCACTTGAGGCCGCAAACTCAGGATGCCTCAAACATACCTAGAGCTGAGAGAAGCCTCCTCTTGAGGTGCTTGTGGTAAGGTGGTATTCCACTGGAGTCGAAGCCAGGGACTAACGTCTCATCTCGAGTTGATTTTTGGCCCACGGAGCTCTTTCATGTTGCTACAGTGACCTCAGGATCCCTCTAGCCTTGAAACAGTGTTCTTGGGGTTTCTCTGGAGTGTCATCAAGGAAATCAAGGCTCCTTTCATGTGTGATGTGCAACACGGAATTGCTCTGCACGCAGTGCAGGGGAATCGGGCCTCATCTCTCATCGAGGGGGAAGTCTCATGGTTTTTCTCGAGTTGCGGCGGGAACCTGGGGTATATTCTCGAGTTACAACGGGGATGGCCCTTCCACCCACGTGTTTCTTCAGCGACGTCAGGACTCCTGCCTAGTTGCGAGGGACAACTCTGGATTCTCCTCGAGGCTTGGCAGGGCAATTGGGACGCCTCTCCAGCTGAGGCGGGAGACCAAGGGTCCCTTTCCACGTGCCACAGGAATCCTGGGTCTCCTATCAAGTTTCACGAGGAGTCAGGCATCGTCTCTTTTGGAGGCACTGATCTTCGCGTACCTCTGGAGTTTTCAAAGGATGTGAGGTTATCGGTCGTGATGAGGTGGGGAACTAAGTCTTTCTCTGTGCTTTCCACAGGGGATTCAGACATCCTTTCGTCCTGGGAGATGCAAGACGAGCCTGCATTGAAGTCACTGCAGGGATATCCGGCCTTATTTCGAGTCAGGGCATCGCGGTGTCCATTCCACTTGAGGCCGCAAACTCAGGTTCCCTCTCACATACCTAGAGCTGAGAGAAGCCTCCTCTTGAGGTGCTTGTGGTAAGGTGGTATTCCTCTGGAGACGAATCCAGGGACTAACCTCTCTTTTCGAGTTGATTTTTGGTCCACAGAGTTCTTTCGTGTTGCTACAGTGACCTCAGGATCCCTCTATCCTTGAAACAGTGTTCTTGGGGTTTCTCTGGAGTGCCATCAAGGAAATCAAGGCTCCTTTCATGTGTGATGTGCAAGACGGAATTGCTCTGCACGCAGTACAGGGGAATCGGGCCTCATCTCGCATCGAGGGGGAAGTCTCATGGTTTTTCTCAAGTTGCGGCGGGAACCTGGGGTATATTCTCGAGTTACGACGGGGATGGCCCTTCCACCCACGTGTTTGTTCAGCCACGTCAGGACTCCTGCCTAGTTGCGAGGGACAACTCTGGATTCTCCTCGAGGCTTGGCAGGGCAATTGGAACGCCTCTCCAGCTGAGGCGGGAGACCAAGGGTCCCTTTCCACGTGCCACATGAATCCTGGGACTCCTATCAAGTTTCACGAGGAGTCAGGCATCGTCTCCTTTGGAGGCACTGATCTCCGCGTACCTCTGGAGTTTTCAAAGGATGTGAGGCCTCCGGTCGCGATGAGGTGGGGAACTAGGTGTTTCTCTGTGGTCTCCACAGGGGATTCAGACATCCTTTCTTCTTGGGAGATGCACGACGAGCCTGCATTCAAGTCACTGCAGGGATATCCAGCTTTATTTCGAGTCAGGGCATCGCGGTGTCCATTCCACTTGAGGCCGCAAACTCAGGATCCCTCTCACATACCTAGAGCTGAGAGAAGCCTCCTCTTGAGGTGCTTGTGGTAAGGTGGTATTCCTCAGGAGTCGAAGCCAGGGACTAACCTCTCATCTCGTGTTGATTCTTGGTCCACGGAGCTCTTTCGTGTTGCTACAGTGACCTCAGGATCCCTCTAGCCTTGAAACAGTGTTCTTGGGGTTTCTCTGGAGTGCCATCAAGGAAATCAAGGCTCCTTTCATGTGTGATGTGCAACACGGAATTGCTCTGCACGCAGTGCAGGGGAATCGGGCCTCATCTCGCGGCGAGGGGGAAGTCTCATGGTTTTTCTCGAGTTGCGGCGGGAACCTGGGGTATATTCTCGAGTTACGACGGGGATGGCCCTTCCACCCACGTGTTTCTTCAGCGACGTCAGGACTCCTGCCTACTTGCGAGGGACAACTCGGGATTCTCCTCGAGGCTTTGCAGGGCAATTGGGACGCCTCTCCAGCTGCGACGGGAGACCAAGTGTCCCTTTCCACGTGCCACAGGAATCCTGGGTCTCCTATCAAGTTTTACGAGGAGTCAGGCATCGTCTCCTTTGGAGGCACTGATCTCCGCGTACCTCTGGAGTTTTCAAAGGATTTGAGGCCTCCTGTCGCGATGAGGTGGGGAACTAGGTCTTTCTCTGTGGTCTCCACAGGGGATTCAGACACCCTTTCGTCTTGGGAGATGCAAGACGAGCCTGCATTCCAGTCACTGCAGGGATATCCGGCCTTATTTCGAGTCAGGGCATCGCGGTGTCCATTCCACTTGAGGCCGCAAACTCAGGGTCCCTCTCACATACCTAGAGCTGAGAGAAGCCTCCTCTTGAGGTGCTTGTGGTAAGGTGGTATTCCTCTGGAGTCGAAGCCAGGGACTAACCTCTCATCTCGAGTTGATTTTTGGTCCACGGAGCTCTTTCGTGTTGCTACAGTGACCTCAGGATCCCTCTAGCCTTGAAACAGTGTTCTTGGGGTTTCTCTGGAGTGCCATGAAGGAAATCAAGGCTCCTTTCATGTGTGATGTGCAACACGGAATTGCTCTGCACGCAGTGCAGGGGAACCGGGCCTCATCTCGCGGCGAGGGGGCAGTCTCATGGTTTTTCTCGAGTTGCGGCGGGAACCTGGGGTATATTCTCGAGTTACGACGGGGATGGCCCTTCCACCCACGTGTTTCTTCAGCCACGTCAGGACTCCTGCCTAGTTGCGAGGGACAACTCGGGATTCTCCTCGAGGCTTGGCAAGGCAATTGGGACGCCTCTCCAGCTGAGGCGGGAGACCAAGTGTCCCTTTCCACGTGCCACAGGAATCCTGGGACTCCTATCAAGTTTCACGAGGAGTCAGGCATCGTCTCCTTTGGAGGCACTGATCTCGGCGTACCTCTGGAGTTCTCAAAGGATGTGAGGCCTTCGGTCGCGATGAGGTGGGGAACTAGGTGTTTCTCTGTGGTCTCCACAGGGGATTCAGACACCCTTTCATCTTGGGAGATGCAAGACGAGCCTGCATTCAAGTCACTGCAGGGATATCCAGCCTTATTTCGCGTCAGGGCATCGCGGTGTCCATTCCACTTGAGGCCGCAAACTCAGGGTCCCTCTCACATACCTAGAGCTGAGAGAAGCCTCCTCTTGAGGTGCTTGTGGTAAGGTGGTATTCCTCTGGAGTCGAAGCCAGGGACTAACCTCTCATCTCGAGTTGATTTTTGGCCCACGGAGCTCTTTCGTGTTGCTACAGTGACCTCAGGATCCCTCTAGCCTTGAAACAGTGTTCTTGGGGTTTCTCTGGAGTGCCATCAAGGAAATCAAGGCTCCTTTCATGTGTGATGTGCAACACGGAATTGCTCTGCACGCAGTACAGGGGAATCGGGCTTCATCTCGCATCGAGGGCGAAGTTTCATGGTTTTTCTCAAGTTGCGGCGGGAACCTGGGGTATATTCTCGAGTTACGACGGGGATGGCCCTTCCACCCACGTGTTTGTTCAGCCACGTCAGGACTCCTGCCTAGTTGCGAGGGACAACTCGGGATTCTCCTCGAGGCTTGGCAGGGCAATTGGGACGCCTCTCCAGCTGAGGCGGGAGACCAAGGGTCCCTTTCCACGTGCCACAAGAATCCTGGGACTCCTATCAAGTTTCACGAGGAGTCAGGCATCGTCTCCTTTGGAGGCACTGATCTCCGCGTACCTCTGGAGTTTTCAAAGGATGTGAGGCCTCCGGTCGCGATGAGGTGGGAAACTAGGTGTTTCTCTGTGGTCTCCACAGGGGATTCAGACATCCTTTCTTCTTGGGAGATGCAAGACGAGCCTGCATTCAAGTCACTGCAGGGATATCCAGCTTTATTTCGAGTCAGGGCATCGCGGTGTCCATTCCACTTGAGGCCGCAAACTCAGGATCCCTCTCACATACCTAGAGCTGAGAGAAGCCTCCTCTTGAGGTGCTTGTGGTAAGGTGGTATTCCTCAGGAGTCGAAGCCAGGGACTAACCTCTCATCTCGTGTTGATTCTTGGTTCACGGAGCTCTTTCGTGTTGCTACAGTGACCTCAGGATCCCTCTAGCCTTGAAACAGTGTTCTTGGGGTTTCTCTGGAGTGCCATCAAGGATATCAAGGCTCCTTTCATGTGTGATGTGCAACACGGAATTGCTCTGCACGCAGTGCAGGGGAATCGGGCCTCATCTCGCGGCGAGGGGGAAGTCTCATGGTTTTTCTCGAGTTGCGGCGGGAACCTGGGGTATATTCTCGAGTTACGACGGGGATGGCCCTTCCACCCACGTGTTTCTTCAGCGACGTCAGGACTCCTGCCTACTTGCGAGGGACAACTCGGGATTCTCCTCGAGGCTTTGCAGGGCAATTGGGACGCCTCTCCAGCTGAGACGGGAAACCAAGTGTCCCTTTCCACGTGCCACAGGAATCCTGGGTCTCCTATCAAGTTTTACGAGGAGTCAGGCATCGTCTCCTTTGGAGGCACTGATCTCCGCGTACCTCTGGAGTTTTCAAAGGATTTGAGGCCTCCTGTCGCGATGAGGTGGGGAACTAGGTCTTTCTCTGTGGTCTCCACAGGGGATTCAGACACCCTTTCGTCTTGGGAGATGCAAGACGAGCCTGCATTCCAGTCACTGCAGGGATATCCGGCCTTATTTCGAGTCAGGGCATCGCGGTGTCCATTCCACTTGAGGCCGCAAACTCAGGGTCCCTCTCACATACCTAGAGCTGAGAGAAGCCTCCTCTTGAGGTGCTTGTGGTAAGGTGGTATTCCTCTGGAGTCGAAGCCAGGGACTAACCTCTCATCTCGAGTTGATTTTTGGTCCACAGAGCTCTTTCGTGTTGCTACAGTGACCTCAGGATCCCTCTAGCCTTGAAACAGTATTCTTGGGGTTTCTCTGGAGTGCCATGAAGGAAATCAAGGCTCCTTTCATGTGTGATGTGCAACACAGAATTGCTCTGCACGCAGTGCAGGGGAATCGGGCCTCATCTCGCGGCGAGGGGGAAGTCTCATGGTTTTTCTCGAGTTGCGGCGGGAACCTGGGGTGTATTCTCGAGTTACGACGGGGATGGCCCTTCCACACACGTGTTTGTTCAGCCACGTCAGGACTCTTGCCTAATTGCGAGACACAACTCGGGATTCTCCTCGAGGCTTGGCAAGGCAATTGGGACGCCTCTCCAGCTGAGGCGGGAGACCAAGGGTCCCTTTCCACGTGCCACAGGAATCCTGGGACTCCTATCAAGTTTCACGAGGAGTCAGGCATCGTCTCCTTTGGAGGCACTGATCTCGGCGTACCTCTGGAGTTCTCAAAGGATGTGAGGCGTTCGGTCGCGATGAGGTGGGGAACTAGGTGTTTCTCTGTGGTCTCCACAGGGGATTCAGACATCCTTTCATCTTGGGAGATGCAAGACGAGCCTGCATTCAAGTCACTGCAGGGATATCCAGCCTTATTTCGCGTCAGGGCATCGCGGTGTCCATTCCACTTGAGGCCGCAAACTCAGGATGCCTCTCACATACCTAGAGCTGAGAGAAGCCTCCTCTTGAGGTGCTTGTGGTAAGGTGGTATTCCACTGGAGTCGAAGCCAGGGACTAACCTCTCATCTCGAGTTGATTTTTGGCCCACGGAGCTCTTTCGTGTTGCTACAGTGACCTCAGGATCCCTCTAGCCTTGAAACAGTGTTCTTGGGGTTTCTCTGGAGTGCCATCAAGGAAATCAAGGCTCCTTTCATGTGTGATGTGCAACACGGAATTGCTCTGCACGCAGTGCAGGGGAATCGGGCCTCATCTCTCATCGAGGGGGAAGTCTCATGGTTTTTCTCGAGTTGTGGCGGGAACCTGGGGTATATTCTCGAGTTACAACGGGGATGGCCCTTCCACCCACGTGTTTCTTCAGCGACGTCAGGACTCCTGCCTAGTTGCGAGGGACAACTCTGGATTCTCCTCGAGGCTTGGCAGCGCAATTGGGACGCCTCTCCAGCTGAGGCGGGAGACCAAGTGTCCCTTTCCAAGTGCCACAGGAATCCTGGGTCTCCTATCAAGTTTCACGAGGAGTCAGGCATCGTTTCTTTTGGAGGCACTGATCTTCGCGTACCTCTGGAGTTTTCAAAGGATGTGAGGTTACCGGTCGCGATGAGGTGGGGAACTAAGTCTTTCTCTGTGCTTTCCACAGGGGATTCAGACATCCTTTCGTCCTGGGAGATGCAAGACGAGCCTGCATTGAAGTCACTGCAGGGATATCCGGCCTTATTTCGAGTCAGGGCATCGCGGTGTCCATTCCACTTGAGGCCGCAAACTCAGGTTCCCTCTCACATACCTAGAGCTGAGAGAAGCCTCCTCTTGAGGTGCTTGGGGTAAGGTGGTATTCCTCTGGAGACGAATCCAGGGACTAACCTCTCTTTTCGAGTTGATTTTTGGTCCACAGAGTTCTTTCGTGTTGCTACAGTGACCTCAGGATCCCTCTATCCTTGAAACAGTGTTCTTGGGGTTTCTCTGGAGTGCCATCAAGGAAATCAAGGCTCCTTTCATGTGTGATGTGCAAGACGGAATTGCTATGCACGCAGTACAGGGGAATCGGGCCTCATCTCGCATCGAGGGGGAAGTCTCATGGTTTTTCTCAAGTTGCGGCGGGAACCTGGGGTATATTCTCGAGTTACGACGGGGATGGCCCTTCCACCCACGTGTTTGTTCAGCCACGTCAGGACTCCTGCCTAGTTGCGAGGGACAACTCTGGATTCTCCTCGAGGCTTGGCAGGGCAATTGGAACGCCTCTCCAGCTGAGGCGGGAGACCAAGGGTCCCTTTCCACGTGCCACATGAATCCTGGGACTCCTATCAAGTTTCACGAGGAGTCAGGCATCGTCTCCTTTGGAGGCACTGATCTCCGCGTACCTCTGGAGTTTTCAAAGGATGTGAGGCCTCCGGTCGCGATGAGGTGGGGAACTAGGTGTTTCTCTGTGGTCTCCACAGGGGATTCAGACATCCTTTCTTCTTGGGAGATGCAAGACGAGCCTGCATTCAAGTCACTGCAGGGATATCCAGCTTTATTTCGAGTCAGGGCATCGCGGTGTCCATTCCAATTGAGGCCGCAAACTCAGGATCCCTCTCACATACCTAGAGCTGAGAGAAGCCTCCTCTTGAGGTGCTTGTGGTAAGGTGGTATTCCTCAGGAGTCGAAGCCAGGGACTAACCTCTCATCTCGTGTTGATTCTTGGTCCACGGAGCTCTTTCGTGTTGCTACAGTGACCTCAGGATCCCTCTAGCCTTGAAACAGTGTTCTTGGGGGTTCTCTGGAGTGCCATCAAGGAAATCAAGGCTCCTTTCATGTGTGATGTGCAACACGGAATTGCTCTGCACGCAGTGCAGGGGAATCGGGCCTCATCTCGCGGCGAGGGGGAAGTCTCATGGTTTTTCTCGAGTTGCGGCGGGAACCTGGGGTATATTCTCGAGTTACGACGGGGATGGCCCTTCCACCCACGTGTTTCTTCAGCGACGTCAGGACTCCTGCCTACTTGCGAGGGACAACTCTGGATTCTCCTCGAGGCTTTGCAGGGCAATTGGGACGCCTCTCCAGCTGAGACGGGAGACCAAGTGTCCCTTTCCACGTGCCACAGGAATCCTGGGTCTCCTATCAAGTTTTACGAGGAGTCAGGCATCGTCTCCTTTGGAGGCACTGATCTCCGCATACCTCTGGAGTTTTCAAAGGATTTGAGGCCTCCTGTCGCGATGAGGTGGGGAACTAGGTCTTTCTCTGTGGTCTCCACAGGGGATTCAGACACCCTTTCGTCTTGGGAGATGCAAGACGAGCCTGCATTCCAGTCACTGCAGGGATATCCGGCCTTATTTCGAGTCAGGGCATCGCGGTGTCCATTCCACTTGAGGCCGCAAACTCAGGGTCCCTCTCACATACCTAGAGCTGAGAGAAGCCTCCTCTTGAGGTGCTTGTGGTAAGGTGGTATTCCTCTGGAGTCGAAGCCAGGGACTAACCTCTCATCTCGAGTTGATTTTTGGTCCACAGAGCTCTTTCGTGTTGCTACAGTGACCTCAGGATCCCTCTAGCCTTGAAACAGTATTCTTGGGGTTTCTCTGGAGTGCCATGAAGGAAATCAAGGCTCCTTTCATGTGTGATGTGCAACACAGAATTGCTCTGCACGCAGTGCAGGGGAATCGGGCCTCATCTCGCGGCGAGGGGGAAGTCTCATGGTTTTTCTCGAGTTGCGGCGGGAACCTGGGGTGTATTCTCGAGTTACGACGGGGATGGCCCTTCCACACACGTGTTTGTTCAGCCACGTCAGGACTCTTGCCTAATTGCGAGACACAACTCGGGATTCTCCTCGAGGCTTGGCAAGGCAATTGGGACGCCTCTCCAGCTGAGGCGGGAGACCAAGGGTCCCTTTCCACGTGCCACAGGAATCCTGGGACTCCTATCAAGTTTCACGAGGAGTCAGGCATCGTCTCCTTTGGAGGCACTGATCTCGGCGTACCTCTGGAGTTCTCAAAGGATGTGAGGCGTTCGGTCGCGATGAGGTGGGGAACTAGGTGTTTGTCTGTGGTCTCCACAGGGGATTCAGACATCCTTTCATCTTGGGAGATGCAAGACGAGCCTGCATTCAAGTCACTGCAGGGATATCCAGCCTTATTTCGCGTCAGGGCATCGCGGTGTCCATTCCACTTGAGGCCGCAAACTCAGGATGCCTCTCACATACCTAGAGCTGAGAGAAGCCTCCTCTTGAGGTGCTTGTGGTAAGGTGGTATTCCACTGGAGTCGAAGCCAGGGACTAACCTCTCATCTCGAGTTGATTTTTGGCCCACGGAGCTCTTTCGTGTTGCTACAGTGACCTCAGGATCCCTCTAGCCTTGAAACAGTGTTCTTGGGGTTTCTCTGGAGTGCCATCAAGGAAATCAAGGCTCCTTTCATGTGTGATGTGCAACACGGAATTGCTCTGCACGCAGTGCAGGGGAATCGGGCCTCATCTCTCATCGAGGGGGAAGTCTCATGGTTTTTCTCGAGTTGCGGCGGGAACCTGGGGTATATTCTCGAGTTACAACGGGGATGGCCCTTCCACCCACGTGTTTCTTCAGCGACGTCAGGACTCCTGCCTAGTTGCGAGGGACAACTCTGGATTCTCCTCGAGGCTTGGCAGGGCAATTGGGACGCCTCTCCAGCTGAGGCGGGAGACCAAGTGTCCCTTTCCAAGTGCCACAGGAATCCTGGGTCTCCTATCAAGTTTCACGAGGAGTCAGGCATCGTCTCTTTTGGAGGCACTGATCTTCGCGTACCTCTGGAGTTTTCAAAGGATGTGAGGTTACCGGTCGCGATGAGGTGGGGAACTAAGTCTTTCTCTGTGCTTTCCACAGGGGATTCAGACATCCTTTCGTCCTGGGAGATGCAAGACGAGCCTGCATTGAAGTCACTGCAGGGATATCCGGCCTTATTTCGCGTCAGGGCATCGCGGTGTCCATTCCACTTGAGGCCGCAAACTCAGGTTCCCTCTCACATACCTAGAGCTGAGAGAAGCCTCCTCTTGAGGTGCTTGTGGTAAGGTGGTATTCCTCTGGAGACGAATCCAGGGACTAACCTCTCTTTTCGAGTTGATTTTTGGTCCACAGAGTTCTTTCGTGTTGCTACAGTGACCTCAGGATCCCTCTATCCTTGAAACAGTGTTCTTGGGGTTTCTCTGGAGTGCCATCAAGGAAATCAAGGCTCCTTTCATGTGTGATGTGCAAGACGGAATTGCTCTGCACGCAGTACAGGGGAATCGGGCCTCATCTCGCATCGAGGGGGAAGTCTCATGGTTTTTCTCAAGTTGCGGCGGGAACCTGGGGTATATTCTCGAGTTACGACGGGGATGGCCCTTCCACCCACGTGTTTGTTCAGCCACGTCAGGACTCCTGCCTAGTTGCGAGGGACAACTCTGGATTCTCCTCGAGGCTTGGCAGGGCAATTGGAACGCCTCTCCAGCTGAGGCGGGAGACCAAGGGTCCCTTTCCACGTGCCACATGAATCCTGGGACTCCTATCAAGTTTCACGAGGAGTCAGGCATCGTCTCCTTTGGAGGCACTGATCTCCGCGTACCTCTGGAGTTTTCAAAGGATGTGAGGCCTCCGGTCGCGATGAGGTGGGGAACTAGGTGTTTCTCTGTGGTCTCCACAGGGGATTCAGACATCCTTTCTTCTTGGGAGATGCAAGACGAGCCTGCATTCAAGTCACTGCAGGGATATCCAGCTTTATTTCGAGTCAGGGCATCGCGGTGTCCATTCCACTTGAGGCCGCAAACTCAGGATCCCTCTCACATACCTAGAGCTGAGAGAAGCCTCCTCTTGAGGTGCTTGTGGTAAGGTGGTATTCCTCAGGAGTCGAAGCCAGGGACTAACCTCTCATCTCGTGTTGATTCTTGGTCCACGGAGCTCTTTCGTGTTGTTACAGTGACCTCAGGATCCCTCTAGCCTTGAAACAGTGTTCTTGGGGTTTCTCTGGAGTGCCATCAAGGAAATCAAGGCTCCTTTCATGTGTGATGTGCAACACGGAATTGCTCTGCACGCAGTGCAGGGGAATCGGGCCTCATCTCGCGGCGAGGGGGAAGTCTCATGGTTTTTCTCGAGTTGCGGCGGGAACCTGGGGTATATTCTCGAGTTACGACGGGGATGGCCCTTCCACCCACGTGTTTCTTCAGCGACGTCAGGACTCCTGCCTACTTGCGAGGGACAACTCGGGATTCTCCTCGAGGCTTTGCAGGGCAATTGGGACGCCTCTCCAGCTGAGACGGGAGACCAAGTGTCCCTTTCCACGTGCCACAGGAATCCTGGGTCTCCTATCAAGTTTTACGAGGAGTCAGGCATCGTCTCCTTTGGAGGCACTGATCTCCGCGTACCTCTGGAGTTTTCAAAGGATTTGAGGCCTCCTGTCGCGATGAGGTGGGGAACTAGGTCTTTCTCTGTGGTCTCCACAGGGGATTCAGACACCCTTTCGTCTTGGGAGATGCAAGACGAGCCTGCATTCAAGTCACTGCAGGGATATCCGGCCTTATTTCGAGTCAGGGCATCGCGGTGTCCATTCCACTTGAGGCCGCAAACTCAGGGTCCCTCTCACATACCTAGAGCTGAGAGAAGCCTCCTCTTGAGGTGCTTGTGGTAAGGTGGTATTCCTCTGGAGTCGAAGCCAGGGACTAACCTCTCATCTCGAGTTGATTTTTGGTCCACGGAGCTCTTTCGTGTTGCTACAGTGACCTCAGGATCCCTCTAGCCTTGAAACAGTATTCTTGGGGTTTCTCTGGAGTGCCATGAAGGAAATCAAGGCTCCTTTCATGTGTGATGTGCAACACAGAATTGCTCTGCACGCAGTGCAGGGGAATCGGGCCTCATCTCGCGGCGAGGGGGAAGTCTCATGGTTTTTCTCGAGTTGCGGCGGGAACCTGGGGTGTATTCTCGAGTTACGACGGGGATGGCCCTTCCACACACGTGTTTGTTCAGCCACGTCAGGACTCTTGCCTAATTGCGAGACACAACTCTGGATTCTCCTCGAGGCTTGGCAAGGCAATTGGGACGCCTCTTCAGCTGAGGCGGGAGACCAAGGGTCCCTTTCCACGTGCCACAGGAATCCTGGGACTCCTATCAAGTTTCACGAGGAGTCAGGCATCGTCTCCTTTGGAGGCACTGATCTCGGCGTACCTCTGGAGTTCTCAAAGGATGTGAGGCGTTCGGTCGCGATGAGGTGGGGAACTAGGTGTTTCTCTGTGGTCTCCACAGGGGATTCAGACATCCTTTCATCTTGGGAGATGCAAGACTAGCCTGCATTCAAGTCACTGCAGGGATATCCAGCCTTATTTCACGTCAGGCCATCGCGGTGTCCATTCCACTTGAGGCCGCAAACTCAGGATGCCTCTCACATACCTAGAGCTGAGAGAAGCCTCCTCTTGAGGTGCTTGTGGTAAGGTGGTATTCCACTGGAGTCGAAGCCAGGGACTAACCTCTCATCTCGAGTTGATTTTTGGCCCACGGAGCTCTTTCTTGTTGCTACAGTGACCTCAGGATCCCTCTAGCCTTGAAACAGTGTTCTTGGGGTTTCTCTGGAGTGCCATCAAGGAAATCAAGGCTCCTTTCATGTGTGATGTGCAACACGGAATTGCTCTGCACGCAGTGCAGGGGAATCGGGCCTCATCTCGCAGCGAGGGGGAAGTCTCATGGTTTTTCTCGAGTTGCGGCGGGAACCTGGGGTATATTCTCGAGTTACAACGGGGATGGCCCTTCCACCCACGTGTTTCTTCAGCGACGTCAGGACTCCTGCCTAGTTGCGAGGGACAACTCTGGATTCTCCTCGAGGCTTGGCAGGGCAATTGGGACGCCTCTCCAGCTGAGGCGGGAGACCAAGTGTCCCTTTCCAAGTGCCACAGGAATCCTGGGTCTCCTATCAAGTTTCACGAGGAGTCAGGCATCGTCTCTTTTGGAGGCACTGATCTTCGCGTACCTCTGGAGTTTTCAAAGATGTGAGGTTATCGGTCGCGATGAGGTGGGGAACTAAGTCTTTCTCTGTGCTTTCCACAGGGGATTCAGACATCGTTTCGTCCTGGGAGATGCAAGACGAGCCTGCATTGAAGTCACTGCAGGGATATCCGGCCTTATTTCGAGTCAGGGCATCGCGGTGTCCATTCCACTTGAGGCCTCAAACTCAGGGTCCCTCTCACATACCTAGAGCTGAGAGAAGCCTCCTCTTGAGGTGCTTGTGGTAAGGTGGTATTCCTCTGGAGACGAATCCAGGGACTAACCTCTCTTTTCGAGTTGATTTTTGGTCCACAGAGTTCTTTCGTCTTGCTACAGTGACCTCAGGATCCCTCTATCCTTGAAACAGTGTTCTTGGGGTTTCTCGGGAGTGCCATCAAGGAAATCAAGGCTCCTTTCATGTGTGATGTGCAAGACGGAATTGCTCTGCACGCAGTACAGGGGAATCGGGCCTCATCTCTCATCGAGGGGGAAGTCTCATGGTTTTTCTCGAGTTGCGGCGGGAACCTGGGGTATATTCTCGAGTTACGACGGGGATGGCCCTTCCACCCACGTGTTTCTTCAGCCACGTCAGGACTCCTGCCTAGTTGCGAGGGACAACTCGGGATTCTCCTCGAGGCTTGGCAGGGCAATTGGAACGCCTCTCCAGCTGAGGCGGGAGACCAAGGGTCCCTTTCCACGTGCCACAAGAATCCTGGGACTCCTATCAAGTTTCACGAGGAGTCAGGCATCGTCTCCTTTGGAGGCACTGATCTCCGCGTACCTCTGGAGTTTTCAAAGGATGTGAGGCCTCCGGTCGCGATGAGGTGGGGAACTAGGTCTTTCTCTGTGGTCTCCACAGGGGATTCAGACATCCTTTCTTCTTGGGAGATGCAAGACGAGCCTGCATTCAAGTCACTGCAGGGATATCCGGCCTTATTTCGAGTCAGGGCATCGCGGTGTCCATTCCACTTGAGGCCTCAAACTCAGGATCCCTCTCACATACCTAGAGCTGAGAGAAGCCTCCTCTTGAGGTGCTTGTGGTAAGGTGGTATTCCTCAGGAGTCGAAGCCAGGGACTAACCTCTCATCTCGTGTTGATTCTTGGTCCACGGAGCTCTTTCGTGTTGCTACAGTGACCTCAGGATCCCTCTAGCCTTGAAACAGTGTTCTTGGGGTTTCTCTGGAGTGCCATCAAGGAAATCAAGGCTCCTTTCATGTGTGATGTGCAACACGGAATTGCTCTGCACGCAGTGCAGGGGAATCGGGCCTCATCTCGCGGCGAGGGGGAAGTCTCATGGTTTTTCTCGAGTTGCGGCGGGAACCTGCGGTATATTCTCGAGTTACGACGGGGATGGCCTTTCCTCACACGTGTTTGTTCAGCCACCTCAGGACTCTTGCCTAGTTGCGAGACACAACTCGGGATTCTCCTCGAGGCTTGGCAGGGCAATTGGGACGCCTCTCCAGCTGAGGCGGGAGACCAAGGGTCCCTTTCCACGTGCCACAGGAATCCTGGGACTCCTATCAAGTATCACGAGGAGTCAGGCATCGTCTCCTTTGGAGGCACTGATCTCCGCATACCTCTGGAGTTTTCAAAGGATGTGAGGCCTCCGGTCGCGATGAGGTGGGGAACTAGGTGTTTCTCAGTGGTCTCCACAGGGGATTCAGACATCCTTTCTTCTTGGGAGATGCAAGACGAGCCTGCATTCCAGTCACTGCAGGGATATCCAGCCTTATTTCGCGTCAGGGCATCCCGGTGTCCATTCCACTTGAGGCCGCAAACTCAGTGTCCCTCTCACATACCTAGAGCTGAGAGAAGCCTCCTCTTGAGGTGCTTGTGGTAAGGTGGTAATCCTCTGGAGTTGAAGCCAGGGACTAACCTCTCATCTCGAGTTGATTTTTGGCCCACGGAGCTCTTTCGTGTTGCTCCAGTGACCACAGGATCCCTCTAGCCTTGAAACAGTGTTCTTGGGGTTTCTCTGTAGTGCCATCAAGGAAATCAAGGCTCCTTTCATGTGTGATGTGCAACACGGAAATGCTCTGCACGCAGTGCAGGGGAATCGGGCCTCATCACGCGGCGAGGGGGAAGTCTCATGGTTTTTCTCGAGTTGCGGCGGGAACCTGGGGTATATTCTCCAGTTACGACGGGGATGGCCCTTCCACACACGTGTTTGTTCAGCCACGTCAGGACTCTTGCCTAGTTGCGAGACACAACTTGGGATTCTCCTCGAGGCTTGGCAAGGCAATTGGGACGCCTCTCCAGCTGAGGCGGGAGACCAAGGGTCCCTTTCCACGTGCCACAGGAATCCTGGGCCTCCTATCAAGTTTCACGAGGAGTCAGGCATCGTCTCCTTTGGAGGCACTGATCTCCGCGTACCTCTGGAGTTTTCAAAGGATGTGAGGCCTCCGGTCGCGATGAGGTGGGGAACTAGGTGTTTCTCTGTGGTCTCCACAGGGGATACAGACATCCTTTCATCTTGGGAGATGCAAGACGAGCCTGCATTCAAGTCACTGCAGGGATATGCAGCCTTATTTCGCGTCAGGGCATCGCGGTGTCCATTCCACTTGAGGCCGCAAACTCAGGATGCCTCTCACATACCTAGAGCTGAGAGAAGCCTCATCTTGAGGTGCTTGTGGTAAGGTGGTATTCCTCTGGAGTCGAAGCCAGGGACTAACCTCTCATCTCGAGTTGATTTTTGGCCCACGGAGCTTTTTCGTGTTGCTACAGTGACCTCAGGATCCCTCTATCCTTGAAACAGTGTTCTTGGGGTTTCTCTGGAGTGCCATCAAGGAAATCAAGGCTCCTTTCATGTGTGATGTGCAACACGGAATTGCTCTGCACGCAGTGCAGGGGAATCGGGCCTCATCTCGCGGCGAGGGGGAAGTCTCATGGTTTTTCTCGAGTTGCGGCGGGAACCTGGGGTATATTCTCGAGTTACGACGGGGATGGCCCTTCCACACACGTGTGTGTTCAGCCATGTCAGGACTCCTGCCTAGTTGCGAGGGACAACTCGGGATTCTCCTCGAGGCTTTGCAGGGCAATTGGGACGCCTCTCCAGCTGAGACGGGAGACCAAGGGTCCCTTTCCACGTGCCACAGGAATCCTGGGTCTCCTATCAAGTTTCACGAGGAGTCAGGCATCGTCTCCTTTGGAGGCACTGATCTCCGCATACCTCTGGAGTTTTCAAAGGATTTGAGGCCTCCTGTCGCGATGAGGTGGGGAACTAGGTCTTTCTCTGTGGTCTCCACAGGGGATTCAGACACCCTTTCGTCTTGGGAGATGCAAGACGAGCCTGCATTCCAGTCACTGCAGGGATATCCGGCCTTATTTCGAGTCAGGGCATCACGGTGTCCATTCCACTTGAGGCCGCAAACTCAGGGTCCCTCTCACATACCTAGAGCTGAGAGAAGCCTCCTCTTGAGGTGCTTGTGGTAAGGTGGTATTCCTCTGGAGTCGAAGCCAGGGACTAACCTCTCATCTCGAGTTAATTTTTGGTCCACGGAGCTCTTTCGTGTTGCTACAGTGACCTCAGGATCCCTCTAGCCTTGAAACAGTGTTCTTGGGGTTTCTCTGGAGTGCCATCAAGGAAATCAAGGCTCCTTTCATGTGTGATGTGCAACACAGAATTGCTCTGCACGCAGTGCAGGGGAATCGGGCCTCATCTCGCGGCGAGGGGGAAGTCTCATGGTTTTTCTCGAGTTGCGGCGGGAACCTGGGGTATATTCTCGAGTTACGACGGGGATGCCCCTTCCACACACGTGTTTGTTCAGCCACGTCAGGACTCTTGCCTAGTTGCGAGACACAACTCGGGATTCTCCTCGAGGCTTGGCAAGGCAATTGGGACGCCTCTCCAGCTGAGGCGGGAGACCAAGGGTCCCTTTCCACGTGCCACAGGAATCCTGGGACTCCTATCAAGTTTCACGAGGAGTCAGGCATCGTCTCCTTTGGAGGCACTGATCTCCGCGTACCTCTGGAGTTTTCAAAGGATGTGAGGCTATCGGTCGCGATGAGGTGGGGAACTAAGTCTTTCTCTGTGCTTTCCACAGGGGATTCAGACATCCTTTCGTCCTGGGAGATGCAAGACGAGCCTGCATTGAAGTCACTGCAGGGATATCCGGCCTTATTTCGAGTCAGGGCATCGCGGTGTCCATTCCACTTGAGGCCGCAAACTCAGGGTCCCTCTCACATACCTAGAGCTGAGAGAAGCCTCCTCTTGAGGTGCTTGTGGTAAGGTGGTATTTCTCTGGAGACGAATCCAGGGACTAACCTCTCTTTTCGAGTTGATTTTTGGTCCACAGAGTTATTTCGTGTTGCTACAGTGACCTCAGGATCCCTCTATCCTTGAAACAGTGTTCTTGGGGTTTCTCTGGAGTGCCATCAAAGAAATCAAGGCTCCTTTCATGTGTGATGTGCAAGACGGAATTGCTCTGCACGCAGTACAGGGGAATCGGGCCTCATCTCGCATCGAGGGGGAAGTCTCATGGTTTTTCTCGAGTTGCGGCGGGAACCTGGGGTATATTCTCGAGTTACGACGGGGATGGTCCTTCCACCCACGTGTTTGTTCAGCCATGTCAGGACTCCTGCCTAGTTGCGAGAGACAACTCGGGATTCTCCTCGAGGCTTGGCAGGGCAATTGGGACGCCTCTCCAGCTGAGGCGGGAGACCAAGGGTCCCTTTCCACGTGCCACAAGAATCCTGGGACTCCTATCAAGTTTCACGAGGAGTCAGGCATCGTCTCCTTTGGAGGCACTGATCTCCGCGTACCTCTGGAGTTTTCAAAGGGTGTGAGGCCTCCGGTCGCGATGAGGTGGGGAACTAGGTGTTTCTCTGTGGTCTCCACAGGGGATTCAGACATCCTTTCTTCTTGGGAGATGCAAGACGAGCCTGCATTCAAGTCACTGCAGGGATATCCGGCCTTATTTCGAGTCAGGGCATCGCGGTGTCCATTCCACTTGAGGCCGCAAACTCAGGATCCCTCTCACATACCTAGAGCTGAGAGAAGCCTCCTCTTGAGGTGCTTGTGGTAAGGTGGTATTCCTCAGGAGTCGAAGCCAGGGACTAACCTCTCATCTCGTGTTGATTCTTGGTCCACGGAGCTCTTTCGTGTTGCTACAGTGACCTCAGGATCCCTCTAGCCTTGAAACAGTGTTCTTGGGGTTTCTCTGGAGTGCCATCAAGGAAATCAAGGCTCCTTTCATGTGTGATGTGCAACACGGAATTGCTCTGCACGCAGTGCAGGGGAATCGGGCCTCATCTCGCGGCGAGGGGGAAGTCTCATGGTTTTTCTCGAGTTGGGGCGGGAACCTGGGGTATATTCTCGAGTTCCGACGGGGATGGCCCTTCCAGACACGTGTGTGTTCAGCCATGTCAGGACTCCTGCCTAGTTGCGAGGGACAACTCGGGATTCTCCTCGAGGCTTTGCAGGGCAATTGGGACGCCTCTCCAGCTGAGACGGGAGACCAAGGGTCCCTTTCCAAGTGCCACAGAAATCCTGGGTCTCCTATCAAGTTTCACGAGGAGTCAGGCATCGTCTCCTTTGGAGGCACTGATCTCCGCATAACTCTGGAGTTTTCAAAGGATTTGAGGCCTCCTGTCGCGATGAGGTGGGGAACTAGGTCTTTCTCTGTGGTCTCCACAGGGGATTCAGACACCCTTTCGTCTTGGGAGATGCAAGACGAGCCTGCATTCCAGTCACTGCAGGGATATCCGGCCTTATTTCGAGTCAGGGCATCGCGGTGTCCGTTCCACTTGAGGCCGCAAACTCAGGGTCCCTCTCACATACCTAGAGCTGAGAGAAGCCTCCTCTTGAGGTGCTTGTGGTAAGGTGGTATTCCTCAGGAGTCGAAGCCAGGGACTAACCTCTCATCTCGAGTTGATTTTGCGTCCACGGAGCTCTTTCGTGTTGCTACAGTGACCTCAGGATCCCTCTAGCATTGAAACAGTGTTCTTGGAGTTTCTCTGGAGTGCCATCAAGGAAATCAAGGCTCCTTTCATGTGTGATGTGCAACACAGAATTGCTCTGCAGGCAGTGCAGGGGAATCGGGCCTCATCTCGCGGCGAGGGGGAAGTCTCATGGTTTTTCTCGAGTTGCGGCGGGAACCTGGGGTATATTCTCGAGTTACGACGGGGATGGCCCTTCCACACACGTGTTTGTTCAGCCACGTCAGGACTCTTGCCTAGTTGCGAGACACAACTCGGGATTCTCCTCGAGGCTTGGCAAGGCAATTGGGACGCCTCTCCAGCTGAGGCGGGAGACCAAGGGTCCCTTTCCACGTGCCACAGGAATCCTGGGACTCCTATCAAGTTTCACGAGGAGTCAGGCATCGTCTCCTTTGGAGGCACTGATCTCCGCGTACCTCTGGAGTTTTCAAAGGATGTGAGGCCTCCGGTCGCGATGAGGTGGGGAACTAGGTCTTTCTCTGTGGTCTCCACAGGGGATTCAGACATCCTTTCATCTTGGGAGATGCAAGACGAGCCTGCATTCAAGTCACTGCAGGGATATCCAGACTTATTTTGCGTCAGGGCATGGCGGTGTCCATTCCACTTGAGGCCGCAAACTCAGGGTCCTTCTCACATACCTAGAGCTGAGAGAAGCCTCCTCTTGAGGTGCTTGTGGTAAGGTGGTATTCCTCTGGAGTCGAAGCCAGGGACTAACCTATCATCTCGAGTTGATTTTTGGCCCACGGAGCTCTTTCGTGTTGCTACAGTGACCTCAGGATCCCTCTAGCCTTGAAACAGTGTTCTTGGGGTTTCTCTGGAGTGCCATCAAGGAAATCAAGGCTCCTTTCATGTGTGATGTGTAACACGGAATTGCTCTGCACACAGTGCAGGGGAATCGGGCCTCATCTCGCGGCGAGGGGGAAGTCTCATGGTTTTTCTCGAGTTGCGGCGGGAACCTGGGGTATATTCTCGAGTTACGATGGGGATGGCCCTTCCACCCACGTGTTTCTTCAGCGACGTCAGGACTCCTGCCTAGTTGCGAGGGACAACTCTGGATTCTCCTCGAGGCTTGGCAGGGCAATTGGGACGCCTCTCCAGCTGAGGCGGGAGACCAAGTGTCCCTTTCCAAGTGCCACAGGAATCCTGGGACTCCTATCAAGTTTCACGAGGAGTCAGGCATCGTCTCCTTTGGAGGCACTGATCTCCGCGTACCTCTGGAGTTTTCAAAGGATGTGAGGCTATCGGTCGCGATGAGGTGGGGAACTAAGTCTTTCTCTGTGCTTTCCACAGGGGATTCAGACATCCTTTCGTCCTGGGAGATGCAAGACGAGCCTGCATTGAAGTCACTGCAGGGATATCCGGCCTTATTTCGAGTCAGGGCATCGCGGTGTCCATTCCACTTGAGGCCGCAAACTCAGGGTCCCTCTCACATACCTAGAGATGAGAGAAGCCTCCTCTTGAGGTGCTTGTGGTAAGGTGGTATTCCTCTGGAGACGAATCCAGGGACTAACCTCTCTTTTCGAGTTGATTTTTGGTCCACAGAGTTCTTTCGTGTTGCTACAGTGACCTCAGGATCCCTCTATCCTTGAAACAGTGTTCTTGGGGTTTCTCTGGAGTGCCATCAAGGAAATCAAGGCTCCTTTCATGTGTGATGTGCAAGACGGAATTGCTCTGCACGCAGTACAGGGGAATCGGGCCTCATCTCGCATCGAGGGCGAAGTCTCATGGTTTTTCTCGAGTTGCGGCAGGAACCTGGGGTATATTCTCGAGTTACGACGGGGATGGCCCTTCCACACACGTGTGTGTTCAGCCACGTCAGGACTCTTGCCTAGTTGCGAGACACAACTCGGGATTCTCCTCGAGGCTTGGCAAGGCAATTGGAACGCCTCTCCAGCTGAGGCGGGAGACCAAGGGTCCCTTTCCACGTGCCACAGGAATCCTGGGACTCCTATCAAGTTTCACGAGGAGTCAGGCATCGTCTCCTTTGGAGGCACTGATCTCCGCGTACCTCTGGAGTTTTCAAAGGATGTGAGGCCTCCGGTCGCGATGAGGTGGGGAACTAGGTCTTTCTCTGTGGTCTCCACAGGGGATTCAGACATCCTTTCATCTTGGGAGATGCAAGACGAGCCTGCATTCAAGTCACTGCAGGGATATCCAGCATTATTTCGCGTCAGGGCATCGCGGTGTCCATTCCACTTGAGGCCGCAAACTCAGGGTCCCTCTCACAAACCTAGAGCTGAGAGAAGCCTCCTCTTGAAGTGCTTGTGGTAAGGTGGTATTCCTCTGGAGTCGAAGCCAGGGACTAACCTCTCATCTCGAGTTGATATTTGGCCCACGGAGCTCTTTCGTGTTGCTACAGTGACCTCAGGATCCCTCTAGCCTTGAAACAGTGTTCTTGGGGTTTCTCTGGAGTGCCATGAAGGAAATCAAGGCTCCTTTCATGTGTGATCTGCAACCCGGAATTGCTCTGCACGCAGTGCAGGGCAATCGGGCCTCATCTCTCGGCGAGGGGGAAGTCTCATGATTTTTCTCGAGTTGCGGCGGGAACCTGGGGAATATTCTCGAGTTACGACGGGGATGGCCCTTCCACACACGTGTGTGTTCAGCCATGTCAGGACTCCTGCCTAGTTGCGAGGGACAACTCGGGATTCTCCTCGAGGCTTTGCAGGGCAATTGGGACGCCTCTCCAGCTGAGACGGGAGACCAAGGCTCCCTTTCCACGTGCCACAGGAATCCTGGGTCTCCTATCAAGTTTCACGAGGAGTCAGGCATCGTCTCCTTTGGAGGCACTGATCTCCGCATACCTCTGGAGTTTTCAAAGGATTTGAGGCCTCCTGTCGCGATGAGGTGGGGAACTAGGTCTTTCTCTGTGGTCTCCACAGGGGATTCAGACACCCTTTCGTCTTGGGAGATGCAAGACGAGACTGCATTCCAGTCACTGCAGGGATATCCGGCCTTATTTCGAGTCAGGGCATCACGGTGTCCATTCCACTTGAGGCCGCAAACTCAGGGTCCCTCTCACATACCTAGAGCTGAGAGAAGCCTCCTCTTGAGGTGCTTGTGGTAAGGTGGTATTCCTCTGGAGTCGAAGCCAGGGACTAACCTCTCATCTCGAGTTGATTTTTGGTCCACGGAGCTCTTTCATGTTGCTACAGTGACCTCAGGATCCCTCTAGCCTTGAAACAGTGTTCTTGGGGTTTCTCTAGAGTGCCATGAAGGAAATCAAGGCTCCTTTCATGTGTGATGTGTAACACGGAATTGCTCTGCACGCAGTGCAGGGGAATCGGGCCTCATCTCGCGGCGAGGGGGAAGTCTCATGGTTTTTCTCGAGTTGCGGCGGGAACCTGGGGTATATTCTCGAGTTACGACGGGGATGGCCCTTCCACACACGTGTATGTTCAGCCACGTCAGGACACTTGCCTAGTTGCGAGACACAACTCGGGATTCTCCTCGAGGCTTGGCAAGGCAATTGGGACGCCTCTCCAGCTGAGGCGGGAGACCAAGGGTCCCTTTCCACGTGCCACAGGAATCCTGGGACTCCTATCAAGTTTCACGAGGAGTCAGGCATCGTCTCCTTTGGAGGCACTGATCTCCGCGTACCTCTGGAGTTTTCAAAGGATGTGAGGCCTCCGGTCGCGATGAGGTGGGGAACTAGGTCTTTCTCTGTGGTCTCCACAGGGGATTCAGACATCCTTTCATCTTGGGAGATGCAAGACGAGCCTGCATTCAAGTCACTGCAGGGATATCCAGCCTTATTTCGCGTCAGGGCATCGCGGTGTCCATTCCACGTGAGGCCGCAAACTCAGGGTCCCTCTCACATACATAGAGCTGAGAAAAGCCTCCTCTTGAAGTGCTTGTGGTAAGGTGGTATTCCTCTGGAGTCGAAGCCAGGGACTAACCTCTCATCTCGAGTTGATTTTTGACCCACGGAGCTCTTTCGTGTTGCTACAGTGACCTCAGGATCCCTCTAGCCTTGAAACAGTGTTCTTGGGGTTTCTCTGGAGTGCCATGAAGGAAATCAAGGCTCCTTTCATGTGTGATGTGCAACACGGAATTGCTCTGCACGCAGTGCAGGGGAATCGGGCCTCATCTCGCGGCGAGGGGGAAGTCTCATGGTTTTTCTCGAGTTGCGGCGGGAACCTGGGGTATATTCTCGAGTTACGACGGGGATGGCCCTTCCACCCACGTGTTTCTTCAGCGACGTCAGGACTCCTGCCTAGTTGCGAGGGACAACTCTGGATTCTCCTCGAGGCTTGGCAGGGCAATTGGGACGCCTCTCCAGCTGAAGTGGGAGACCAAGTGTCCCTTTCCAAGTGCCCCAGGAATCCTGGGACTCCTATCAAGTTTCACGAGGAGTCAGGCATCGTCTCCTTTGGAGGCACTGATCTCCGCGTACCTCTGGAGTTTTCAAAGGATGTGAGGCTATCGGTCGCGATGAGGTGGGGAACTAAGTCTTTCTCTGTGCTTTCCACAGGGGATTCAGACATCCTTTCGTCCTGGGAGATGCAAGACGAGCCTGCATTGAAGTCACTGCAGGGATATCCGGCTTTATTTCCAGTCAGGGATTCGCGGTGTCCATTCCACTTGAGGCCGCAAACTCAGGGTCCCTCTCACATACCTAGAGCTGAGAGAAGCCTCCTCTTGAGGTGCTTGGGGTAAGGTGGTATTCCTCTGGAGTCGAAGCCAGGGACTAACCACTCTTTTCGAGTTGATTTTTGGTCCACAGAGTTCTATCGTGTTGCTACAGTGACCTCAGGATGCCTCTATCCTTGAAACAGTGTTCTTGGGGTTTCTCTGGAGTGCTATCAAGGAAATCAAGGCTCCTTTCATGTGTGATGTGCAAGACGGAATTGCTCTGCACGCAGTACAGGGGAATCGGGCCTCATCTCGCATCGAGGGGGAAGTCTCATGGTTTTTCTCGAGTTGCGGCGGGAACCTGGGGTATATTCTCGAGTTACGACGGGGATGGCCCTTCCACCCACGTGTTTCTTCAGCCACGTCAGGACTCCTGCCTAGTTGCGAGGGACAACTCGGGATTTTCCTCGAGGCTTGGCAGGGCAATTGGAACGCCTCTCCAGCTGAGGCGGGAGACCAATGGTCCCTTTCCACGTGCCACAAGAATCCTGGGACTCCTATCAAGTTTCACGAGGAGTCAGGCATCGTCTCCTTTGGAGGCACTTATCTCCGCGTACCTCTGGAGTTTTCAAAGGATGTGAGGCCTCCGGTCGCGATGAGGTGGGGAACTAGGTCTTTCTCTGTGGTCTCCACAGGGGATTCAGACATCCTTTCTTCTTGGGAGATGCAAGACGAGCCTGCATTCAAGTCACTGCAGGGATATCCGGCCTTATTTCGAGTCAGGGCATCGCGGTGTCCATTCCACTTGAGGCCGCAAACTCAGGATCCCTCTCACATACCTAGAGCTGAGAGAAGCCTCCTCTTGAGGTGCTTGTGGTAAGGTGGTATTCCTCAGGAGTCGAAGCCAGGGACTAACCTCTCATCTCGTGTTGATTCTTGGTCCACGGAGCTCTTTCGTGTTGCTACAGTGACCTCAGGATCCCTCTAGCCTTGAAACAGTGTTCTTGGGGTTTCTCTGGAGTGCCATCAAGGAAATCAAGGCTCCTTTCATGTGTGATGTGCAACACGGAATTGCTCTGCACGCAGTACAGGGGAATCGGGCCTCATCTCGCGGCGAGGGGGAAGTCTCATGGTTTTTCTCGAGTTGCGGCGGGAACCTGGGGTATATTCTCGAGTTACGACGGGGATGGCCCTTCCACACACGTGTGTGTTCAGCCATGTCAGGACTCCTGCCTAGTTGCGAGGGACAACTCGGGATTCTCCTCGAGGCTTTGCAGGGCAATTGGGACGCCTCTCCAGCTGAGACGGGAGACCAAGGGTCCCTTTCCACGTGCCACAGGAATCCTGGGTCTCCTATCAAGTTTCACGAGGAGTCAGGCATCGTCTCCTTTGGAGGCACTGATCTCCGCATACCTCTGGAGTTTTCAAAGGATTTGAGGCCTCCTGTCGCGATGAGGTGGCGAACTAGGTCTTTCTCTGTGGTCTCCACAGGGGATTCAGACACCCTTTCGTCTTGGGAGATGCAAGACGAGCCTGCATTCCAGTCACTGCAGGGATATCCGGCCTTATTTCGAGTCAGGGCATCGCGGTGTCCATTCCACTTGAGGCCGCAAACTCAGGGTCCCTCTCACATACCTAGAGCTGAGAGAAGCCTCCTCTTGAGGTGCTTGTGGTAAGGTGGTATTCCTCTGGAGTCGAAGCCAGGGACTAACCTCTCATCTCGAGTTGATTTTTGGCCCACGGAGCTTTTTCGTGTTGCTACAGTAACCTCAGGATCCCTCTAGCCTTGAAACAGTGTTCTTGGGGTTTCTCTGGAGTGCCATGAAGGAAATCAAGGCTCCTTTCATGTGTGATGTGCAACACGGAATTGCTCTGCACGCAGTGCAGGGGAATCGGGCCTCATCTTGCGGCGAGGGGGAAGTCTCATGGTTTTTCTCGAGTTGCGGCGGGAACCTGGGGTATATTCTCGAGTTACGACGAGGATGGACCTTCCACCCACGTGTTTCTTCAGCGACGTCAGGACTCCTGCCTAGTTGCGAGGGACAACTCGGGATTCTCCTCGAGGCTTGGCAGGGCAATTGGGACGCCTCTCCAGCTGAGGCGGGAGACCAAGGGTCCCTTTCCACGTGCCACAAGAATCCTGGGACTCCTATCAAGTTTCACGAGGAGTCAGGCATCGTCTCCTTTGGAGGCACTGATCTCCGCGTACCTCTGGAGTTTTCAAAGGATGTGAGGCCTCCGGTCGCGATGAGGTGGGGAACTAGGTGTTTCTCTGTGGTCTCCACAGGGGATTCAGACATCCTTTCTTCTTGGGAGATGCAAGACGAGCCTGCATTCAAGTCACTGCAGGGCTATCCGGCCTTATTTCGAGTCAGGGCATTGCGGTGTCCATTTCACTTGAGGCCTCAAACTCAGGATCCCTCTCACATACCTAGAGCTGAGAGAAGCCTCCTCTTGAGGTGCTTGTGGTAAGGTGGTATTCCTCTGGAGTCGAAGCCAGGGACTAACCTCTCATCTCGAGTTGATTTTTGGCCCACGGAGCTCTTTCGTGTTGCTACAGTGACCTCAGGATCCCTCTAGCCTTGAAACAGTGTTCTTGGGGTTTCTCTGGAGTGCCATCAAGGAAATCAAGGCTCCTTTCATGTGTGATGTGCAACACGGAATTGCTCTGCACGCAGTGCAGGGGAATCGGGCCTCATCTCGCGGCGAGGGGGAAGTCTCATGGTTTTTCTCGAGTTGCGGCGGGAACCTGGGGTATATTCTCGAGTTACGACGGGGATGGCCCTTCCACCCACGTGTTTCTTCAGCGACGTCAGGACTCCTGCCTAGTTGCGAGGGACAACTCTGGATTCTCCTCGAGGCTTGGCAGGGCAATTGGGACGCCTCTCCAGCTGAAGTGGGAGACCAAGTGTCCCTTTCCAAGTGCCCCAGGAATCCTGGGACTCCTATCAAGTTTCACGAGGAGTCAGGCATCGTCTCCTTTGGAGGCACTGATCTCCGCGTACCTCTGGAGTTTTCAAAGGATGTGAGGCTATCGGTCGCGATGAGGTGGGGAACTAAGTCTTTCTCTGTGCTTTCCACAGGGGATTCAGACATCCTTTCGTCCTGGGAGATGCAAGACGAGCCTGCATTGAAGTCACTGCAGGGATATCCGGCTTTATTTCCAGTCAGGGATTCGCGGTGTCCATTCCACTTGAGGCCGCAAACTCAGGGTCCCTCTCACATACCTAGAGCTGAGAGAAGCCTCCTCTTGAGGTGCTTGGGGTAAGGTGGTATTCCTCTGGAGTCGAAGCCAGGGACTAACCACTCTTTTCGAGTTGATTTTTGGTCCACAGAGTTCTATCGTGTTGCTACAGTGACCTCAGGATGCCTCTATCCTTGAAACAGTGTTCTTGGGGTTTCTCTGGAGTGCTATCAAGGAAATCAAGGCTCCTTTCATGTGTGATGTGCAAGACGGAATTGCTCTGCACGCAGTACAGGGGAATCGGGCCTCATCTCGCATCGAGGGGGAAGTCTCATGGTTTTTCTCGAGTTGCGGCGGGAACCTGGGGTATATTCTCGAGTTACGACGGGGATGGCCCTTCCACCCACGTGTTTCTTCAGCCACGTCAGGACTCCTGCCTAGTTGCGAGGGACAACTCGGGATTTTCCTCGAGGCTTGGCAGGGCAATTGGAACGCCTCTCCAGCTGAGGCGGGAGACCAATGGTCCCTTTCCACGTGCCACAAGAATCCTGGGACTCCTATCAAGTTTCACGAGGAGTCAGGCATCGTCTCCTTTGGAGGCACTTATCTCCGCGTACCTCTGGAGTTTTCAAAGGATGTGAGGCCTCCGGTCGCGATGAGGTGGGGAACTAGGTCTTTCTCTGTGGTCTCCACAGGGGATTCAGACATCCTTTCTTCTTGGGAGATGCAAGACGAGCCTGCATTCAAGTCACTGCAGGGATATCCGGCCTTATTTCGAGTCAGGGCATCGCGGTGTCCATTCCACTTGAGGCCGCAAACTCAGGATCCCTCTCACATACCTAGAGCTGAGAGAAGCCTCCTCTTGAGGTGCTTGTGGTAAGGTGGTATTCCTCAGGAGTCGAAGCCAGGGACTAACCTCTCATCTCGTGTTGATTCTTGGTCCACGGAGCTCTTTCGTGTTGCTACAGTGACCTCAGGATCCCTCTAGCCTTGAAACAGTGTTCTTGGGGTTTCTCTGGAGTGCCATCAAGGAAATCAAGGCTCCTTTCATGTGTGATGTGCAACACGGAATTGCTCTGCACGCAGTGCAGGGGAATCGGGCCTCATCTCGCGGCGAGGGGGAAGTCTCATGGTTTTTCTCGAGTTGCGGCGGGAACCTGGGGTATATTCTCGAGTTACGACGGGGATGGCCCTTCCACACACGTGTGTGTTCAGCCATGTCAGGACTCCTGCCTAGTTGCGAGGGACAACTCGGGATTCTCCTCGAGGCTTTGCAGGGCAATTGGGACGCCTCTCCAGCTGAGACGGGAGACCAAGGGTCCCTTTCCACGTGCCACAGGAATCCTGGGTCTCCTATCAAGTTTCACGAGGAGTCAGGCATCGTCTCCTTTGGAGGCACTGATCTCCGCATACCTCTGGAGTTTTCAAAGGATTTGAGGCCTCCTGTCGCGATGAGGTGGCGAACTAGGTCTTTCTCTGTGGTCTCCACAGGGGATTCAGACACCCTTTCGTCTTGGGAGATGCAAGACGAGCCTGCATTCCAGTCACTGCAGGGATATCCGGCCTTATTTCGAGTCAGGGCATCGCGGTGTCCATTCCACTTGAGGCCGCAAACTCAGGGTCCCTCTCACATACCTAGAGCTGAGAGAAGCCTCCTCTTGAGGTGCTTGTGGTAAGGTGGTATTCCTCTGGAGTCGAAGCCAGGGACTAACCTCTCATCTCGAGTTGATTTTTGGCCCACGGAGCTTTTTCGTGTTGCTACAGTAACCTCAGGATCCCTCTAGCCTTGAAACAGTGTTCTTGGGGTTTCTCTGGAGTGCCATGAAGGAAATCAAGGCTCCTTTCATGTGTGATGTGCAACACGGAATTGCTCTGCACGCAGTGCAGGGGAATCGGGCCTCATCTTGCGGCGAGGGGGAAGTCTCATGGTTTTTCTCGAGTTGCGGCGGGAACCTGGGGTATATTCTCGAGTTACGACGAGGATGGACCTTCCACCCACGTGTTTCTTCAGCGACGTCAGGACTCCTGCCTAGTTGCGAGGGACAACTCGGGATTCTCCTCGAGGCTTGGCAGGGCAATTGGGACGCCTCTCCAGCTGAGGCGGGAGACCAAGGGTCCCTTTCCACGTGCCACAAGAATCCTGGGACTCCTATCAAGTTTCACGAGGAGTCAGGCATCGTCTCCTTTGGAGGCACTGATCTCCGCGTACCTCTGGAGTTTTCAAAGGATGTGAGGCCTCCGGTCGCGATGAGGTGGGGAACTAGGTGTTTCTTTGTGGTCTCCACAGGGGATTCAGACATCCTTTCTTCTTGGGAGATGCAAGACGAGCCTGCATTCAAGTCACTGCAGGGCTATCCGGCCTTATTTCGAGTCAGGGCATTGCGGTGTCCATTTCACTTGAGGCCTCAAACTCAGGATCCCTCTCACATACCTAGAGCTGAGAGAAGCCTCCTCTTGAGGTGCTTGTGGTAAGGTGGTATTCCTCAGGAGTCGAAGCCAGGGACTAACCTCTCATCTCGTGTTGATTCTTGGTCCACAGAGCTCTTTCGTGTTCCTACAGTGACCTCAGGATCCCTCTAGCCTTGAAACAGTGTTCTTGGGGTTTCTCTGGAGTGCCATCAAGGAAATCAAGGCTCCTTTCATGTGTGATGTGCAACACGGAATTGCTCTGCACGCAGTGCAGGGGAATCGGGCCTCATCTCGCGGCGAGGGGGAAGTCTCATGGTTTTTCTCAAGTTGCGGCGGGAACCTGGGGTATATTCTCGAGTTACGACGGGGATGGCCCTTCCACACACGTGTGTGTTCAGCCATGTCAGGACTCCTGCCTAGTTGCGAGGGACAACTCGGGATTCTCCTCGAGGCTTTGCAGGGCAATTGGGACGCCTCTCCAGCTGAGACGGGAGACCAAGGATCCCTTTCCACGTGCCACAGGAATCCTGGGTCTCCTATCAAGTTTCACGAGGAGTCAGGCATCGTCTCCTTTGGAGGCACTGATCTCCGCGTACCTCTGGAGTTTTCAAAGGATGTGAGGCCTCCGGTCGTGATGACGTGGGGAACTAGGTCTTTCTCTGTGGTCTCCACAGGGGATTCAGACATCCTTTCGTCCTGGGAGATGCAAGACGAGCCTGCATTGAAGTCACTGCAGGGATATCCGGCCTTATTTCGAGTCAGGGTATCGCGGTGTCCATTCCACTTGAGGCCGCAAACTCAGGGTCCCTCTCACATACCTAGAGCTGAGAGAAGCCTCCTCTTGAGGTGCTTGCGGTAAGGTAGTATTCCTCTGGAGACGAATCCAGGGACTAACCTCTCTTTTCGAGTTGATTTTTGGTCCACAGAGTTCTTTCGTGTTGCTACAGTGACCTCAGGATCCCTCTATCCTTGAAACAGTGTTCTTGGGGTTTCTCTGGAGTGCCATCAAGGAAATCAAGGCTCCTTTCATGTGTGATGTGCAAGACGGAATTGCTCTGCACGCAGTACAGGGGAATCGGGCCTCATCTCGCATCGAGGGGGAAGTCTCATGGTTTTTCTCGAGTTGCGGCGGGAACCTGGGGTATATTCTCGAGTTACGACGGGGATGGTCCTTCCACCCACGTGTTTGTTCAGCCACGTCAGGACTCCTGCCTAGTTGCGAGGGACAACTCGGGATTCTCCTCGAGGCTTGGCAGGGCAATTGGAACGCCTCTCCAGCTAAGGCAGGAGACCAAGGATCCCTTTCCACGTGCCACAAGATTCCTGGGACTCCTATCAAGTTTCACGAGGAGTCAGGCATCGTCTCCTTTGGAGGCACTGATCTCCGTGTACCTCTGGAGTTCTCAAAGGATGTGAGGCCTCCGGTCGCGATGAGGTGGGGAACTAGGTGTTTCTCTGTGGTCTCCACAGGGGATTCAGACATCCTTTCTTCTTGGGAGATGCAAGACGAGCCTGCATTCAAGACACTGCAGGGATATCTGGCCTTATTTCGAGTCAGGGCATCGCGGTGTCCATTCCACTTGAGGCCTCAAACTCAGGATCCCTCTCACATACCTAGAGCTGAGAGAAGCCTCCTCTTGAGGTGCTTGTGGTAAGGTGGTATTCCTCAGGAGTCGAAGCCAGGGACTAACCTCTCATCTCGTGTTGATTCTTGGTCCACAGAGGTCTTTCGTGTTCCTACAGTGACCTCAGGATCCCTCTAGCCTTGAAACAGTGTTCTTGGGGTTTCTCTGGAGTGCCATCAAGGAAATCAAGGCTCCTTTCATGTGTGATGTGCAACACGGAATTGCTCCGCACGCAGTGCAGGGAAATCGGGCCTCATCTCGCGGCGAGGGGGAAGTCTCATGGTTTTTCTCGAGTTGCGGCGGGAACCTGGGGTATATTCTCGAGTTACGACGGGGATGGCCCTTCCACCCACGTGTTTCTTCAGCCACGTCAGGACTCCTGCCTAGTTGCGAGGGACAACTCTGGATTCTCCTCGAGGCTTGGCAGGGCAATTGGAACGCCTCTCCAGCTGAGGCGGGAGACCAAGTGTCCCTTTCCACGTGCCACAAGAATCCTGGGACTCCTATCAAGTTTCACGAGGAGTCAGGCATCGTCTCCTTTGGAGGCACTGATCTCCGCGTACCTCTGGAGTTTTCAAAGGATGTGAGGCCTCCGGTCGCGATGAGGTGGGGAACTAGGTGTTTCTCTGTTGTCTCCACAGGGGATTCAGACATCCTTTCTTCTTGGGAGATGCAAGACGAGCCTGCATTCAAGTCACTGCAGGGATATCCGGCCTTATTTCGAGTCAGGGCATCGCGGTGTCCATTCCACTTGAGGCCTCAAACTCAGGATCCCTCTCACATACCTAGAGCTGAGAGAAGCCTCCTCTTGAGGTGCTTGTGGTAAGGTGGTATTCCTCAGGAGTCAAAGCCAGGGACTAACCTCTCATCTCGTATTGATTCTTGGTCCACAGAGCTCTTTCGTGTTCCTACAGTGACCTCAGGATCCCTCTAGCCTTGAAACAGTGTTCTTGGGGTTTCTCTGGAGTGCCATCAAGGAAATCAAGGCTCCTTTCATGTGTGATGTGCAACACGGAATTGCTCTGCACGCAGTGCAGGGGAATCGGGCCTCATCTCGCGGCGAGGGGGAAGTCTCATGGTTTTTCTCGAGTTGCGGCGGGAACCTGGGGTATATTCTCGAGTTACGACGGGGATGGCCCTTCCACACACGTGTGTGTTCAGCCATGTCAGAACTCCTGCCTAGTTGCGAGGGACAACTCGGGATTCTCCTCGAGGCTTTGCAGGGCAATTGGGACGCCTCTCCAGCTGAGACGGGAGACCAAGGGTCCCTTTCCACGTGCCACAGGAATCCTGGGTCTCCTATCAAGTTTCACGAGGAGTCAGGCATCGTCTCCTTTGGAGGCACTGATCTCCGCATACCTCTGGAGTTTTCAAAGGATTTGAGGCCTCCTGTCGCGATGAGGTGGGGAACTAGGTCTTTCTCTGTGGTCTCCACAGGGGATTCAGACACCCTTTCGTCTTGGGAGATGCAAGACGAGCCTGCATTCCAGTCACTGCAGGGATATCCGGCCTTATTTCGAGTCAGGGCATCGCGGTGTCCATTCCACTTGAGGCCGCAAACTCAGGGTCCCTCTCACATACCTAGAGCTGAGAGAAGCCTCCTCTTGAGGTGCTTGTGGTAAGGTGGTATTCCTCTGGAGTCGAAGCCAGGGACTAACCTCTCATCTCGAGTTGATTTTGGGCCCACGGAGCTCTTTCGTGTTGCTACAGTGACCTCAGGATCCCTCTAGCCTTGAAACAGTGTTCTTGGGGTTTCTCTGGAGTGCCATCAAGGAAATCAAGGCTCCTTTCATGTGTGATGTGCAACACGGAATTGCTCTGCACGCAGTGCAGGGGAATCGGGCCTCATCTCACGGCGAGGGGGAAGTCTCATGGTTTTTCTCGAGTTGCGGCGGGAACCTGGGGTATATTCTCGAGTTACGACGGGGATGGCCCTTCCACCCACGTGTTTCTTCAGCGACGTCAGGACTCCTGCCTAGTTGCGAGGGACAACTCTGGATTCTCCTCGAGGCTTGGCAGGGCAGTTGGGACGCCTCTCCAGCTGAGGCGGGAGACCAAGGGTCCCTTTCCCAGTGCCACAGGAATCCTGGGACTCCTATCAAGTTTCACGAGAAGTCAGGCATCGTCTCCTTTGGAGGCACTGATCGCCGCGTACCTCTGGAGTTTTCAAAGGATGTGAGGCTATCTGTCGCGATGAGGTGGGGAACTAAGTCTTTGTCTGTGCTTTCCACAGGGGATTCAGACATCCTTTCGTCCTGGGAGATGCAAGACGAGCCTGCATTGAAGTCACTGCAGGGATATCCGGCCTTATTTCGAGTCAGTGCATCGCGGTGTCCATTCCACTTGAGGCCGCAAACTCAGGTTCCCTCTCACATACCTAGAGCTGAGAGAAGCCTCCTCTTGAGGTGCTTGTGGTAAGGTGGTATTCCTCTGGAGACGAATCCAGGGACTAACCTCTCTTTTCGAGTTGATTTTTGGTCCACAGAGTTCTTTCGTGTTGCTACAGTGACCTCAGGATCCCTCTATCCTTGAAACAGTGTTCTTGGGGTTTCTCTGGAGTGCCATCAAGGCAATCAAGGCTCCTTTCATGTGTGATGTGCAAGACGGAATTGCTCTGCACGCAGTACAGGGGAATCGGGCCTCATCTCGCATCGAGGGGAAGTCTCATGATTTTTCTCGAGTTGCGGCGGGAACCTGGGGTATATCCTCGAGTTACGACGGGGATGGCCCTTCCACACACGTGTGTGTTCAGCCATGTCAGGACTCCTGCCTAGTTGCGAGGGACAACTCGGGATTCTCCTCGAGGCTTGGCAAGGCAATTGGGACGCCTCTCCAGCTGAGGCGGGAGACCAAGTGTCCCTTTCCACGTGCCACAGGAATCCTGGGAGTCCTATCAAGTTTCACGAGGAGTCAGGCATCGTCTCCTTTGGAGGCACTGATCTCCGCATACCTCTGGAGTTTTCAAAGGATGTGAGGCTATCGGTCGCGATGAGGTGGGGAACTAAGTCTTTCTCTGTGCTTTCCACAGGGGATTCAGACACCCTTTCGTCTTGGGAGATGCAAGACGAGCCTGCATTCCAGTCAGTGCAGGGATATCCGGCCTTATTTCGAGTCAGGGCATCGCGGTGTCCATTCCACTTGAGGCCGCAAACTCAGGGTCCCTCTCACATACCTAGAGCTGAGAGAAGCCTCCTCTTGAGGTGCTTTTGGTAAGGTGGTATTCCTCTGGAGTCGAAGCCAGGGACTAACCTCTCATCTCGAGGTGATTTTTGGCCCACGGAGCTCTTTCGTGTTGCTACAGTGACCTCAGGATCCCTCTAGCCTTGAAACAGTGTTCTTGGGGTTTCTCTGGAGTGCCATGAAGGAAATCAAGGCTCCTTTCATGTGTGATGTGCAACACAGAATTGCTCTGCACGCAGTGCAGGGGAATCGGGCCTCATCTCGCGGCGAGGGGGAAGTCTCATGGTTTTTCTCGAGTTGCGGCGGGAACCTGGGGTATATTCTCGAGTTACGACGGGGATGGCCCTTCCACACACGTGTTTGTTCAGCCACGTCAGGACTCTTGCCTAGTTGCGAGACACAACTCGGGATTCTCCTCGAGGCTTGGCAAGGCAATTGGGACGCCTCTCCAGCTGAGGCGGGAGACCAAGGGTCCCTTTCCACGTGCCACAGGAATCCTGGGACTCCTATCAAGTTTCACGAGGAGTCAGGCATCGTCTCCTTTGGAGGCACTGATCTCCGCGTACCTCTGGAGTTTTCAAAGGATGTGAGGCCTCCGGTCGCGATGAGGTGGGGAACTAGGTCTTTCTCTGTGGTCTCCACAGGGGATTCAGACATCCTTTCATCTTGGGAGATGCAAGACGAGCCTGCATTCAAGTCACTGCAGGGATATCCAGCCTTATTTCGCGTCAGGGCATCGCGGTGTCCATTCCACTTGAGGCCGCAAACTCAGGGTCCCTCTCACATACCTAGAGCTGAGAGAAGCCTCCTCTTGAGGTGCTTGTCGTAAGGTGGTATTCCTCTGGAGTCGAAGCCAGGGACTAACCTCTCATCTCTTATTGATTCTTGGTCCACGGAGTTCTTTCGTGTTGCTACAGTGACCTCAGGATCCCTCCATCCTTGAAACAGTGTTCTTGGGGTTTCTCTGGAGTGCCATCAAGGCAATCAAGGCTCCTTTCATGTGTGATGTGCAAGACGGAATTGCTCTGCACGCAGTACAGGGGAATCGGGCCTCATCTCGCATCGAGGGGGAAGTCTCATGGTTTTTCTCGAGTTGCGCCGGGAACCTGGGGTATATTCTCGAGTTACGACGGGGATGGCCCTTCCACCCACGTGTTTCTTCAGCCAAGTCAGGACTCCTGCCTAGTTGCGAGGGACAACTCGGGATTCTCCTCGAGGCTTGGCAGGGCAATTGGAACGCCTCTCCAGCTGAGGCGGGAGACCAAGTGTCCCTTTCCACGTGCCACAAGAATCCTGGGACTCCTATCAAGTTTCACGAGGAGTCAGGCATCGTCTCCTTTGGAGGCACTGATCTCCGCGTACCTCTGGAGTTTTCAAAGGATGTGAGGCCTCCGGTCGCGATGAGGTGGGGAACTAGGTGTTTCTCTGTGGTCTCCACAGGGGATTCAGACATCCTTTCTTCTTGGGAGATGCAAGACGAGCCTGCATTCAAGTCACTGCAGGGATATCCGGCCTTATTTCGAGTCAGGGCATCGTGGTGTCCATTCCACTTGAGGCCGCAAACTCAGGATCCCTCTCACATACCTAGAGCTGAGAGAAGCCTCCTCTTGAGGTGCTTGTGGTAAGGTGGTATTCCTCAGGAGGTGAAGCCAGGGACTAACCTCTCATCTCGTGTTGATTTTGGTCCACGGAGCGCTTTCGTGTTGCTACAGTGACCTCAGGATCCCTCTAGCCTTGAAACAGTGTTCTTGGGGTTTCTCTGGAGTGCCATCAAGGAAATCAAGGCTCCTTTCATGTGTGATGTGCAACACGGAATTGCTCTGCACGCAGTGCAGGGGAATCGGGCCTCATCTCGCGGCGAGGGGGAAGTCTCATGGTTTTTCTCGAGTTGCGGCGGGAACCTGGGGTATATCCTCGAGTTACGACGGGGATGGCCCTTCCACACACGTGTGTGTTCAGCCATGTCAGGACTCCTGCCTAGTTGCGAGGGACAACTCGGGATTCTCCTCGAGGCTTGGCAGGGCAATTGGGACGCCTCTCCAGCTGAGACGGGAGACCAAGGGTCCCTTTCCACGTGCCACAGGAATCCTGGGTCTCCTATCAAGTTTCACGAGGAGTCAGGCATCGTCTCCTTTGGAGGCACTGATCTCCGCATACCTCTGGAGTTTTCAAAGGATTTGAGGCCTCCGGTCGCGATGAGGTGGGGAACTAGGTCTTTCTCTGTGGTCTCCACAGGGGATTCAGACATCCTTTCATCTTGGGAGATGCAAGACGAGCCTGCATTCAAGTCACTGCAGGGATATCCGCCCTTATTTCGAGTCAGGGCATCGCGGTGTCCATTCCACTTGAGGCCGCAAAATCAGGATCCCTCTCACATACCTAGAGCTGAGAGAAGCCTCCTCTTGAGGTGCTTGTGGTAAGGTGGTATTCCTCTGGAGTCGAAGCCAGGGACTAACCTCTCATCTCGAGTTGATTTTTGGCCCACGGAGCTCTTTCGTGTTGCTACAGTGACCTCAGGATCCCTCTAGCCTTGAAACAGTGTTCTTGGGGTTTCTCTGGAGTGCCATCAAGGAAATCAAGTCTCCTTTCATGTGTGATGTGCAACACGGAATTGCTCTGCACGCAGTGCAGGGGAATCGGGCCTCATCTCGCGGCGAGGGGGAAGTCTCATGGCTTTTCTCGAGTTGCGGCGGGAACCTGGGGTATATTCTCGAGTTACGACGGGGATGGCCCTTCCACCCACGTGTTTCTTCAGCGACGTCAGGACTCCTGCCTAGTTGCGAGGGACAACTCTGGTTTCTCCTCGAGGCTTGGCAGGGCAATTTGGACGCCTCTCCAGCTGAGGCGGGCGACCAAGTGTCCCTTTCCACGTGCCACAGGAATCCTGGGACTCCTATCAAGTTTCACGAGGAGTCAGGCATCGTCTCCTTTGGAGGCACTGATCTCCGCGTACCTCTGGAGTTTTCAAAGGATGTGAGGCTATCGGTCGCGATGAGGTGGGGAACTAAGTCTTTCTCTGTGCTTTCCACAGGGGATTCAGACATCCTTTCGTCCTGGGAGATGCAAGACGAGCCTGCATTGAAGTCACTGCAGGGATATCCGGCCTTATTTCGAGTCAGTGCATCGCGGTGTCCATTCCACTTGAGGCCGCAAACTCAGGGTCCCTCTCACATACCTAGAGCTGAGAGAAGCCTCCTCTTGAGGTGCTTGTGGTAAGGTGGTATTCCTCTGGAGACGAATCCAGGGACTAACCTCTCTTTTCGAGTTGATTTTTGGTCCACAGAGTTCTTTCGTGTTGCTACAGTGACCTCAGGATCCCTCTAGCCTTGAAACAGTGTTCTTGGGGTTTCTCTGGAATGCCATCAAGGAAATCAAGGCTCCTTTCATGTGTGATGTGCAAGACGGAATTGCTCTGCACGCAGTACAGGGGAATCGGGCCTCATCTCGCATCGAGGGGGAAGTCTCATGGTTTTTCTCGAGTTGCGGCGGGAACCTGGGGTATATTCTCGAGTTACGACGGGGATGGCCCTTCCACCCACGTGTTTGTTCAGCCACGTCAGGACTCCTGCCTAGTTGCGAGGGACAACTCGGGATTCTCCTCGAGGCTTGGCAGGGCAATTGGAACGCCTCTCCAGCTGAGGCGGGAGACCAAGGGTCCCTTTCCACGTGCCACAAGATTCCTGGGACTCCTATCAAGTTTCACGAGGAGTCAGGCATCGTCTCCTTTGGAGGCACTGATCTCCGCGTACCTCTGGAGTTTTCAAAGGATGTGAGGCCTCCGGTCGCGATGAGGTGGGGAACTAGGTCTTTCTCTGTGGTCTCCACAGGGGATTCAGACATCCTTTCTTCTTGGGAGATGCAAGACGAGCCTGCATTCAAGTCACTGCAGGGATATCCGGTCTTATTTCGAGTCAGGGCATCGCGGTGTCCATTCCACTTGAGGCCGCAAACTCAGGATCCCTCTCACATACCTAGAGCTGAGAGAAGCCTCCTCTTGAGGTGCTTGTGGTAAGGTGGTATTCCTCATGAGTCGAAGCCAGGGACTAACCTCTCATCTCGTGTTGATTCTTGGTCCACGGAGCTCTTTCGTGTTGCTACAGTGACCTCAGGATCCCTCTATCCTTGAAACAGTGTTCTTGGGGTTTCTCTGGAGTGCCATCAAGGCAATCAAGGCTCCTTTCATGTGTGATGTGCAAGACGGAATTGCTCTGCACGCAGTACAGGGGAATCGGGCCTCATCTCGCATCGAGGGGGAAGTCTCATGGTTTTTCTCGAGTTGCGCCGGGAACCTGGGGTATATTCTCGAGTTACGACGGGGATGGCCCTTCCACCCACGTGTTTCTTCAGCCAAGTCAGGACTCCTGCCTAGTTGCGAGGGACAACTCGGGATTCTCCTCGAGGCTTGGCAGGGCAATTGGAACGCCTCTCCAGCTGAGGCGGGAGACCAAGGGTCCCTTTCCACGTGCCACAAGAATCCTGGGACTCCTATCAAGTTTCACGAGGAGTCAGGCATCGTCTCCTTTGGAGGCACTGATCTCCGCGTACCTCTGGAGTTTTCAAAGGATGTGAGGCCTCCGGTCGCGATGAGGTGGGGAACTAGGTGTTTCTCTGTGGTCTCCACAGGGGATTCAGACATCCTTTCTTCTTGGGAGATGCAAGACGAGCCTGCATTCAAGTCACTGCAGGGATATCCGGCCTTATTTCGAGTCAGGGCATCGCGGTGTCCATTCCACTTGAGGCCGCAAACTCAGGATCCCTCTCACATACCTAGAGCTGAGAGAAGCCTCCTCTTGAGGTGCTTGTGGTAAGGTGGTATTCCTCAGGAGGTGAAGCCAGGGACTAACCTCTCATCTCGTGTTGATTCTTGGTCCACGGAGCGCTTTCGTGTTGCTACAGTGACCTCAGGATCCCTCTATCCTTGAAACAGTGTTCTTGGGGTTTCTCTGGAGTGCCATCAAGGAAATCAAGGCTCCTTTCATGTGTGATGTGCAACACGGAATTGCTCTGCACGCAGTGCAGGGGAATCGGGCCTCATCTCGCGGCGAGGGGGAAGTCTCATGGTTTTTCTCGAGTTGCGGCGGGAACCTGGGGTATATCCTCGAGTTACGACGGGGATGGCCCTTCCACACACGTGTGTGTTCAGCCATGTCAGGACTCCTGCCTAGTTGCGAGGGACAACTCGGGATTCTCCTCGAGGCTTGGCAGGGCAATTGGGACGCCTCTCCAGCTGAGACGGGAGACCAAGGGTCCCTTTCCACGTGCCACAGGAATCCTGGGTCTCCTATCAAGTTTCACGAGGAGTCAGGCATCGTCTCCTTTGGAGGCACTGATCTCCGCATACCTCTGGAGTTTTCAAAGGATTTGAGGCCTCCGGTCGCGATGAGGTGGGGAACTAGGTCTTTCTCTGTGGTCTCCACAGGGGATTCAGACATCCTTTCATCTTGGGAGATGCAAGACGAGCCTGCATTCAAGTCACTGCAGGGATATCCGCCCTTATTTCGAGTCAGGGCATCGCGGTGTCCATTCCACTTGAGGCCGCAAAATCAGGATCCCTCTCACATACCTAGAGCTGAGAGAAGCCTCCTCTTGAGGTGCTTGTGGTAAGGTGGTATTCCTCTGGAGTCGAAGCCAGGGACTAACCTCTCATCTCGAGTTGATTTTTGGCCCACGGAGCTCTTTCGTGTTGCTACAGTGACCTCAGGATCCCTCTAGCCTTGAAACAGTGTTCTTGGGGTTTCTCTGGAGTGCCATCAAGGAAATCAAGTCTCCTTTCATGTGTGATGTGCAACACGGAATTGCTCTGCACGCAGTGCAGGGGAATCGGGCCTCATCTCGCGGCGAGGGGGAAGTCTCATGGCTTTTCTCGAGTTGCGGCGGGAACCTGGGGTATATTCTCGAGTTACGACGGGGATGGCCCTTCCACCCACGTGTTTCTTCAGCGACGTCAGGACTCCTGCCTAGTTGCGAGGGACAACTCTGGTTTCTCCTCGAGGCTTGGCAGGGCAATTTGGACGCCTCTCCAGCTGAGGCGGGCGACCAAGTGTCCCTTTCCACGTGCCACAGGAATCCTGGGACTCCTATCAAGTTTCACGAGGAGTCAGGCATCGTCTCCTTTGGAGGCACTGATCTCCGCGTACCTCTGGAGTTTTCAAAGGATGTGAGGCTATCGGTCGCGATGAGGTGGGGAACTAAGTCTTTCTCTGTGCTTTCCACAGGGGATTCAGACATCCTTTCGTCCTGGGAGATGCAAGACGAGCCTGCATTGAAGTCACTGCAGGGATATCCGGCCTTATTTCGAGTCAGTGCATCGCGGTGTCCATTCCACTTGAGGCCGCAAACTCAGGGTCCCTCTCACATACCTAGAGCTGAGAGAAGCCTCCTCTTGAGGTGCTTGTGGTAAGGTGGTATTCCTCTGGAGACGAATCCAGGGACTAACCTCTCTTTTCGAGTTGATTTTTGGTCCACAGAGTTCTTTCGTGTTGCTACAGTGACCTCAGGATCCCTCTATCCTTGAAACAGTGTTCTTGGGGTTTCTCTGGAATGCCATCAAGGAAATCAAGGCTCCTTTCATGTGTGATGTGCAAGACGGAATTGCTCTGCACGCAGTACAGGGGAATCGGGCCTCATCTCGCATCGAGGGGGAAGTCTCATGGTTTTTCTCGAGTTGCGGCGGGAACCTGGGGTATATTCTCGAGTTACGACGGGGATGGCCCTTCCACCCACGTGTTTGTTCAGCCACGTCAGGACTCCTGCCTAGTTGCGAGGGACAACTCGGGATTCTCCTCGAGGCTTGGCAGGGCAATTGGAACGCCTCTCCAGCTGAGGCGGGAGACCAAGGGTCCCTTTCCACGTGCCACAAGATTCCTGGGACTCCTATCAAGTTTCACGAGGAGTCAGGCATCGTCTCCTTTGGAGGCACTGATCTCCGCGTACCTCTGGAGTTTTCAAAGGATGTGAGGCCTCCGGTCGCGATGAGGTGGGGAACTAGGTCTTTCTCTGTGGTCTCCACAGGGGATTCAGACATCCTTTCTTCTTGGGAGATGCAAGACGAGCCTGCATTCAAGTCACTGCAGGGATATCCGGTCTTATTTCGAGTCAGGGCATCGCGGTGTCCATTCCACTTGAGGCCGCAAACTCAGGATCCCTCTCACATACCTAGAGCTGAGAGAAGCCTCCTCTTGAGGTGCTTGTGGTAAGGTGGTATTCCTCATGAGTCGAAGCCAGGGACTAACCTCTCATCTCGTGTTGATTCTTGGTCCACGGAGCTCTTTCGTGTTGCTACAGTGACCTCAGGATCCCTCTATCCTTGAAACAGTGTTCTTGGGGTTTCTCTGGAGTGCCATCAAGGAAATCAAGGCTCCTTTCATGTGTGATGTGCAACACGGAATTGCTCTGCACGCAGTGCAGGGGAATCGGGCCTCATCTCGCGGTGAGGGGGAAGTCTCATCGTTTTTCTCGAGTTGTGGCGGGAACCTGGGGTATATTCTCGAGTTACAACGGGGATGGCCCTTCCACCCACGTGTTTCTTCAGCGACGTCAGGACTCCTGCCTAGTTGCGAGGGACAACTCGGGATTCTCCTCGAGGCTTGGCAAGGCAATTGGGACGCCTCTCCAGCTGAGGCGGGAGACCAAGTGTCCCTTTCCAAGTGCCACAGGAATCCTGGGACTCCTATCAAGTTTCACGAGGAGTCAGGCATCGTCTCCTTTGGAGGCACTGATCTCCGCGTACCTCTGGAGTTTTCAAAGGATGTGAGGCTATCGGTCGCGATGAGGTGGGGAACTAAGTCTTTCTCTGTGCTTTCCACAGGGGATTCAGACATCCTTTCGTCCTGGCAGATGCAAGACGAGCCTGCATTGAAGTCACTGCAGGGATATCCGGCCTTATTTCGAGTCAGGGCATCGCGGTGTCCATTCCACTTGAGGCCGCAAACTCAGGGTCCCTCTCACATACCTAGAGCTGAGAGAAGCCTCCTCTTGAGGTGCTTGTGGTAAGGTGGTATTCCTCTGGAGACGAATCCAGGGACTAACCTCTCTTTTCGAGTTGATTTTTGGTCCACAGAGTTCTTTCGTGTTGCTACAGTGACCTCAGGATCCCTCTATCCTTGAAACAGTGTTCTTGGGGTTTCTCTGGAGTGCCATCAAGGAAATCAAGGCTCCTTCCATGTGTGATGTGCAAGACGGAATTGCTCTGCACGCAGTACAGGGGAATCGGGCCTCATCTCGCATCGAGGGGGAAGTCTCATGGTTTTTCTCGAGTTGCGGCGGGAACCTGGGGTATATTCTCGAGTTATGACGGGGATGGCCCTTCCACCCACGTGTTTGTTCAGCCACGTCAGGACTCCTGCCTAGTTGCGAGGGACAACTCGGGATTCTCCTCGAGGCTTGGCAAGGCAATTGGAACGCCTCGCCAGCTGAGGCGGGAGACCAAGGGTCCCTTTCCACGTGCCACAAGAATCCTGGGACTCCTATCAAGTTTCACGAGGAGTCAGGCATCGTCTCCTTTGGAGGCACTGATCTCCGCGTACCTCTGGAGTTTTCAAAGGATGTGAGGCCTCCGGTCGCGATGAGGTGGGGAACTAGGTGTTTCTCTGTGGTTTCCACAGGGGATTCAGACATCCTTTCTTCTTGGGAGATGCAAGACGAGCCTGCATTCAAGTCACTGCAGGGATATCCGGCCTTATTTCGCGTCAGGGCATCGCGGTGTCCATTCCACGTGAGGCCGCAAACTCAGGATCCCTCTCACATACCTAGAGCTGAGAGAAGCCTCCTCTTGAGGTGCTTGTGGTAAGGTGGTATTCCTCAGGAGTCGAAGCCAGGGACTAACCTCTCATCTCGTGTTGATTCTTGGTCCACGGAGCTCTTTCGTGTTGCTACAGTGACCTCAGGATCCCTCTAGCCTTGAAACAGTGTTCTTGGGGTTTCTCTGGAGTGCCATCAAGGAAATCAAGGCTCCTTTCATGTGTGATGTGCAAAACGGAATTGCTCTGCACGCAGTGCAGGGGAATCGGGCCTCATCTCGCATCGAGGGGGAAGTCTCATGGTTTTTCTCGAGTTGCGGCGGGAACCTGGGGTATATTCTCGAGTTACGACGGGGATGGCCCTTCCACACACGTGTGTGTTCAGCCATGTCAGGACTCCTGCCTAGTTGCGAGGGACAACTCGGGATTCTCCTCGAGGCTTTGCAGGGCAATTGGGACGCCTCTCCAGCTGAGACGGGAGACCAAGGGTCCCTTTCCACGTGCCACAGGAATCCTGGGTCTCCTATCAAGTTTCACGAGGAGTCAGGCATCGTCTCCTTTGGAGGCACTGATCTCAGCATACCTCTGGAGTTTTCAAAGGATTTGAGGCCTCCTGTCGCGATGAGGTGGGGAACTAGGTCTTTCTCTGTGGTCTCCACAGGGGATTCAGACATCCTTTCATCTTGGGAGATGCAAGACGAGCCTGCATTCAAGTCACTGCAGGGATATCCGGCCTTATTTCGAGTCAGGGCATCGCGGTGTCCATTCCACTTGAGGCCGCAAACTCAGGGTCCCTCTCACATACCTAGAGCTGAGAGAAGCCTCCTCTTGAGGTGCTTGTGGTAAGGTGGTATTCCTCTGGAGTCGAAGCCAGGGACTAACCTCTCATCTCGAGTTGATTTTTGGCCCACGGAGCTCTTTCGTGTTGCTACAGTGACCTCAGGATCCCTCTAGCCTTGAAACAGTGTTCTTGGGGTTTCTCTGGAGTGCCATCAAGGAAATCAAGGCTCCTTTCATGTGTGATGTGCAACACGGAATTGCTCTGCACGCAGTGCAGGGGAATCGGGCCTCATCTCGCGGCGAGGGGGAAGTCTCATGGTTTTTCTCGAGTTGCGGCGGGAACCTGGGGTATATTCTCGAGTTACGACGGGGATGGCCCTTCCACCCACGTGTTTCTTCAGCGACGTCAGGACTCCTGCCTAGTTGCGAGGGACAACTCTGGATTCTCCTCGAGGCTTGGCAGGGCAATTGGGACGCCTCTCCAGCTGAGGCGGGAGACCAAGTGTCCCTTTCCAAGTGCCACAGGAATCCTGGGACTCCTATCAAGTTTCACGAGGAGTCAGGCATCGTCTGCTTTGGAGGCACTGATCTCCGCGTACCTCTGGAGTTTTCAAAGGATGTGAGGCTATCGGTCGCGATGAGGTGGGGAACTAAGTCTTTCTCTGTGCTTTCCACAGGGGATTCAGACATCCTTTCCTCCTGGGAGATGCAAGACGAGCCTGCATTGAAGTCACTGCAGGGATATCCGGCCTTATTTCGAGTCAGGGCATCGCGGTGTCCATTCCACTTGAGGCCGCAAACTCAGGGTCCCTCTCACATACCTAGAGCTGAGAGAAGCCTCCTCTTGAGGTGCTTGGGGTAAGGTGGTATTCCTCTGGAGACGAAGCCAGGGACTAACCTCTCTTTTCGAGTTGATTTTTGGTCCACAGAGTTCTTTCGTGTTGCTACAGTGACCGCAGGATCCCTCTATCCTTGAAACAGTGTTCTTGGGGTTTCTCTGGAGTGCCATCAAGGAAATCAAGGCTCCTTTCATGTGTGATGTGCAAGACGGAATTGCTCTGCACGCAGTGCAGGGGAATCGGGCCTCATCTCGCGGCGAGGGGGAAGTCTCATGGTTTTTCTTGAGTTGCGGCGGGAACCTGGGGTATATTCTCGAGTTACGACGGGGATGGCCCTTCCACACACGTGTTTGTTCAGCCATGTCAGGACTCCTGCCTAGTTGCGAGGGACAACTCGGGATTCTCCTCGAGGCTTTGCAGGGCAATTGGGACGCCTCTCCAGCTGAGACGGGAGACCAAGGGTCCCTTTCCACGTGCCACAGGAATCCTGGGTCTCCTATCAAGTTTCACGAGGAGTCAGGCATCGTCTCCTTTGGAGGCACTGATCTCCGCATACCTCTGGAGTTTTCAAAGGATTTGAGGCCTCCTGTCGCGATGAGGTGGGGAACTAGGTCTTTCTCTGTGGTCTCCACAGGGGATTCAGACACCCTTTCGTCTTGGGAGATGCAAGACGAGCCTGCATTCCAGTCAGTGCAGGGATATCCAGCCTTATTTCGAGTCAGGGCATCGCGGTGTCCATTCCACTTGAGGCCGCAAACTCAGGGTCCCTCTCACATACCTAGAGCTGAGAGAAGCCTCCTCTTGAGGTGCTTTTGGTAAGGTGGTATTCCTCTGGAGTCGAAGCCAGGGACTAACCTCTCATCTCGAGTTGATTTTTGGCCCACGGAGCTCTTTCGTGTTGCTACAGTGACCTCAGGATCCCTCTAGCCTTGAAACAGTGTTCTTGGGGTTTCTCTGGAGTGCCATGAAGGAAATCAAGGCTCCTTTCATGTGTGATGTGCAACACAGAATTGCTCTGCACGCAGTGCAGGGGAATCGGGCCTCATCTCGCGGCGAGGGGGAAGTCTCATGGTTTTTCTCGAGTTGCGGCGGGAACCTGGGGTATATTCTCGAGTTACGACGGGGATGGCCCTTCCACACACGTGTTTGTTCAGCCACGTCAGGACTCTTGCCTAGTTGCGAGACACAACTCGGGATTCTCCTCGAGGCTTGGCAAGGCAATTGGGACGCCTCTCCAGCTGAGGCGGGAGACCAAGGGTCCCTTTCCACGTGCCACAGGAATCCTGGGACTCCTATCAAGTTTCACGAGGAGTCAGGCATCGTCTCCTTTGGAGGCACTGATCTCCGCGTACCTCTGGAGTTTTCAAAGGATGTGAGGCCTCCGGTCGCGATGAGGTGGGGAACTAGGTCTTTCTCTGTGGTCTCCACAGGGGATTCAGACATCCTTTCTTCTTGGGAGATGCAAGACGAGCCTGCATTCAAGTCACTGCAGAGATATCCAGCCTTATTTCGTGTCAGGGCATCGCGGTGTCCATTCCACTTGAGGCCGCAAACTCAGGGTCCCTCTCACATACCTAGAGCTGAGAGAAGCCTCCTCTTGAGGTGCTTGTGGTAAGGTGGTATTCCTCTGGAGTCGAAGCCAGGGACTAACCTCTCATCTCGAGTTGATTTTTGGCCCACGGAGCTCTTTCGTGTTGCTACAGTGACCTCAGGATCCCTCTATCCTTGAAACAGTGTTCTTGGGGTTTCTCTGGAGTGCCATGAAGGAAATCAAGGCTCCTTTCATGTGTGATGTGCAACACGGAATTGCTCTGCACGCAGTGCAGGGGAATCGGGCCTCATCTCGCGGCGAGGGGGAAGTCTCATGGTTTTTCTCGAGTTGCGGCGGGAACCTGGGGTATATTCTCGAGTTACGACGGGGATGGCCCTTCCACCCACGTGTTTCTTCAGCGACGTCAGGACTCCTGCCTAGTTGCAAGGGACAACTCTGGATTCTCCTCGAGGCTTGGCAGGGCAATTGGGACGCCTCTCCAGCTGAGGCGGGAGACCAAGGGTCCCTTTCCAAGTGCCACAGGAATCCTGGGTCTCCTATCAAGTTTCATGAGGAGTCAGGCATCGTCTCCTTTGGAGGCACTGATCTCCGCGTACCTCTGGAGTTTTCAAAGGATGTGAGGCCTCCGGTCGCGATGAGGTGGGGAACTAGGTCTTTCTCTGTGGTCTCCACAGGGGATTCAGACACCCTTTCGACTTGGGAGATGCAAGACGAGCCTGCATTCCAGTCACTGCAGGGATATCCGGCCTTATTTCGAGTCAGGGCATCGTGGTGTCCATTCCACTTGAGGCCGCAAACTCAGGGTCCCTCTCACATACCTAGAGCTGAGAGAAGCCTCCTCTTGAGGTGCTTGTGGTAAGGTGGTATTCCTCTGGAGTCGAAGCCAGGGACTAACCTCTCATCTCGAGTTGATTTTTGGTCCACGGAGCGATTTTGTGTTGCTACAGTGACATCAGGATCCCTCTAGCCTTGAAACAGTGTTCTTGGGGTTTCTCTGGAGTGCCATCAAGGAAATCAAGGCTCCTTTCATGTGTGATGTGCAACACAGAATTGCTCTGCACGCAGTGCAGGGGAATCGGGCCTCATTTCGCGGCAAGGGGGAAGTCTCATGGTTTTTCTCGAGTTGCGGCGGGAACCTGGGGTATATTCTCGAGTTACGACGGGGATGGCCCTTCCACACACGTGTTTGTTCAACGACGTCAGGACTCTTGCCTAGTTGCGAGACACAACTCGGGATTCTCCTCGAGGCTTGGCAGGGCAATTGGGACGCCTCTCCAGCTGAGGCGGGAGACCAAGGGTCCCTTTCCACGTGCCACAGGAATCCTGGGACTCCTATCAAGTTTCACGAGGAGTCAGGCATCGTCTCCTTTGGAGGCACTGATCTCCGCGTACCTCTGGAGTTTTCAAAGGATGTGAGGCTATCGGTCGCGATGAGGTGGGGAACTAAGTCTTTCTCTGTGCTTTCCACAGGGGATTCAGACATCCTTTCGTCCTGGCAGATGCAAGACGAGCCTGCATTGAAGTCACTGCAGGGATATCCGGCCTTATTTCGAGTCAGGGCATCGCGGTGTCCATTCCACTTGAGGCCGCAAACTCAGGGTCCCTCTCACATACCTAGAGCTGAGAGAAGCCTCCTCTTGAGGTGCTTGTGGAAAGGTGGTATTCCTCTGGAGACGAATCCAGGGACTAACCTCTCTTTTCGAGTTGATTTTTGGTCCACAGAGTTCTTTCGTGTTGCTACAGTGACCTCAGGATCCCTCTATCCTTGAAACAGTGTTCTTGGGGTTTCTCTGGAGTGCCATCAAGGAAATCAAGGCTCCTTTCATGTGTGATGTGCAAGACGGAATTGCTCTGCACGCAGTACAGGGGAATCGGGCCTCATCTCGCATCGAGGGGGAAGTCTCATGGTTTTTCTCGAGTTGCGGCGGGAACCTGGGGTATATTCTCGAGTTATGACGGGGATGGCCCTTCCACCCACGTGTTTGTTCAGCCACGTCAGGACTCCTGCCTAGTTGCGAGGGACAACTCGGGATTCTCCTCGAGGCTTGGCAGGGCAATTGGAACGCCTCGCCAGCTGAGGCGGGAGACCAAGGGTCCCTTTCCACGTGCCACAAGAATCCTGGGACTCCTATCAAGTTTCACGAGGAGTCAGGCATCGTCTCATTTGGAGGCACTGATCTCCGCGTACCTCTGGAGTTTTCAAAGGATGTGAGGCCTCCGGTCGCGATGAGGTGGGGAACTAGGTGTTTCTCTGTGGTTTCCACAGGGGATTCAGACATCCTTTCTTCTTGGGAGATGCAAGACGAGCCTGCATTCAAGTCACTGCAGGGATATCCGGCCTTATTTCGCGTCAGGGCATCGCGGTGTCCATTCCACTTGAGGCCGCAAACTCAGGATCCCTCTCACATACCTAGAGCTGAGAGAAGCCTCCTCTTGAGGTGCTTGTGGTAAAGTGGTATTCCTCAGGAGTCGAAGCCAGGGACTAACCTCTCATCTCGTGTTGATTCTTGGTCCACGGAGCTCTTTCGTGTTGCTACAGTGACCTCAGGATCCCTCTAGCCTTGAAACAGTGTTCTTGGGGTTTCTCTGGAGTGCCATCAAGGAAATCAAGGCTCCTTTCATGTGTGATGTGCAAAACGGAATTGCTCTGCACGCAGTGCAGGGGAATCGGGCCTCATCTCGCATCGAGGGGGAAGTCTCATGGTTTTTCTCGAGTTGCGGCGGGAACCTGGGGTATATTCTCGAGTTACGACGGGGATGGCCCTTCCACACACGTGTGTGTTCAGCCATGTCAGGACTCCTGCCTAGTTGCGAGGGACAACTCGGGATTCTCCTCGAGGCTTTGCAGGGCAATTGGGACGCCTCTCCAGCTGAGACGGGAGACCAAGGGTCCCTTTCCACGTGCCACAGGAATCCTGGGTCTCCTATCAAGTTTCACGAGGAGTCAGGCATCGTCTCCTTTGGAGGCACTGATCTCCGCATACCTCTGGAGTTTTCAAAGGATTTGAGGCCTCCTGTCGCGATGAGGTGGGGAACTAGGTCTTTCTCTGTGGTCTCCACAGGGGATTCAGACATCCTTTCATCTTGGGAGATGCAAGACGAGCCTGCATTCAAGTCACTGCAGGGATATCCGGCCTTATTTCGAGTCAGGGCATCGCGGTGTCCATTCCACTTGAGGCCGCAAACTCAGGGTCCCTCTCACATACCTAGAGCTGAGAGAAGCCTCCTCTTGAGGTGCTTGTGGTAAGGTGGTATTCCTCTGGAGTCGAAGCCAGGGACTAACCTCTCATCTCGAGTTGATTTTTGGCCCACGGAGCTCTTTCGTGTTGCTACAGTGACCTCAGGATCCCTCTAGCCTTGAAACAGTGTTCTTGGGGTTTCTCTGGAGTGCCATCAAGGAAATCAAGGCTCCTTTCATGTGTGATGTGCAACACGGAATTGCTCTGCACGCAGTGCAGGGGAATCGGGCCTCATCTCGCGGCGAGGGGGAAGTCTCATGGTTTTTCTCGAGTTGCGGCGGGAACCTGGGGTATATTCTCGAGTTACGACGGGGATGGCCCTTCCACCCACGTGTTTCTTCAGCGACGTCAGGACTCCTGCCTAGTTGCGAGGGACAACTCTGGATTCTCCTCGAGGCTTGGCAGGGCAATTGGGACGCCTCTCCAGCTGAGGCGGGAGACCAAGTGTCCCTTTCCAAGTGCCACAGGAATCCTGGGACTCCTATCAAGTTTCACGAGGAGTCAGGCATCGTCTCCTTTGGAGGCACTGATCTCCGCGTACCTCTGGAGTTTTCAAAGGATGTGAGGCTATCGGTCGCGATGAGGTGGGGAACTAAGTCTTTCTCTGTGCTTTCCACAGGGGATTCAGACATCCTTTCCTCCTGGGAGATGCAAGACGAGCCTGCATTGAAGTCACTGCAGGGATATCCGGCCTTATTTCGAGTCAGGGCATCGCGGTGTCCATTCCACTTGAGGCCGCAAACTCAGGGTCCCTCTCACATACCTAGAGCTGAGAGAAGCCTCCTCTTGAGGTGCTTGGGGTAAGGTGGTATTCCTCTGGAGACGAATCCAGGGACTAACCTCTCTTTTCGAGTTGATTTTTGGTCCACAGAGTTCTTTCGTGTTGCTACAGTGACCTCAGGATCCCTCTATCCTTGAAACAGTGTTCTTGGGGTTTCTCTGGAGTGCCATCAAGGAAATCAAGGCTCCTTTCATGTGTGATGTGCAACACGGAATTGCTCTGCACGCAGTGCAGGGGAATCGGGCCTCATCTCGCGGCGAGGGGGAAGTCTCATGGTTTTTCTCGAGTTGCGGCGGGAACCTGGGGTATATTCTCGAGTTACGACGGGGATGGCCCTTCCACACACGTGTTTGTTCAGCCATGTCAGGACTCCTGCCTAGTTGCGAGGGACAACTCGGGATTCTCCTCGAGGCTTTGCAGGGCAATTGGGACGCCTCTCCAGCTGAGACGGGAGACCAAGGGTCCCTTTCCACGTGCCACAGGAATCCTGGGTCTCCTATCAAGTTTCACGAGGAGTCAGGCATCGTCTCCTTTGGAGGCACTGATCTCCGCATACCTCTGGAGTTTTCAAAGGATTTGAGGCCTCCTGTCGCGATGAGGTGGGGAACTAGGTCTTTCTCTGTGGTCTCCACAGGGGATTCAGACACCCTTTCGTCTTGGGAGATGCAAGACGAGCCTGCATTCCAGTCACTGCAGGGATATCCGGCCTTATTTCGAGTCAGGGCATCGCGGTGTCCATTCCACTTGAGGCCGCAAACTCAGGGTCCCTCTCACATACCTAGAGCTGAGAGAAGCCTCCTCTTGAGGTGCTTTTGGTAAGGTGGTATTCCTCTGGAGTCGAAGCCAGGGACTAACCTCTCATCTCGAGTTGATTTTTGGCCCACGGAGCTGTTTCGTGTTGCTACAGTGACCTCAGGATCCCTCTAGCCTTGAAACAGTGTTCTTGGGGTTTCTCTGGAGTGCCATGAAGGAAATCAAGGCTCCTTTCATGTGTGATGTGCAACACAGAATTGCTCTGCACGCGGTGCAGGGGAATCGGGCCTCATCTCGCGGCGAGGGGGAAGTCTCATGGTTTTTCTCGAGTTGCGGCGGGAACCTGGGGTATATTCTCGAGTTACGACGGGGATGGCCCTTCCACACACGTGTTTGTTCAGCCACGTCAGGACTCTTGCCTAGTTGCGAGACACAACTTGGGATTCTCCTCGAGGCTTGGCAAGGCAATTGGGACGCCTCTCCAGCTGAGGCGGGAGACCAAGGGTCCCTTTCCACGTGCCACAGGAATCCTGGGACTCCTATCAAGTTTCACGAGGAGTCAGGCATCGTCTCCTTTGGAGGCACTGATCTCCGCGTACCTCTGGAGTTTTCAAAGGATGTGAGGCCTCCGGTCGCGATGAGGTGGGGAACTAGGTCTTTCTCTGTGGTCTCCACAGGGGATTCAGACATCCTTTCTTCTTGGGAGATGCAAGACGAGCCTGCATTCAAGTCACTGCAGAGATATCCAGCCTTATTTCGTGTCAGGGCATCGCGGTGTCCATTCCACTTGAGGCCGCAAACTCAGGGTCCCTCTCACATACCTAGAGCTGAGAGAAGCCTCCTCTTGAGGTGCTTGTGGTAAGGTGGTATTCCTCTGGAGTCGAAGCCAGGGACTAACCTCTCATCTCGAGTTGATTTTTGGCCCACGGAGCTCTTTCGTGTTGCTACAGTGACCTCAGGATCCCTCTATCCTTGAAACAGTGTTCTTGGGGTTTCTCTGGAGTGCCATGAAGGAAATCAAGGCTCCTTTCATGTGTGATGTGCAACACGGAATTGCTCTGCACGCAGTGCAGGGGAATCGGGCCTCATCTCGCGGCGAGGGGGAAGTCTCATGGTTTTTCTCGAGTTGCGGCGGGAACCTGGGGTATATTCTCGAGTTAGGACGGGGATGGCCCTTCCACCCACGTGTTTCTTCAGCGACGTCAGGACTCCTGCCTAGTTGCAAGGGACAACTCTGGATTCTCCTCGAGGCTTGGCAGGGCAATTGGGACGCCTCTCCAGCTGAGGCGGGAGACCAAGAGTCCCTTTCCAAGTGCCACAGGAATCCTGGGTCTCCTATCAAGTTTCATGAGGAGTCAGGCATCGTCTCCTTTGGAGGCACTGATCTCCGCGTACCTCTGGAGTTTTCAAAGGATGTGAGGCCTCCGGTCGCGATGAGGTGGGGAACTAGGTCTTTCTCTGTGGTCTCCACAGGGGATTCAGACACCCTTTCGACTTGGGAGATGCAAGACGAGCCTGCATTCCAGTCACTGCAGGGATATCCGGCCTTATTTCGAGTCAGGGCATCATGGTGTCCATTCCATTTGAGGCCGCAAACTCAGGGTCCCTCTCACATACCTAGAGCTGAGAGAAGCCTCCTCTTGAGGTGCTTGTGGTAAGGTGGTATTCCTCTGGAGTCGAAGCCAGGGACTAACCTCTCATCTCGAGTTGATTTTTGGTCCACGGAGCGCTTTCGTGTTGCTACAGTGACATCAGGATCCCTCTAGCCTTGAAACAGTGTTCTTGGGGTTTCTCTGGAGTGCCATCAAGGAAATCAAGGCTCCTTTCATGTGTGATGTGCAACACAGAATTGCTCTGCACGCAGTGCAGGGGAATCGGGCCTCATTTCGCGGCAAGGGGGAAGTCTCATGGTTTTTCTCGAGTTGCGGCGGGAACCTGGGGTATATTCTCGAGTTACGACGGGGATGGCCCTTCCACACACGTGTTTGTTCAACGACGTCAGGACTCTTGCCTAGTTGCGAGACACAACTCGGGATTCTCCTCGAGGCTTGGCAAGGCAATTGGGACGCCTCTCCAGCTGAAGCGGGAGACCAAGGGTCCCTTTCCACGTGCCACAGGAATCCTGGGACTCCTATCAAGTTTCACGAGGAGTCAGGCATCGTCTCCTTTGGAGGCACTGATCTCCGCGTACCTCTGGAGTTTTCAAAGGATGTCAGGGCTCCAGTCGCGGTGAGGTGGGGAACTAGGTCTTTCTCTGTGGTCTCCACAGGGGATTCAGACATCCTTTCATCTTGGGAGATGCAAGACGAGCCTGCATTCAAGTCACTGCAGGGATATCCAGCCTTATTTCGCGTCAGGGCATCGCGGTGTCCATTCCACTTGAGGCCGCAAACTCAGGGTCCCTCTCACATACCTAGAGCTGAGAGAAGCCTCCTCTTGAGGTGCTTGTGGTAAGGTGGTATTCCTCTGGAGTCGAAGCCAGGGACTAACCTCTCATCTCTTGTTGATTCTTGGTCCACGGAGCTCTTTCGTGTTGCTACAGTGACCTCAGGATCCCTCCATCCTTGAAACAGTGTTCTTGGGGTTTCTCTGGAGTGCCATCAAGGAAATCAAGGCTCCTTTCATGTGTGATGTGCAACACGGAATTGCTCTGCACGCAGTGCAGGGGAATCGGGCCTCATCTCGCGGCGAGGGGGAAGTCTCATGGTTTTTCTCGAGTTGCGGCGGGAACCTGGGGTATATTCTCGAGTTACGACGGGGATGGCCCTTCCACCCACGTGTGTGTTCAGCCATGTCAGGACTCCTGCCTAGTTGCGAGGGACAACTCGGGATTCTCCTCGAGGCTTTGCAGGGCAATTGGGACGCCTCTCCAGCTGAGGCGGGAGACCAAGGGTCCCTTTCCACGTGCCACAGGAATCCTGGGTCTCCTATCAAGTTTCACGAGGAGTCAGGCATCGTCTCCTTTGGAGGCACTGATCTCCGCATACCTCTGGAGTTTTCAAAGGATTTGAGGCCTCCTGTCGCGATGAGGTGGGGAACTAGGTCTTTCTCTGTGGTCTCCACAGGGGATTCAGACACCCTTTCGTCTTGGGAGATGCAAGACGAGCCTGCATTCCAGTCACTGCAGGGATATCCGGCCTTATTTCGAGTCAGGGCATCGCGGTGTCCATTCCACTTGAGGTCGCAAACTCAGGGTCCCTCTCACATACCTAGAGCTGAGAGAAGCCTCCTCTTGAGGTGCTTGTGGTAAGGTGGTATTCCTCTGGAGTCGAAGCCAGCGACTAACCTCTCATCTCGAGTTGATTTTTGGTCCACGGAGCTCTTTCGTGTTGCTACAGTGACCTCAGGATCCCTCTATCCTTGAAACAGTGTTCTTGGGGTTTCTCTGGAGTGCCATCAAGGAAATCAAGGCTCCTTTCATGTGTGATGTGCAACACGGAATTGCTCTGCATGCAGTGCAGGGGAATCAGGCCTCATCTCGCGGCGAGGGGGAAGTCTCATGGTTTTTTCTCGAGTTGCGGCGGGAACCTGGGGTATATTCTCGAGTTACGACGGGGATGGCCCTTCCACCCACGTGTTTCTTCAGCGACGTCAGGACTCCTGCCTAGTTGCAAGGGACAACTCTGGATTCTCCTCGAGGCTTGGCAGGGCAATTGGGACGCCTCTCCAGCTGAGGCGGGAGACCAAGTGTCCCTTTCCAAGTGCCACAGGAATCCTGGGACTCCTATCAAGTTTCACGAGGAGTCAGGCATCGTCTCCTTTGGAGGCACTGATCTCCGCGTACCTCTGGAATTTTCAAAGGATGTGAGGCTATCGGTCGCGAAGAGGTGGGGAACTAAGTCTTTCTCTGTGCTTTCCACAGGGGATTCAGACATCCTTTCGTCTTGGGAGATGCAAGACGAGCCTGCATTGAAGTCACTGCAGGGATATTCGGCCTTATTTCGAGTCAGGGCATCGCGGTGTCCATTCCACTTGAGGCCGCAAACTCAGGGTCCCTCTCACATACCTAGAGCTGAGAGAAGCCTCCTCTTGAGGTGCTTGTGGTAAGGTGGTATTCCTCTGGAGTCGAAGCCAGGGACTAACCTCTCATCTCTTGTTGATTCTTGGTCCACGGAGCTCTTTCGTGTTGCTACAGTGACCTCAGGATCCCTCCATCCTTGAAACAGTGTTCTTGGGGTTTCTCTGGAGTGCCATGAAGGAAATCAAGGCTCCTTTCATGTGTGATGTGCAACACGGAATTGCTCTGCACGCAGTGCAGGGGAATCGGGCCTCATCTCGCGGCGAGGGGGAAGTCTCATGGTTTTTCTCGAGTTGCGGCGGGAACCTGGGGTATATTCTCGAGTTACGACGGGGATGGCCCTTCCACCCACGTGTGTGTTCAGCCATGTCAGGACTCCTGCCTAGTTGCGAGGGACAACTCTGGATTCTCCTCGAGGCTTTGCAGGGCAATTGGGACGCCTCTCCAGCTGAGGCGGGAGACCAAGTGTCCCTTTCCACGTGCCACAGGAATCCTGGGTCTCCTATCAAGTTTCACGAGAAGTCAGGCATCGTCTCCTTTGGAGGCACTGATCTCCGCATACCTCTGGAGTTTTCAAAGGATTTGAGGCCTCCTGTCGCGATGAGGTGGGGAACTAGGTCTTTCTCTGTGGTCTCCACAGGGGATTCAGACACCCTTTCGTCTTGGGAGATGCAAGACGAGCCTGCATTCCAGTCACTGCAGGGATATCCGGCCTTATTTCGAGTCAGGGCATCGCGGTGTCCATTCCACTTGAGGTCGCAAACTCAGGGTCCCTCTCACATACCTAGAGCTGAGAGAAGCCTCCTCTTGAGGTGCTTGTGGTAAGGTGGTATTCCTCTGGAGTCGAAGCCAGCGACTAACCTCTCATCTCGAGTTGATTTTTGGTCCACGGAGCTCTTTCGTGTTGCTACAGTGACCTCAGGATCCCTCTAGCCTTGAAACAGTGTTCTTGGGGTTTCTCTGGAGTGCCATCAAGGAAATCAAGGCTCCTTTCATGTGTGATGTGCAACACGGAATTGCTCTGCACGCAGTGCAGGGGAATCGGGCCTCATCTCGCGGCGAGGGGGAAGTCTCATGGTTTTTCTCGAGTTGCGGCGGGAACCTGGGGTATATTCTCGAGTTACGACGGGGATGGCCCTTCCACCCACGTGTTTCTTCAGCGACGTCAGGACTCCTGCCTAGTTGCAAGGGACAACTCTGGATTCTCCTCGAGGCTTGGCAGGGCAATTGGGACGCCTCTCCAGCTGAGGCGGGAGACCAAGTGTCCCTTTCCAAGTGCCACAGGAATCCTGGGACTCCTATCAAGTTTCACGAGGAGTCAGGCATCGTCTCCTTTGGAGGCACTGATCTCCGCGTACCTCTGGAATTTTCAAAGGATGTGAGGCTATCGGTCGCGAAGAGGTGGGGAACTAAGTCTTTCTCTGTGCTTTCCACAGGGGATTCAGACATCCTTTCGTCTTGGGAGATGCAAGACGAGCCTGCATTGAAGTCACTGCAGGGATATTCGGCCTTATTTCGAGTCAGGGCATCGCGGTGTCCATTCCACTTGAGGCCGCAAACTCAGGGTCCCTCTCACATACCTAGAGCTGAGAGAAGCCTCCTCTTGAGGTGCTTGTGGTAAGGTGGTATTCCTCTGGAGTCGAAGCCAGGGACTAACCTCTCTTTTCGAGTTGATTCTTGGTCCACAGAGTTCTTTCGTGTTGCTACAGTGACCTCAGGATCCCTCTATCCTTGAAACAGTGTTCTTGGGGTTTCTCTGGAGTGCCATCAAGGAAATCAAGGCTCCTTTCATGTGTGATGTGCAAGACGGAATTGCTTTGCACGCAGTACAGGGGAATCGGGCCTCATCTCGCATCGAGGGGAAGTCTCATGGTTTTTCTCGAGTTGCGGCGGGAACCTGGGGTATATTCTCGAGTTACGACGTGGATGGCCCTTCCACCCACGTGTTTCCTCAGCGACGTCAGGACTCCTGCCTAGTTGCGAGGGACAACTCGGGATTCTCCTCGAGGCTTGGCAGGGCAATTGGAACGCCTCTCCAGCTGAGGCGGGAGACCAAGGGTCCCTTTCCACGTGCCACAGGAATCCTGGGTCTCCTATCAAGTTTCACGAGGAGTCAGGCATCGTCTCCTTTGGAGGCACTGATCTCCGCATACCTCTGGAGTTTTCAAAGGATTTGAGGCCTCCTGTCGCGATGAGGTGGGGAACTAGGTCTTTCTCTGTGGTCTCCACAGGGGATTCAGACACCCTTTCGTCTTGGGAGATGCAAGACGAGCCTGCATTCCAGTCACTGCAGGGATATCCGGCCTTATTTCGAGTCAGGGCATCGCGGTGTCCGTTCCACTTGAGGCCGCAAACTCAGGGTCCCTCTCACATACCTAGAGCTGAGAGAAGCCTCCTCTTGAGGTGCTTGTGGTAAGGTGGTATTCCTCAGGAGTCGAAGCCAGGGACTAACCTCTCATCTCGAGTTGATTTTGCGTTCACGGAGCTCTTTCGTGTTGCTACAGTGACCTCAGGATCCCTCTAGCATTGAAACAGTGTTCTTGGGGTTTCTCTGGAGTGCCATCAAGGAAATCAAGGCTCCTTTCATGTGTGATGTGCAACACAGAATTGCTCTGCACGCAGTGCAGGGCAATCGGGCCTCATCTCGCGGCGAGGGGGAAGTCTCATGGTTTTTCTCGAGTTGCGGCGGGAACCTGGGGTATATTCTCGAGTTACGACGGGGATGGCCCTTCCACACACGTGTTTGTTCCGCCACGTCAGGACTCTTGCCTAGTTGCGAGACACAACTCGGGATTCTCCTCGAGGCTTGGTAAGGCAATTGGGACGCCTCTCCAGCTGAGGCGGGAGACCAAGGGTCCCTTTCCACGTGCCACAGGAATCCTGGGTCTCCTATCAAGTTTCACGAGGAGTCAGGCATCGTCTCCTTTGGAGGCACTGATCTCCGCGTACCTCTGGAGTTTTCAAAGGATGTGAGGCCTCCGGTCGCGATGAGGTGGGGAACTAGGTCTTTCTCTGTGGTCTCCACAGGGGATTCAGACATCCTTTCATCTTGGGAGATGCAAGACGAGCCTGCATTCAAGTCACTGCAGGGATATCCAGCCTTATTTTGCGTCAGGGCATCGCGGTGTCCATTCCACTTGAGGCCGCAAACTCAGGGTCCTTCTCACATACCTAGAGCTGAGAGAAGCCTCCTCTTGAGGTGCTTGTGGTAAGGTGGTATTCCTCTGGAGTCGAAGCCAGGGACTAACCTATCATCTCGAGTTGATTTTTGGCCCACGGAGCTCTTTCGTGTTGCTACAGTGACCTCAGGATCCCTCTAGCCTTCAAACAGTGTTCTTGGGGTTTCTCTGGAGTGCCATCAAGGAAATCAAGGCTCCTTTCATGTGTGATGTGCAACACGGAATTGCTCTGCACGCAGTGCAGGGGAATCGGGCCTCATCTCGCATCGAGGGCGAAGTCTCATGGTTTTTCTCGAGTTGCGGCAGGAACCTGGGGTATATTCTCGAGTTACGACGGGGATGGCCCTTCCAACCACGTGTTTGTTCAGCCACGTCAGGACTCCTGCCTAGTTGCGAGGGACAACTCGGGATTCTCCTCGAGGCTTGGCAGGGCAATTGGAACGCCTCTCCAGCTGAGGCGGGAGACCAAGGGTCCCTTTCCACGTGCCACAAGAATCCTGGGACTCCTATCAAGTTTCACGAGGAGTCAGGCATCGTCTCCTTTGGAGGCACTGATCTCCGCGTACCTCTGGAGTTTTCAAAGGATGTGAGGCCTCCGGTCGCGATGAGGTGGGGAACTAGGTCTTTCTCTGTGGTCTCCACAGGGGATTCAGACATCCTTTCTTCTTGGGAGATGCAAGACGAGCCTGCATTCAAGTCACTGCAGGGATATCCGGCCTTATTTCGAGTAAGGGCATCGCGTTGTCCATTCCACTTGAGGCCGCAAACTCAGGATCCCTCTCACATACCTAGAGCTGAGAGAAGCCTCCTCTTGAGGTGCTTGTGGTAAGGTGGTATTCCTCTGGAGTCGAAGCCAGGGACTAACCTCTCATCTCGAGTTGATTTTTGGCCCACGGAGCTCTTTCGTGTTGCTACAGTGACATCAGGATCCCTCTAGCCTTGAAACAGTGTTCTTGGGGTTTCTCTGGAGTGCCATCAAGGAAATCAAGGCTCCTTTCATGTGTGATGTGTAACACGGAATTGCTCTGCACGCAGTGCAGGGGAATCGGGCCTCATCTCGCGGCGAGGGGGAAGTCTCATGGTTTTTCTCGAGTTGCGGCGGGAACCTGGGGTATATTCTCGAGTTACGATGGGGATGGCCCTTCCACCCACGTGTTTCTTCAGCGAAGTCAGGACTCCTGCCTAGTTGCGAGGGACAACTCGGGATTCTCCTCGAGGCTTGGCAGGGCAATTGGGACGCCTCTCCAGCTGAGGCGGGAGACCAAGTGTCCCTTTCCAAGTGCCACAGGAATCCTGGGACTCCTATCAAGTTTCACGAGGAGTCAGGCATCGTCTCCTTTGGAGGCACTGATCTCCGCGTACCTCTGGAGTTTTCAAAGGATGTGAGGCTATCGGTCGCGATGAGGTGGGGAACTAAGTCTTTCTCTGTGCTTTCCACAGGGGATTCAGACATCCTTTCGTCCTGGCAGATGCAAGACGAGCCTGCATTGAAGTCACTGCAGGGATATCCGGCCTTAGTTCGAGTCAGGGCATCGCGGTGTCCATTCCACTTGAGGCCGCAATCTCAGGGTCCCTCTCACATACCTAGAGCTGAGAGAAGCCTCCTCTTGAGGTGCTTGTGGTAAGGTGGTATTCCTCTGGAGACGAATCCAGGGACTAACCTCTCTTTTCGAGTTGATTTTTGGTCCACAGAGTTCTTTCGTGTTGCTACAGTGACCTCAGGATCCCTCTATCCTTGAAACAGTGTTCTTGGGGTTTCTCTGGAGTGCCATCAAGGAAATCAAGGCTCCTTTCATGTGTGATGTGCAACACGGAATTGCTCTGCACGCAGTACAGGGGAATCGGGCCTCATCTCGCATCGAGGGGGAAGTCTCATGGTTTTTCTCGAGTTGCGGCGGGAACCTGGGGTATATTCTCGAGTTACGACGGGGATGGCCCTTCCACCCACGTGTTTCTTCAGCCACGTCAGGACTCCTGCCTAGTTGCGAGGGACAACTCGGGATTCTCCTCGAGGCTTGGCAGGGCAATTGGAACGCCTCTCCAGCTGAGGCGGGAGACCAAGGGTCCCTTTCCACGTGCCACAAGAATCCTGGGACTCCTATCAAGTTTCACGAGGAGTCAGGCATCGTCTCCTTTGGAGGCACTGATCTCCGCGTACCTCTGGAGTTTTCAAAGGATGTGAGGCCTCCATTCGCGATGAGGTGGGTAACTAGGTCTTTCTCTGTGGTCTCCACAGGGGATTCAGACATCCTTTCTTCTTGGGAGATGCAAGACGAGCCTGCATTCAAGTCACTGCAGGGATATCCAGCCTTATTTCGAGTCAGGGCATCGCGGTGTCCATTCCACCTGAGGCCTCAAACTCAGGATCCCTCTCACATACCTAGAGCTGAGAGAAGCCTCCTCTTGAAGTGCTTGTGGTAAGGTGGTATTCCTCTGGAGTCGAAGCCAGGGACTAACCTCTCATCTCGTGTTGATTCTTGGTCCACGGAGCTCTTTCGTGTTGCTACAGTGACCTCAGGATCCCTCTAGCCTTGAAACAGTGTTCTTGGGGTTTCTCTGGAGTGCCATCAAGGAAATCAAGGCTCCTTTCATGTGTGATCTGCAACCCGGAATTGCTCTGCACGCAGTGCAGGGCAATCGGGCCTCATCTCGCGGCGAGGGGGAAGTCTCATGGTTTTTCTCGAGTTGCGGCGGGAACCTGGGGTATATTCTCGAGTTACGACGGGGATGGCCCTTCCACACACGTGTGTGTTCAGCCATGTCAGGACTCCTGCCTAGTTGCGAGGGACAACTCGGGATTCTCCTCGAGGCTTTGCAGGGCAATTGGGACGCCTCTCCAGCTGAGACGGGAGACCAAGGGTCCCTTTCCACGTGCCACAGGAATCCTGGGTCTCCTATCAAGTTTCACGAGGAGTCAGGCATCGTCTCCTTTGGAGGCACTGATCTCCGCATACCTCTGGAGTTTTCAAAGGATTTGAGGCCTCCTGTCGCGATGAGGTGGGGAACTAGGTCTTTCTCTGTGGTCTCCACAGGGGATTCAGACACCCTTTCGTCTTGGGAGATGCAAGACGAGCCTGCATTCCAGTCACTGCAGGGATATCCGGCCTTATTTCGAGTCAGGGCATCGCGGTGTCCATTCCACTTGAGGCCGCAAACTCAGGGTCCCTCTCACATACATAGAGCTGAGAGAAGCCTCCTCTTGAGGTGCTTGTGGTAAGGTGGTATTCCTCTGGAGTCGAAGCCAGGGACTAACCTCTCATCTCGAGGTGATTTTTGGTCCACGGAGCTCTTTCATGTTGCTACAGTGACCTCAGGATCCCTCTAGCCTTGAAACAGTGTTCTTGGGGTTTCTCTGGAGTGCCATGAAGGAAATCAAGGCTCCTTTCATGTGTGATGTGCAACACAGAATTGCTGTGCACGCAGTGCAGGGGAATCGGGCCTCATCTCGCGGCGAGGGGGAAGTCTCATGGTTTTTCTCGAGTTGCGGCGGGAACCTGGGGTATATTCTCGAGTTACGACGGGGATGGCCCTTCCACACACGTGTTTGTTCAGCCACGTCAGGACTCTTGCCTAGTTGCGAGACACAACTCGGGATTCTCCTCGAGGCTTGGCAAGGCAATTGGGACGCCTCTCCAGCTGAGGCGGGAGACCAAGGGTCCCTTTCCACGTGCCACAGGAATCCTGGGACTCCTATCAAGTTTCACGAGGAGTCAGGCATCGTCTCCTTTGGAGGCACTGATCTCCGCGTACCTCTGGAGTTTTCAAAGGATGTGAGGCCTCCGGTCGCGATGAGGTGGGGAACTAGGTCTTTCTCTGTGGTCTCCACAGGGGATTCAGACATCCTTTCATCTTGGGAGATGCAAGACGAGCCTGCATTCAAGTCACTGCAGGGATATCCAGCCTTATTTCGCGTCAGGGCATCGCGGTGTCCTTCCACTTGAGGCCGCAAACTCAGGGTCCCTCTCACATACATAGAGCTGAGAAAAGCCTCCTCTTGAAGTGCTTGTGGTAAGGTGGTATTCCTCTGGAGTCGAAGCCAGGGACTAACCTCTCATCTCGAGTTGATTTTTGGCCCACGGAGCTCTTTCGTGTTGCTACAGTGACCTCAGGATCCCTCTAGCCTTGAAACAGTGTTCTTGGGGTTTCTCTGGAGTGCCATGAAGGAAATCAAGGCTCCTTTCATGTGTGATGTGCAACACGGAATTGCTCTGCACCCAGTGCAGGGGAATCGGGCCTCATCTCGCGGCGAGGGGGAAGTCTCATGGTTTTTCTCGAGTTGCGGCGGGAACCTGGGGTATATTCTCGAGTTACGACGGGGATGGCCCTTCCACCCACGTGTTTGTTCAGCCACGTCAGGACTCCTGCCTAGTTGCGAGGGACAACTCGGGATTCTCCTCGAGGCTTTGCAGGGCAATTGGGACGCCTCTCCAGCTGAGACGGGAGCCCAAGGGTCCCTTTCCACGTGCCACAGGAATCCTGGGACTCCTATCAAGTTTCACGAGGAGTCAGGCATCGTCTCCTTTGGAGGCACTGCTCTCCGCGTACCTCTGGAGTTTTCAAAGGATGTGAGGCCTCCGGTCGCGATGAGGTGGGGAATTAGGTCTTTCTCTGTGGTCTCCACAGGGGATTCAGACATCCTTTCATCTTGGGAGATGCAAGACGAGCTTGCATTCAAGTCACTGCAGGGATATCCGGCCTTATTTCGAGTCAGGGCATCGCGGTGTCCATTCCACTTGAGGCCTCAAACTCAGGATCCCTCTCACATACCTAGAGCTGAGAGAAGCCTCCTCTTGAGGTGCTTGTGGTACGGTGGTATTCCTCAGGAGTCGAAGCCAGGGACTAACCTCTCATCTCGTGTTGATTCTTGGTCCACAGAGCACTTTCGTGTTCCTACAGTGACCTCAGGATCCCTCTAGCCTTGAAACAGTGTTCTTGGGGTTTCTCTGGAGTGCCATCAAGGAAATCAAGGCTCCTTTCATGTGTGATGTGCAACACGGAATTGCTCTGCACGCAGTGCAGGGGAATCGGGCCTCATCTCGCGGCGAGGGGGAAGTCTCATGGTTTTTCTCGAGTTGCGGCGGGAACCTGGGGTATATTCTCGAGTTACGACGGGGATGGCCCTTCCACACACGTGTGTGTTCAGCCATGTCAGGACTCCTGCCTAGTTGCGAGGGACAACTCTGGATTCTCCTCGAGGCTTTGCAGGGCAATTGGGACGCCTCTCCAGCTGAGACGGGAGACCAAGTGTCCCTTTCCACGTGCCACAGGAATCCTGGGTCTCCTATCAAGTTTCCCGAGGAGTCAGGCATCGTCTCCTTTGGAGGCACTGATCTCCGCATACCTCTGGAGTTTTCAAAGGATTTGAGGCCTCCTGTCGCGATGAGGTGGGGAACTAGGTGTTTCTCTGTGGTCTCCACAGGGGATTCAGACACCCTTTCGTCTTGGGAGATGCAAGACGAGCCTGCATTCCAGTCACTGCAGGGATATCCGGCCTTATTTCGAGTCAGGGCATCGCGGTGTCCATTCCACTTGAGGCCGCAAACTCAGGGTCCCTCTCACATACCTAGAGCTGAGAGAAGCCTCCTCTTGAGGTGCTTGTGGTAAGGTGGTATTCCTCTGGAGTCGAAGCCAGGGACTAACCTCTCATCTCGAGTTGATTTTTGGCCCAAGGAGCTCTTTCGTGTTGCTACAGTGACCTTAGGATCCCTCTAGCCTTGAAACAGTGTTCTTGGGGTTTCTCTGGAGTGCCATCAAGGAAATCAAGGCTCCTTTCATGTGTGATGTGCAACACGGAATTGCTCTGCACGCAGTGCAGGGGAATCGGGCCTCATCTCGCGGCGAGGGGGAAGTCTCATGGTTTTTCTCGAGTTGCGGCGGGAACCTGGGGTATATTCTCGAGTTACGACGGGGATGGCCCTTCCACCCACGTGTTTCTTCAGCGACGTCAGGACTCCTGCCTAGTTGCGAGGGACAACTCTGGATTCTCCTCGAGGCTTGGCAGGGCAATTGAGACGCCTCTCCAGCTGAGGCGGGAGACCAAGTGTCCCTTTCCAAGTGCCACAGGAATCCTGGGACTCCTATCAAGTTTCACGAGGAGTCAGGCATCGTCTCCTTAGGAGGCACTGATCTCCGCGTACCTCTGGAGTTTTCAAAGGATGTGAGGCCTCCGGTCGCGATGAGGTGGGGAACTAGGTCTTTCTCTGTGGTCTCCACAGGGGATTCAGACATCCTTTCGTCCTGGGAGATGCAAGACGAGCCTGCATTCAAGTCACTGCAGGGATATCCGGCCTTATTTCGAGTCAGGGTATCGCGGTGTCCATTCCACTTGAGGCCGCAAACTCAGGGTCCCTCTCACATACCTAGAGCTGAGAGAAGCCTCCTCTTGAGGTGCTTGTGGTAAGGTGGTATTCCTCTGGAGACGAATCCAGGGACTAACCTCTCTTTTCGAGTTGATTTTTGGTCCACAGAGTTCTTTCGTGTTGCTACAGTGACCTCAGGATCCCTCTATCCTTGAAACAGTGTTCTTGGGGTTTCTCTGGAGTGCCATCAAGGAAATCAAGGCTCCTTTCATGTGTGATGTGCAAGACGGAATTGCTCTGCACGCAGTACAGGGGAATCGGGCCTCATCTCGCATCGAGGGGGAAGTCTCATGGTTTTTCTCGAGTTGCGGCGGGAACCTGGGGTATATTCTCGAGTTACGACGGGGATGGTCCTTCCACCCACGTGTTTGTTCAGCCACGTCAGGACTCCTGCCTAGTTGCGAGGGACAACTCGGGATTCTCCTCGAGGCTTGGCAGGGCAATTGGAACGCCTCTCCAGCTGAGGCAGGAGACCAAGGATCCCTTTCCACGTGCCACAAGAATCCTGGGACTCCTATCAATTTTCACGAGGAGTCAGGCATCGTCTCCTTTGGAGGCACTGATCTCCGTGTACCTCTGGAGTTCTCAAAGGATGTGAGGCCTCCGGTCGCGATGAGGTGGGGAACTAGGTGTTTCTCTGTGGTCTCCACAGGGGATTCAGACATCCTTTCTTCTTGGGAGATGCAAGACGAGCCTGCATTCAAGACACTGCAGGGATATCTGGCCTTATTTCGAGTCAGGGCATCGCGGTGTCCATTCCACTTGAGGCCTCAAACTCAGGATCCCTCTCATATACCTAGAGCTGAGAGAAGCCTCCTCTTGAGGTGCTTGTGGTAAGGTGGTATTCCTCAGGAGTCGAAGCCAGGGACTAACCTCTCATCTCGTGTTGATTCTTGGTCCACGGAGCTCTTTCGTGTTGCTACAGTGACCTCAGGATCCCTCTAGCCTTGAAACAGTGTTCTTGGGGTTTCTCTGGAGTGCCATGAAGGAAATCAAGGCTCCTTTCATGTGTGATGTGCAACACGGAATTGCTCTGCACGCAGTGCAGGGAAATCGGGCCTCATCTCGCGGCGAGGGGGAAGTCTCATGGTTTTTCTCGAGTTGCGGCGGGAACCTGGGGTATATTCTCGAGTTACGACGGGGATGGCCCTTCCACCCACGTGTTTCTTCAGCCACGTCAGGACTCCTGCCTAGTTGCGAGGGACAACTCTGGATTCTCCTCGAGGCTTGGCAGGGCAATTGGAACGCCTCTCCAGCTGAGGCAGGAGACCAAGGGTCCCTTTCCACGTGCCACAAGAATCCTGGGACTCCTATCAAGTTTCACGAGGAGTCAGGCATCGTCTCCTTTGGAGGCACTGATCTCCGCGTACCTCTGGAGTTTTCAAAGGATGTGAGGCCTCCGGTCGCGATGAGGTGGGGAACTAGGTGTTTCTCTGTGGTCTCCACAGGGGATTCAGACATCCTTTCTTCTTGGGAGATGCAAGACAAGCCTGCATTCAAGTCACTGCAGGGATATCCGGCCTTATTTCGAGTCAGGGCATCGCGGTGTCCATTCCACTTGAGGCCTCAAACTCAGGATCCCTCTCACATACCTAGAGCTGAGAGAAGCCTCCTCTTGAGGTGCTTGTGGTAAGGTGGTATTCCTCAGGAGTCGAAGCCAGGGACTAACCTCTCATCTCGTGTTGATTCTTGGTCCACAGAGCTCTTTCGTGTTCCTACAGTGACCTCAGGATCCCTCTAGCCTTGAAACAGTGTTCTTGGGGTTTCTCTGGAGTGCCATCAAGGAAATCAAGGCTCCTTTCATGTGTGATGTGCAACACGGAATTGCTCTGCACGCAGTGCAGGGGAATCGGGCCTCATCTCGCGGCGAGGGGGAAGTCTCATGGTTTATCTCGAGTTGCGGCGGGAACCTGGGGTATATTCTCGAGTTACGACGGGGATGGCCCTTCCACACACGTGTGTGTTCAGCCATGTCAGGACTCCTGCCTAGTTGCGAGGGACAACTCGGGATTCTCCTCGAGGCTTTGCAGGGCAATTGGGACGCCTCTCCAGCTGAGACGGGAGACCAAGGGTCCCTTTCCACGTGCCACAGGAATCCTGGGTCTCCTATCAAGTTTCCCGAGGAGTCAGGCATCGTCTCCTTTGGAGGCACTGATCTCCGCATACCTCTGGAGTTTTCAAAGGATTTGAGGCCTCCTGTCGCGATGAGGTGGGGAACTAGGTCTTTCTCTGTGGTCTCCACAGGGGATTGAGACACCCTTTCGTCTGGGAGATGCAAGACGAGCCTGCATTCCAGTCACTGCAGGGATATCCGGCCTTATTTCGAGTCAGGGCATCGCGGTGTCCATTCCACTTGAGGCCGCAAACTCAGGGTCCCTCTCACATACCTAGAGCTGAGAGAAGCCTCCTCTTGAGGTGCTTGTGGTAAGGTGGTATTCCTCTGGAGTCGAAGCCAGGGACTAACCTCTCATCTCGAGTTGATTTTTGGCCCACGGAGCTTTTTCGTGTTGCTACAGTAACCTCAGGATCCCTCTAGCCTTGAAACAGTGTTCTTGGGGTTTCTCTGGAGTGCCATCAAGGAAATCAAGGCTCCTTTCATGTGTGATGTGCAACACGGAATTGCTCTGCACGCAGTGCAGGGGAATCGGGCCTCATCTCGCGGCGAGGGGGAAGTCTCATGGTTTTTCTCGAGTTGCGGCGGGAACCTGGGGTATATTCTCGAGTTACGATGGGGATGGCCCTTCCACCCACGTGTTTCTTCAGCGAAGTCAGGACTCCTGCCTAGTTGCGAGGGACAACTCTGGATTCTCCTAGAGGCTTGGCAGGGCAATTGGGACGCCTCTCCAGCTGAGGCGGGAGACCAAGTGTCCCTTTCCAAGTGCCACAGGAATCCTGGGACTCCTATCAAGTTTCACGAGGAGTCAGGCATCGTCTCCTTTGGAGGCACTGATCTCCGCGTACCTCTGGAGTTTTCAAAGGATGTGAGGCTATCGGTCGCGATGAGGTGGGGAACTAAGTCTTTCTCTGTGCTTTCCACAGGGGATTCAGACATCCTTTCGTCCTGGCAGATGCAAGACGAGCCTGCATTGAAGTCACTGCAGGGATATCCGGCCTTATTTCGAGTCAGGGCATCGCGGTGTCCATTCCACTTGAGGCCGCAATCTCAGGGTCCCTCTCACATACCTAGAGCTGAGAGAAGCCTCCTCTTGAGGTGCTTGTGGTAAGGTGGTATTCCTCTGGAGACGAATCCAGGGACTAACCTCTCTTTTCGAGTTGATTTTTGGTCCACAGAGTTCTTTCGTGTTGCTACAGTGACCTCAGGATCCCTCTATCCTTGAAACAGTGTTCTTGGGGTTTCTCTGGAGTGCCATCAAGGAAATCAAGGCTCCTTTCATGTGTGATGTGCAACACGGAATTGCTCTGCACGCAGTACAGGGGAATCGGGCCTCATCTCGCATCGAGGGGGAAGTCTCATGGTTTTTCTCGAGTTGCGGCGGGAACCTGGGGTATATTCTCGAGTTACGACGGGGATGGCCCTTCCACCCACGTGTTTCTTCAGCCACGTCAGGACTCCTGCCTAGTTGCGAGGGACAACTCGGGATTCTCCTCGAGGCTTGGCAGGGCAATTGGAACGCCTCTCCAGCTGAGGCGGGAGACCAAGGGTCCCTTTCCACGTGCCACAAGAATCCTGGGACTCCTATCAAGTTTCACGAGGAGTCAGGCATCGTCTCCTTTGGAGGCACTGATCTCCGCGTACCTCTGGAGTTTTCAAAGGATGTGAGGCCTCCATTCGCGATGAGGTGGGTAACTAGGTCTTTCTCTGTGGTCTCCACAGGGGATTCAGACATCCTTTCTTCTTGGGAGATGCAAGACGAGCCTGCATTCAAGTCACTGCAGGGATATCTGGCCTTATTTCGAGTCAGGGCATCGCGGTGTCCATTCCACTTGAGGCCTCAAACTCAGGATCCCTCTCACATACCTAGAGCTGAGAGAAGCCTCCTCTTGAAGTGCTTGTGGTAAGGTGGTATTCCTCTGGAGTCGAAGCCAGGGACTAACCTCTCATCTCGTGTTGATTCTTGGTCCACGGAGCTCTTTCGTGTTGCTACAGTGACCTCAGGATCCCTCTAGCCTTGAAACAGTGTTCTTGGGGTTTCTCTGGAGTGCCATGAAGGAAATCAAGGCTCCTTTCATGTGTGATCTGCAACCCGGAATTGCTCTGCACGCAGTGCAGGGCAATCGGGCCTCATCTCGCGGCGAGGGGGAAGTCTCATGGTTTTTCTCGAGTTGCGGCGGGAACCTGGGGTATATTCTCGAGTTACGACGGGGATGGCCCTTCCACACACGTGTGTGTTCAGCCATGTCAGGACTCCTGCCTAGTTGCGAGGGACAACTCGGGATTCTCCTCGAGGCTTTGCAGGGCAATTGGGACGCCTCTCCAGCTGAGACGGGAGACCAAGGGTCCCTTTCCACGTGCCACAGGAATCCTGGGTCTCCTATCAAGTTTCACGAGGAGTCAGGCATCGTCTCCTTTGGAGGCACTGATCTCCGCATACCTCTGGAGTTTTCAAAGGATTTGAGGCCTCCTGTCGCGATGAGGTGGGGAACTAGGTCTTTCTCTGTGGTCTCCACAGGGGATTCAGACACCCTTTCGTCTTGGGAGATGCAAGACGAGCCTGCATTCCAGTCACTGCAGGGATATCCGGCCTTATTTCGAGTCAGGGCATCGCGGTGTCCATTCCACTTGAGGCCGCAAACTCAGGGTCCCTCTCACATACATAGAGCTGAGAGAAGCCTCCTCTTGAGGTGCTTGTGGTAAGGTGGTATTCCTCTGGAGTCGAAGCCAGGGACTAACCTCTCATCTCGAGTTGATTTTTGGTCCACGGAGCTCTTTCATGTTGCTACAGTGACCTCAGGATCCCTCTAGCCTTGAAACAGTGTTCTTGGGGTTTCTCTGGAGTGCCATGAAGGAAATCAAGGCTCCTTTCATGTGTGATGTGCAACACAGAATTGCTGTGCACGCAGTGCAGGGGAATCGGGCCTCATCTCGCGGCGAGGGGGAAGTCTCATGGTTTTTCTCGAGTTGCGGCGGGAACCTGGGGTATATTCTCGAGTTACGACGGGGATGGCCCTTCCACACACGTGTTTGTTCAGCCACGTCAGGACTCTTGCCTAGTTGCGAGACACAACTCGGGATTCTCCTCGAGGCTTGGCAAGGCAATTGGGACGCCTCTCCAGCTGAGGCGGGAGACCAAGGGTCCCTTTCCACGTGCCACAGGAATCCTGGGACTCCTATCAAGTTTCACGAGGAGTCAGGCATCGTCTCCTTTGGAGGCACTGATCTCCGCGTACCTCTGGAGTTTTCAAAGGATGTGAGGCCTCCGGTCGCGATGAGGTGGGGAACTAGGTCTTTCTCTGTGGTCTCCACAGGGGATTCAGACATCCTTTCATCTTGGGAGATGCAAGACGAGCCTGCATTCAAGTCACTGCAGGGATATCCAGCCTTATTTCGCGTCAGGGCATCGCGGTGTCCTTCCACTTGAGGCCGCAAACTCAGGGTCCCTCTCACATACATAGAGCTGAGAAAAGCCTCCTCTTGAAGTGCTTGTGGTAAGGTGGTATTCCTCTGGAGTCGAAGCCAGGGACTAACCTCTCATCTCGAGTTGATTTTTGGCCCACGGAGCTCTTTCGTGTTGCTACAGTGACCTCAGGATCCCTCTAGCCTTGAAACAGTGTTCTTGGGGTTTCTCTGGAGTGCCATGAAGGAAATCAAGGCTCCTTTCATGTGTGATGTGCAACACGGAATTGCTCTGCACCCAGTGCAGGGGAATCGGGCCTCATCTCGCGGCGAGGGGGAAGTCTCATGGTTTTTCTCGAGTTGCGGCGGGAACCTGGGGTATATTCTCGAGTTACGACGGGGATGGCCCTTCCACCCACGTGTTTGTTCAGCCACGTCAGGACTCCTGCCTAGTTGCGAGGGACAACTCGGGATTCTCCTCGAGGCTTTGCAGGGCAATTGGGACGCCTCTCCAGCTGAGACGGGAGCCCAAGGGTCCCTTTCCACGTGCCACAGGAATCCTGGGACTCCTATCAAGTTTCACGAGGAGTCAGGCATCGTCTCCTTTGGAGGCACTGCTCTCCGCGTACCTCTGGAGTTTTCAAAGGATGTGAGGCCTCCGGTCGCGATGAGGTGGGGAATTAGGTCTTTCTCTGTGGTCTCCACAGGGGATTCAGACATCCTTTCATCTTGGGAGATGCAAGACGAGCTTGCATTCAAGTCACTGCAGGGATATCCGGCCTTATTTCGAGTCAGGGCATCGCGGTGTCCATTCCACTTGAGGCCTCAAACTCAGGATCCCTCTCACATACCTAGAGCTGAGAGAAGCCTCCTCTTGAGGTGCTTGTGGTACGGTGGTATTCCTCAGGAGTCGAAGCCAGGGACTAACCTCTCATCTCGTGTTGATTCTTGGTCCACAGAGCACTTTCGTGTTCCTACAGTGACCTCAGGATCCCTCTAGCCTTGAAACAGTGTTCTTGGGGTTTCTCTGGAGTGCCATCAAGGAAATCAAGGCTCCTTTCATGTGTGATGTGCAACACGGAATTGCTCTGCACGCAGTGCAGGGGAATCGGGCCTCATCTCGCGGCGAGGGGGAAGTCTCATGGTTTTTCTCGAGTTGCGGCGGGAACCTGGGGTATATTCTCGAGTTACGACGGGGATGGCCCTTCCACACACGTGTGTGTTCAGCCATGTCAGGACTCCTGCCTAGTTGCGAGGGACAACTCTGGATTCTCCTCGAGGCTTTGCAGGGCAATTGGGACGCCTCTCCAGCTGAGACGGGAGACCAAGTGTCCCTTTCCACGTGCCACAGGAATCCTGGGTCTCCTATCAAGTTTCACGAGGAGTCAGGCATCCTCTCCTTTGGAGGCACTGATCTCCGCATACCTCTGGAGTTTTCAAAGGATTTGAGGCCTCCTGTCGCGATGAGGTGGGGAACTAGGTGTTTCTCTGTGGTCTCCACAGGGGATTCAGACACCCTTTCGTCTTGGGAGATGCAAGACGAGCCTGCATTCCAGTCACTGCAGGGATATCCGGCCTTATTTCGAGTCAGGGCATCGCGGTGTCCATTCCACTTGAGGCCGCAAACTCAGGGTCCCTCTCACATACCTAGAGCTGAGAGAAGCCTCCTCTTGAGGTGCTTGTGGTAAGGTGGTATTCCTCTGGAGTCGAAGCCAGGGACTAACCTCTCATCTCGAGTTGATTTTTGGCCCAAGGAGCTCTTTCGTGTTGCTACAGTGACCTTAGGATCCCTCTAGCCTTGAAACAGTGTTCTTGGGGTTTCTCTGGAGTGCCATCAAGGAAATCAAGGCTCCTTTCATGTGTGATGTGCAACACGGAATTGCTCTGCACGCAGTGCAGGGGAATCGGGCCTCATCTCGCGGCGAGGGGGAAGTCTCATGGTTTTTCTCGAGTTGCGGCGGGAACCTGGGGTATATTCTCGAGTTACGACGGGGATGGCCCTTCCACCCACGTGTTTCTTCAGCGACGTCAGGACTCCTGCCTAGTTGCGAGGGACAACTCTGGATTCTCCTCGAGGCTTGGCAGGGCAATTGAGACGCCTCTCCAGCTGAGGCGGGAGACCAAGTGTCCCTTTCCAAGTGCCACAGGAATCCTGGGACTCCTATCAAGTTTCACGAGGAGTCAGGCATCGTCTCCTTAGGAGGCACTGATCTCCGCGTACCTCTGGAGTTTTCAAAGGATGTGAGGCCTCCGGTCGCGATGAGGTGGGGAACTAGGTCTTTCTCTGTGGTCTCCACAGGGGATTCAGACATCCTTTCGTCCTGGGAGATGCAAGACGAGCCTGCATTCAAGTCACTGCAGGGATATCCGGCCTTATTTCGAGTCAGGGTATCGCGGTGTCCATTCCACTTGAGGCCGCAAACTCAGGGTCCCTCTCACATACCTAGAGCTGAGAGAAGCCTCCTCTTGAGGTGCTTGTGGTAAGGTGGTATTCCTCTGGAGACGAATCCAGGGACTAACCTCTCTTTTCGAGTTGATTTTTGGTCCACAGAGTTCTTTCGTGTTGCTACAGTGACCTCAGGATCCCTCTATCCTTGAAACAGTGTTCTTGGGGTTTCTCTGGAGTGCCATCAAGGAAATCAAGGCTCCTTTCATGTGTGATGTGCAAGACGGAATTGCTCTGCACGCAGTACAGGGGAATCGGGCCTCATCTCGCATCGAGGGGGAAGTCTCATGGTTTTTCTCGAGTTGCGGCGGGAACCTGGGGTATATTCTCGAGTTACGACGGGGATGGTCCTTCCACCCACGTGTTTGTTCAGCCACGTCAGGACTCCTGCCTAGTTGCGAGGGACAACTCGGGATTCTCCTCGAGGCTTGGCAGGGCAATTGGAACGCCTCTCCAGCTGAGGCAGGAGACCAAGGATCCCTTTCCACGTGCCACAAGAGTCCTGGGACTCCTATCAATTTTCACGAGGAGTCAGGCATCGTCTCCTTTGGAGGCACTGATCTCCGTGTACCTCTGGAGTTCTCAAAGGATGTGAGGCCTCCGGTCGCGATGAGGTGGGGAACTAGGTGTTTCTCTGTGGTCTCCACAGGGGATTCAGACATCCTTTCTTCTTGGGAGATGCAAGACGAGCCTGCATTCAAGACACTGCAGGGATATCTGGCCTTATTTCGAGTCAGGGCATCGCGGTGTCCATTCCACTTGAGGCCTCAAACTCAGGATCCCTCTCATATACCTAGAGCTGAGAGAAGCCTCCTCTTGAGGTGCTTGTGGTAAGGTGGTATTCCTCAGGAGTCGAAGCCAGGGACTAACCTCTCATCTCGTGTTGATTCTTGGTCCACGGAGCTCTTTCGTGTTGCTACAGTGACCTCAGGATCCCTCTAGCCTTGAAACAGTGTTCTTGGGGTTTCTCTGGAGTGCCATGAAGGAAATCAAGGCTCCTTTCATGTGTGATGTGCAACACGGAATTGCTCTGCACGCAGTGCAGGGAAATCGGGCCTCATCTCGCGGCGAGGGGGAAGTCTCATGGTTTTTCTCGAGTTGCGGCGGGAACCTGGGGTATATTCTCGAGTTACGACGGGGATGGCCCTTCCACCCACGTGTTTCTTCAGCCACGTCAGGACTCCTGCCTAGTTGCGAGGGACAACTCTGGATTCTCCTCGAGGCTTGGCAGGGCAATTGGAACGCCTCTCCAGCTGAGGCAGGAGACCAAGGGTCCCTTTCCACGTGCCACAAGAATCCTGGGACTCCTATCAAGTTTCACGAGGAGTCAGGCATCGTCTCCTTTGGAGGCACTGATCTCCGCGTACCTCTGGAGTTTTCAAAGGATGTGAGGCCTCCGGTCGCGATGAGGTGGGGAACTAGGTGTTTCTCTGTGGTCTCCACAGGGGATTCAGACATCCTTTCTTCTTGGGAGATGCAAGACAAGCCTGCATTCAAGTCACTGCAGGGATATCCGGCCTTATTTCGAGTCAGGGCATCGCGGTGTCCATTCCACTTGAGGCCTCAAACTCAGGATCCCTCTCACATACCTAGAGCTGAGAGAAGCCTCCTCTTGAGGTGCTTGTGGTAAGGTGGTATTCCTCAGGAGTCGAAGCCAGGGACTAACCTCTCATCTCGTGTTGATTCTTGGTCCACAGAGCTCTTTCGTGTTCCTACAGTGACCTCAGGATCCCTCTAGCCTTGAAACAGTGTTCTTGGGGTTTCTCTGGAGTGCCATCAAGGAAATCAAGGCTCCTTTCATGTGTGATGTGCAACACGGAATTGCTCTGCACGCAGTGCAGGGGAATCGGGCCTCATCTCGCGGCGAGGGGGAAGTCTCATGGTTTATCTCGAGTTGCGGCGGGAACCTGGGGTATATTCTCGAGTTACGACGGGGATGGCCCTTCCACACACGTGTGTGTTCAGCCATGTCAGGACTCCTGCCTAGTTGCGAGGGACAACTCGGGATTCTCCTCGAGGCTTTGCAGGGCAATTGGGACGCCTCTCCAGCTGAGACGGGAGACCAAGGGTCCCTTTCCACGTGCCACAGGAATCCTGGGTCTCCTATCAAGTTTCCCGAGGAGTCAGGCATCGTCTCCTTTGGAGGCACTGATCTCCGCATACCTCTGGAGTTTTCAAGGGATTTGAGGCCTCCTGTCGCGATGAGGTGGGGAACTAGGTCTTTCTCTGTGGTCTCCACAGGGGATTGAGACACCCTTTCGTCTGGGAGATGCAAGACGAGCCTGCATTCCAGTCACTGCAGGGATATCCGGCCTTATTTCGAGTCAGGGCATCGCGGTGTCCATTCCACTTGAGGCCGCAAACTCAGGGTCCCTCTCACATACCTAGAGCTGAGAGAAGCCTCCTCTTGAGGTGCTTGTGGTAAGGTGGTATTCCTCTGGAGTCGAAGCCAGGGACTAACCTCTCATCTCGAGTTGATTTTTGGCCCACGGAGCTTTTTCGTGTTGCTACAGTAACCTCAGGATCCCTCTAGCCTTGAAACAGTGTTCTTGGGGTTTCTCTGGAGTGCCATCAAGGAAATCAAGGCTCCTTTCATGTGTGATGTGCAACACGGAATTGCTCTGCACGCAGTGCAGGGGAATCGGGCCTCATCTCGCGGCGAGGGGGAAGTCTCATGGTTTTTCTCGAGTTGCGGCGGGAACCTGGGGTATATTCTCGAGTTACGACAGGGATGGCCCTTCCACACACGTGTGTGTTCAGCCATGTCAGGACTCCTGCCTAGTTGCGAGGGACAACTCGGGATTCTCCTCGAGGCTTTGCAGGGCAATTGGGACGCCTCTCCAGCTGAGACGGGAGACCAAGGGTCCCTTTCCACGTGCCACAGGAATCCTGGGTCTCCTATCAAGTTTCACGAGGAGTCAGGCATCGTCTCCTTTGGAGGCACTGATCTCCGCGTACCTCTGGAGTTTTCAAAGGATGTGAGGCTATCGGTAGCGATGAGGTGGGGAACTAAGTCTTTCTCTGTGCTTTCCACAGGGGATTCAGACATCCTTTCGTCCTGGGAGATGCAAGACGAGCCTGCATTGAAGTCACTGCAGGGATATCCGGCCTTATTTCGAGTCAGGGCATCGCGGTGTCCATTCCACTTGAGGCCGCAAACTCAGGGTCCCTCTCACATACCTAGAGCTGAGAGAAGCCTCCTCTTGAGGTGCTTGTGGTAAGGTGGTATTCCTCTGGAGACGAATCTAGGGACTAACCTCTCTTTTCGAGTTGATTTTTGGTCCACAGAGTTCTTTCGTGTTGCTACAGTGACCTCAGGATCCCTCTATCCTTGAAACAGTGTTCTTGGGGTTTCTCTGGAGTGCCATCAAGGAAATCAAGGCTCCTTTCATGTGTGATGTGCAAGACGGAATTGCTCTGCACGCAGTACAGGGGAATCGGGCCTCATCTCGCATCGAGGGGAAGTCTCATGATTTTTCTCGAGTTGCGGCGGGAACCTGGAGTATATTCTCGAGTTACGACGGGGATGGCCCTTCCACCCACGTGTTTCTTCAGCCACGTCAGGACTCCTGCCTAGTTGCGAGGGACAACTCGGGATTCTCCTCGAGGCTTGGCAGGGCAATTGGAACGCCTCTCCAGCTGAGGCGGGAGACCAAGGGTCCCTTTCCACGTGCCACAAGAATCCTGGGACTCCTATCTACTTTCACGAGGAGTCAGGCATCGTCTCCTTTGGAGGCACTGATCTCCGCGTACCTCTGGAGTTTTCAAAGGATGTGAGGCCTCCGGTCGCGATGAGGTGGGGAACTAGGTGTTTCTCTGCGGTCTCCACAGGGGATTCAGACATCCTTTCTTCTTGGGAGATGCAAGACGAGCCTGCATTCAAGTCACTGCAGGGATATCCAGCCTTATTTCGAGTCAGGGCATCGCGGTGTCCATTCCACTTGAGGCCTCAAACTCAGGATCCCTCTCACATACCTAGAGCTGAGAGAAGCCTCCTCTTGAGGTGCTTGTGGTAAGGTGGTATTCCTCAGGAGTCGAAGCCAGGGACTAACCTCTCATCTCGTGTTGATTCTTGGTCCACAGAGCTCTTTCGTGTTCCTACAGTGACCTCAGGATCCCTCTAGCCTTGAAACAGTGTTCTTGGGGTTTCTCTCGAGTGCCATCAAGGAAATCAAGGCTCCTTTCATGTGTGATGTGCAACACGGAATTGCTCTGCACGCAGTGCAGGGGAATCGGGCCTCATCTCGCGGCGAGGGGGAAGTCTCATGGTTTTTCTCGAGTTGCGGCGGGAACCTGGGGTATATTCTCGAGTTACGACGGGGATGGCCCTTCCACCCACGTGTTTCTTCAGCGACGTCAGGACTCCTGCCTAGTTGCGAGGGACAACTCTGGATTCTCCTCGAGGCTTGGCAGGGCAATTGGGACGCCTCTGCAGCTGAGGCGGGAGACCAAGAGTCCCTTTCCAAGTGCCACAGGAATTCTGGGACTCCTATCAAGTTTCACGAGGAGTCAGGCATCGTCTCCTTTGGAGGCACTGATCTCCGCGTACCTCTGGAGTTTTCAAAGGATGTGAGGCTATCGGTCGCGATGAGGTGGGGAACTAAGTCTTTCTCTGTGCTTTCCACAGGGGATTCAGACATCCTTTCGTCCTGGGAGATGCAAGACGAGCCTGCATTGAAGTCACTGCAGGGATATCCGGCCTTATTTCGAGTCAGGGCATCGCGGTGTCCATTCCACTTGAGGCCGCAAACTCAGGGTCCCTCTCACATACCTAGAGCTGAGAGAAGCCTCCTCTTGAGGTGCTTGTGGTAAGGTGGTATTCCTCTGGAGATGAATCCAGGGACTAACCTCTCTTTTCGAGTTGATTTTTGGTCCACAGAGTTCTTTCGTGTTGCTACAGTCACCTCAGGATCCCTCTATCCTTGAAACAGTGTTCTTGGGGTTTCTCTGGAGTGCCATCAAGGAAATCAAGGCTCCTTTCATGTGTGATGTGCAAGACGGAATTGCTCTGCACGCAGTACAGGGGAATCGGGCCTCATCTCGCATCGAGGGGAAGTCTCATGATTTTTCTCGAGTTGCGGCGGGAACCTGGGGTATATTCTCGAGTTACGACGGGGATGGTCCTTCCACCCACGTGTTTGTTCAGCCACGTCAGGACTCCTGCCTAGTTGCGAGGGACAACTCGGGATTCTCCTCGAGGCTTGGCAGGGCAATTGGAACACCTCTCCAGCTGAGGCAGGAGACCAAGGATCCCTTTCCACGTGCCACAAGAATCCTGGGACTCCTATCAAGTTTCACGAGGAGTCAGGCATCGTCTCCTTTGGAGGCACTGATCTCCGTGTACCTCTGGAGTTCTCAAAGGATGTGAGGCCTCCGGTCGCGATGAGGTGGGGAACTAGGTGTTTCTCTGTGGTCTCCACAGGGGATTCAGACATCCTTTCTTCTTGGGAGATGCAAGACGAGCCTGCATTCAAGACACTGCAGGGATATCTGGCCTTATTTCGAGTCAGGGCATCGCGGTGTCCATTCCACTTGAGGCCTCAAACTCAGGATCCCTCTCACATACCTAGAGCTGAGAGAAGCCTCCTCTTGATGTGCTTGTGGTAAGGTGGTATTCCTCAGGAGTCGAAGCCAGGGACTAACCTCTCATCTCGTGTTGATTCTTGGTCCACGGAGCTCTTTCGTGTTGCTACAGTGACCTCAGGATCCCTGTAGCCTTGAAACAGTGTTCTTGGGGTTTCTCTGGAGTGCCATCAAGGAAATCAAGGCTCCTTTCATGTGTGATGTGCAACACGGAATTGCTCTGCACGCAGTGCAGGGAAATCGGGCCTCATCTCGCGGCGAGGGGGAAGTCTCATGGTTTTTCTCGAGTTGCGGCGGGAACCTGGGGTATATTCTCGAGTTACGACGGGGATGGCCCTTCCACCCACGTGTTTCTTCAGCCACGTCAGGACTCCTGCCTAGTTGCGAGGGACAACTCTGGATTCTCCTCGAGGCTTGGCAGGGCAATTGGAACGCCTCTCCAGCTGAGGCGGGAGACCAAGGGTCCCTTTCCACGTGCCACAAGAATCCTGGGACTCCTATCAAGTTTCACGAGGAGTCAGGCATCGTCTCCTTTGGAGGCACTGATCTCCGCGTACCTCTGGAGTTTTCAAAGGATGTGAGGCCTCCGGTCCCGATGAGGTGGGGAACTAGGTGTTTCTCTGTGGTCTCCACAGGGGATTCAGACATCCTTTCTTCTTGGGAGATGCAAGACGAGCCTGCATTCAAGTCACTGCAGGGATATCCGGCCTTATTTCGAGTCAGGGCATCGCGGTGTCCATTCCACTTGAGGCCTCAAACTCAGGATCCCTCTCACATACCTAGAGCTGAGAGAAGCCTCCTCTTGAGGTGCTTGTGGTAAGGTGGTATTCCTCAGGAGTCGAAGCCAGGGACTAACCTCTCATCTCGTGTTGATTCTTGGTCCACAGAGCTCTTTCGTGTTCCTACAGTGACCTCAGGATCCCTCTAGCCTTGAAACAGTGTTCTTGGGGTTTCTCTGGAGTGCCATCAAGGAAATCAAGGCTCCTTTCATGTGTGATGTGCAACACGGAATTGCTCTGCACGCAGTGCAGGGGAATCGGGCCTCATCTCGCGGCGAGGGGGAAGTCTCATGGTTTTTCTCGAGTTGCGGCGGGAACCTGGGGTATATTCTCGAGTTACGACGGGGATGGCCCTTCCACACACGTGTGTGTTCAGCCATGTCAGGACTCCTGCCTAGTTGCGAGGGACAACTCGGGATTCTCCTCGAGGCTTTGCAGGGCAATTGGGACGCCTCTCCAGCTGAGACGGGAGACCAAGGGTCCCTTTCCACGTGCCACAGGAATCCTGGGTCTCCTATCAAGATTCAAGAGGAGTCAGGCATCGTCTCCTTTGGAGGCACTGATCTCCGCATACCTCTGGAGTTTTCAAAGGATTTGAGGCCTCCTGTCGCGATGAGGTGGGGAACTAGGTCTCTCTCTGTGGTCTCCACAGGGGATTCAGACACCCTTTCGTCTTGGGAGATGCAAGACGAGCCTGCATTCCAGTCACTGCAGGGATATCCGGCCTTATTTCGAGTCAGGGCATCGCGGTGTCCATTCCACTTGAGGCCTCAAACTCAGGATCCCTCTCACATACCTAGAGCTGAGAGAAGCCTCCTCTTGAGGTGCTTGTGGTAAGGTGGTATTCCTCAGGAGTCGAAGCCAGGGACTAACCTCTCATCTCGTGTTGATTCTTGGTCCACAGAGCTCTTTCGTGTTCCTACAGTGACCTCAGGATCCCTCTAGCCTTGAAACAGTGTTCTTGGGGTTTCTCTGGAGTGCCATCAAGGAAATCAAGGCTCCTTTCATGTGTGATGTGCAACACGGAATTGCTCTGCACGCAGTGCAGGGGAATCGGGCCTCATCTCGCGGCGAGGGGGAAGTCTCATGGTTTATCTCGAGTTGCGGCGGGAACCTGGGGTATATTCTCGAGTTACGACGGGGATGGCCCTTCCACACACGTGTGTGTTCAGCCATGTCAGGACTCCTGCCTAGTTGCGAGGGACAACTCGGGATTCTCCTCGAGGCTTTGCAGGGCAATTGGGACGCCTCTCCAGCTGAGACGGGAGACCAAGGGTCCCTTTCCACGTGCCACAGGAATCCTGGGTCTCCTATCAAGTTTCCCGAGGAGTCAGGCATCGTCTCCTTTGGAGGCACTGATCTCCGCATACCTCTGGAGTTTTCAAAGGATTTGAGGCCTCCTGTCGCGATGAGGTGGGGAACTAGGTCTTTCTCTGTGGTCTCCACAGGGGATTCAGACACCCTTTCGTCTTGGGAGATGCAAGACGAGCCTGCATTCCAGTCACTGCAGGGATATCCGGCCTTATTTCGAGTCAGGGCATCGCGGTGTCCATTCCACTTGAGGCCGCAAACTCAGGGTCCCTCTCACATACCTAGAGCTGAGAGAAGCCTCCTCTTGAGGTGCTTGTGGTAAGGTGGTATTCCTCTGGAGTCGAAGCCAGGGACTAACCTCTCATCTCGAGTTGATTTTTGGCCCACGGAGCTTTTTCGTGTTGCTACAGTAACCTCAGGATCCCTCTAGCCTTGAAACAGTGTTCTTGGGGTTTCTCTGGAGTGCCATCAAGGAAATCAAGGCTCCTTTCATGTGTGATGTGCAACACGGAATTGCTCTGCACGCAGTGCAGGGGAATCGGGCCTCATCTCGCGGCGAGGGGGAAGTCTCATGGTTTTTCTCGAGTTGCGGCGGGAACCTGGGGTATATTCTCGAGTTACGACGGGGATGGCCCTTCCACCCACGTGTTTCTTCAGCGACGTCAGGACTCCTGCCTAGTTGCGAGGGACAACTCTGGATTCTCCTCGAGGCTTGGCAGGGCAATTGGGACGCCTCTGCAGCTGAGGCGGGAGACCAAGAGTCCCTTTCCAAGTGCCACAGGAATTCTGGGACTCCTATCAAGTTTCACGAGGAGTCAGGCATCGTCTCCTTTGGAGGCACTGATCTCCGCGTACCTCTGGAGTTTTCAAAGGATGTGAGGCTATCGGTCGCGATGAGGTGGGGAACTAAGTCTTTCTCTGTGCTTTCCACAGGGGATTCAGACATCCTTTCGTCCTGGGAGATGCAAGACGAGCCTGCATTGAAGTCACTGCAGGGATATCCGGCCTTATTTCGAGTCAGGGCATCGCGGTGTCCATTCCACTTGAGGCCGCAAACTCAGGGTCCCTCTCACATACCTAGAGCTGAGAGAAGCCTCCTCTTGAGGTGCTTGTGGTAAGGTGGTATTCCTCTGGAGATGAATCCAGGGACTAACCTCTCTTTTCGAGTTGATTTTTGGTCCACAGAGTTCTTTCGTGTTGCTACAGTCACCTCAGGATCCCTCTATCCTTGAAACAGTGTTCTTGGGGTTTCTCTGGAGTGCCATCAAGGAAATCAAGGCTCCTTTCATGTGTGATGTGCAAGACGGAATTGCTCTGCACGCAGTACAGGGGAATCGGGCCTCATCTCGCATCGAGGGGAAGTCTCATGATTTTTCTCGAGTTGCGGCGGGAACCTGGGGTATATTCTCGAGTTACGACGGGGATGGTCCTTCCACCCACGTGTTTGTTCAGCCACGTCAGGACTCCTGCCTAGTTGCGAGGGACAACTCGGGATTCTCCTCGAGGCTTGGCAGGGCAATTGGAGCACCTCTCCGGCTGAGGCAGGAGACCAAGGATCCCTTTCCACGTGCCACAAGAATCCTGGGACTCCTATCAAGTTTCACGAGGAGTCAGGCATCGTCTCCTTTGGAGGCACTGATCTCCGTGTACCTCTGGAGTTCTCAAAGGATGTGAGGCCTCCGGTCGCGATGAGGTGGGGAACTAGGTGTTTCTCTGTGGTCTCCACAGGGGATTCAGACATCCTTTCTTCTTGGGAGATGCAAGACGAGCCTGCATTCAAGACACTGCAGGGATATCTGGCCTTATTTCGAGTCAGGGCATCGCGGTGTCCATTCCACTTGAGGCCTCAAACTCAGGATCCCTCTCACATACCTAGAGCTGAGAGAAGCCTCCTCTTGATGTGCTTGTGGTAAGGTGGTATTCCTCAGGAGTCGAAGCCAGGGACTAACCTCTCATCTCGTGTTGATTCTTGGTCCACGGAGCTCTTTCGTGTTGCTACAGTGACCTTAGGATCCCTCTAGCCTTGAAACAGTGTTCTTGGGGTTTCTCTGGAGTGCCATCAAGGAAATCAAGGCTCCTTTCATGTGTGATGTGCAACACGGAATTGCTCTGCACGCAGTGCAGGGAAATCGGGCCTCATCTCGCGGCGAGGGGGAAGTCTCATGGTTTTTCTCGAGTTGCGGCGGGAACCTGGGGTATATTCTCGAGTTACGACGGGGATGGCCCTTCCACCCACGTGTTTCTTCAGCCACGTCAGGACTCCTGCCTAGTTGCGAGGGACAACTCTGGATTCTCCTCGAGGCTTGGCAGGGCAATTGGAACGCCTCTCCAGCTGAGGCGGGAGACCAAGGGTCCCTTTCCACGTGCCACAAGAATCCTGGGACTCCTATCAAGTTTCACGAGGAGTCAGGCATCGTCTCCTTTGGAGGCACTGATCTCCGCGTACCTCTGGAGTTTTCAAAGGATGTGAGGCCTCCGGTCCCGATGAGGTGGGGAACTAGGTGTTTCTCTGTGGTCTCCACAGGGGATTCAGACATCCTTTCTTCTTGGGAGATGCAAGACGAGCCTGCATTCAAGTCACTGCAGGGATATCCGGCCTTATTTCGAGTCAGGGCATCGCGGTGTCCATTCCACTTGAGGCCTCAAACTCAGGATCCCTCTCACATACCTAGAGCTGAGAGAAGCCTCCTCTTGAGGTGCTTGTGGTAAGGTGGTATTCCTCAGGAGTCGAAGCCAGGGACTAACCTCTCATCTCGTGTTGATTCTTGGTCCACAGAGCACTTTCGTGTTCCTACAGTGACCTCAGGATCCCTCTAGCCTTGAAACAGTGTTCTTGGGGTTTCTCTGGAGTGCCATCAAGGAAATCAAGGCTCCTTTCATGTGTGATGTGCAACACGGAATTGCTCTGCACGCAGTGCAGGGGAATCGGGCCTCATCTCGCGGCGAGGGGGAAGTCTCATGGTTTTTCTCGAGTTGCGGCGGGAACCTGGGGTATATTCTCGAGTTACGACGGGGATGGCCCTTCCACACACGTGTGTGTTCAGCCATGTCAGGACTCCTGCCTAGTTGCGAGGGACAACTCGGGATTCTCCTCGAGGCTTTGCAGGGCAATTGGGACGCCTCTCCAGCTGAGACGGGAGACCAAGGGTCCCTTTCCACGTGCCACAGGAATCCTGGGTCTCCTATCAAGATTCAAGAGGAGTCAGGCATCGTCTCCTTTGGAGGCACTGATCTCTGCATACCTCTGGAGTTTTCAAAGGATTTGAGGCCTCCTGTCGCGATGAGGTGGGGAACTAGGTCTCTCTCTGTGGTCTCCACAGGGGATTCAGACACCCTTTCGTCTTGGGAGATGCAAGACGAGCCTGCATTCCAGTCACTGCAGGGATATCCGGCCTTATTTCGAGTCAGGGCATCGCGGTGTCCATTCCACTTGAGGCCGCAAACTCAGGGTCCCTCTCACATACCTAGAGCTGAGAGAAGCCTCCTCTTGAGGTGCTTGTGGTAAGGTGGTATTCCTCTGGAGTCGAAGCCAGGGACTAACCTCTCATCTCGAGTTGATTTTTGGCCCACGGAGCTTTTTCGTGTTGCTACAGTAACCTCAGGATCCCTCTAGCCTTGAAACAGTGTTCTTGGGGTTTCTCTGGAGTGCCATCAAGGAAATCAAGGCTCCTTTCATGTGTGATGTGCAACACGGAATTGCTCTGCACGCAGTGCAGGGGAATCGGGCCTCATCTCGCGGCGAGGGGGAAGTCTCATGGTTTTTCTCGAGTTGCGGCGGGAACCTGGGGTATATTCTCGAGTTACGACGGGGATGGCCCTTCCACCCACGTGTTTCTTCAGCGACGTCAGGACTCCTGCCTAGTTGCGAGGGACAACTCTGGATTCTCCTCGAGGCTTGGCAGGGCAATTGGGACGCCTCTCCAGCTGAGGCGGGAGACCAAGAGTCCCTTTCCAAGTGCCACAGGAATCCTGGGACTCCTATCAAGTTTCATGAGGAGTCAGGCATCGTCTCCTTTGGAGGCACTGATCTCCGCGTACCTCTGGAGTTTTCAAAGGATGTGAGGCTATCGGTAGCGATGAGGTGGGGAACTTAGTCTTTCTCTGTGCTTTCCACAGGGGATTCAGACATCCTTTCGTCCTGGGAGATGCAAGACGAGCCTGCATTGAAGTCACTGCAGGGATATCCGGCCTTATTTCGAGTCAGGGCATCGCGGTGTCCATTCCACTTGAGGCCGCAAACTCAGGGTCCCTCTCACATACCTAGAGCTGAGAGAAGCCTCCTCTTGAGGTGCTTGTGGTAAGGTGGTATTCCTCTGGAGATGAATCCAGGGACTAACCTCTCTTTTCGAGTTGATTTTTGCTCCACAGAGTTCTTTCGTGTTGCTACAGTGACCTCAGGATCCCTCTATCCTTGAAACAGTGTTCTTGGGGTTTCTCTGGAGTGCCATCAAGGAAATCAAGGCTCCTTTCATGTGTGATGTGCAAGACGGAATTGCTCTGCACGCAGTACAGGGGAATCGGGCCTCATCTCGCATCGAGGGGAAGTCTCATGATTTTTCTCGAGTTGCGGCGGGAACCTGGGGTATATTCTCGAGTTACGACGGGGATGGCCCTTCCACCCACGTGTTTCTTCAGCCACGTCAGGACTCCTGCCTAGTTGCGAGGGACAACTCGGGATTCTCCTCGAGGCTTGGCAGGGCAATTGGAACGCCTCTCCAGCTGAGGCGGGAGACCAAGGGTCCCTTTCCACGTGCCACAAGAATCCTGGGACTCCTATCAAGTTTCACGAGGAGTCAGGCATCGTCTCCTTTGGAGGCACTGATCTCCGCGTACCTCTGGAGTTTTCAAAGGATGTGAGGCCTCCGGTCGCGATGAGGTGGGGAACTAGGTGTTTCTTTGTGGTCTCCACAGGGGATTCAGACATCCTTTCTTCTTGGGAGATGCAAGACGAGCCTGCATTCAAGTCACTGCAGGGATATCCGGCCTTATTTCGAGTCAGGGCATCGCGGTGTCCATTCCACTTGAGGCCTCAAACTCAGGATCCCTCTCACATACCTAGAGCTGAGAGAAGCCTCCTCTTGAGGTGCTTGTGGTAAGGTGGTATTCCTCAGGAGTCGAAGCCAGGGACTAACCTCTCATCTCGTGTTGATTCTTGGTCCACAGAGCTCTTTCGTGTTCCTACAGTGACCTCAGGATCCCTCTAGCCTTGAAACAGTGTTCTTGGGGTTTCTCTGGAGTGCCATCAAGGAAATCAAGGCTCCTTTCATGTGTGATGTGCAACACGGAATTGCTCTGCACGCAGTGCAGGGGAATCGGGCCTCATCTCGCGGCGAGGGGGAAGTCTCATGGTTTTTCTCGAGTTGCGGCGGGAACCTGGGGTATATTCTCGAGTTACGACGGGGATGGCCCTTCCACACACGTGTTTGTTCAGCCACGTCAGGACTCTTGCCTAGTTGCGAGACACAACTCGGGATTCTCCTCGAGGCTTGGCAAGGCAATTGGGACGCCTCTCCAGCTGAGGCGGGAGACCAAGTGTCCCTTTCCACGTGCCACAGGAATCCTGGGACTCCTATCAAGTTTCACGAGGAGTCAGGCATCGTCTCCTTTGGAGGCACTGATCTCCGCGTACTTCTGGAGTTTTCAAAGGATGTGAGGCCTCCGGTCGCGATGAGGTGGGGAACTAGGTCTTTCTCTGTGGTCTCCACAGGGGATTCAGACATCCTTTCATCTTGGGAGATGCAAGACGAGCCTGCATTCAAGTCACTGCAGGGATATCCAGCCTTATTTCGTGTCAGGGCATCGCGGTGTCCATTCCACTTGAGGCCGCAAACTCAGGGTCCCTCTCACATACCTAGAGCTGAGAGAAGCCTCCTCTTGAGGTGCTTGTGGTAAGGTGGTATTCCTCTGGAGTCGAAGCCAGGGACGAACCTCTCATCTCGAGTTGATTTTTGGTCCACGGAGCTCTTTCGTGTTGCTACAGTGACCTCAGGATCCCTCTAGCCTTGAAACAGTGTTCTTGGGGTTTCTCTGGAGTGCCATGAAGTAAATCAAGGCTCCTTTCATGTGTGATGTGCAACACAGAATTGCTCTGCACGCAGTGCAGGGGAATCGGGCCTCATCTCGCGGCGAGGGGGAAGTCTCATGGTTTTTCTCGAGTTGCGGCGGGAACCTGGGGTATATTCTCGAGTTACGACGGGGATGGCCCTTCCACACACGTGTGTGTTCAGCCATGTCAGGACTCCTGCCTAGTTGCGAGACACAACTCGGGATTCTCCTCGAGGCTTGCCAAGGCAATTGGGACGCCTCTCCAGCTGAGGCGGGAGACCAAGGGTCCCTTTCCACGTGCCACAGGAATCCTGGGACTCCTATCAAGTTTCACGAGGAGTCAGGCATCGTCTCCTTTGGAGGCACTGATCTCCGCGTACCTCTGGAGTTTTCAAAGGATGTGAGGTTATCGGTCGCGATGAGGTGGGGAACTAAGTCTTTCTCTGTGCTTTCCACAGGGGATTCAGACATCCTTTCGTCCTGGGAGATGCAAGACGAGCCTGCATTGAAGTCACTGCAGGGATATCCGGCCTTATTTCGAGTCAGGGCATCGCGGTGTCCATTCCACTTGAGGCCGCAAACTCAGGGTCCCTTTCACATACCTAGAGCTGAGAGAAGCCTCCTCTTGAGGTGCTTGTGGTAAGGTGGTATTCCTCTGGAGACGAATCCAGGGACTAACCTCTCTTTTCGAGTTGATTTTTGGTCCACAGAGTTCTTTCGTGTTGCTACAGTGACCTCAGGATCCCTCTATCCTTGAAACAGTGTTCTTGGGGTTTCTCTGGAGTGCCATCAAGGAAATCAAGGCTCCTTTCATGTGTGATGTGCAACACGGAATTGCTCTGCACGCAGTGCAGGGGAATCAGGCTTCATCTCGCGGCGAGGGGGAAGTCTCATGGTTTTTCTCGAGTTGCGGCGGGAACCTGGGGTATATTCTCGAGTTACGACGGGGATGGCCCTTCCACACACGTGTGTGTTCAGCCATGTCAGGACTCCTGCCTAGTTGCGAGACACAACTCGGGATTCTCCTCGAGGCTTAGCAGGGCAATTGGGACGCCTCTCCAGCTGAGGCGGGAGACCAAGTGTCCCTTTCCAAGTGCCACAGGAATCCTGGGACTCCTATCAAGTTTCACGAGGAGTCAGGCATCGTCTCCTTTGGAGGCACTGATCTCCGCGTACCTCTGGAGTTTTCAAAGGATGTGAGGCCTCCGGTCGCGATGAGGTGGGGAACTAGGTCTTTCTCTGTGGTCTCCACAGGGGATTCAGACATCCTTTCATCTTGGGAGATGCAAGACGAGCCTGCATTCAAGTCACTGCAGGGATATCCAGCCTTATTTCGCGTCAGGGCATCGCGGTGTCCATTCCACTTGAGGCCGCAAACTCAGGGTCCCTCTCACATACCTAGAGCTGAGAGAAGCCTCCTCTTGAGGTGCTTGTGGTAAGGTGGTATTCCTCTGGAGTCGAAGCCAGGGACTAACCTCTCATCTCGAGTTGATTTTGGGCCCACGGAGCTCTTTCGTGTTGCTACAGTGACCTCAGGATCCCTCTATCCTTGAAACAGTGTTCTTGGGGTTTCTCTGGAGTGCCATCAAGGAAATCAAGGCTCCTTTCATGTGTGATGTGCAACACGGAATTGCTCTGCACGCAGTGCAGGGGAATCAGGCTTCATCTCGCGGCGAGGGGAAAGTCTCATGGTTTTTCTCGAGTTGCGGCGGGAACCTGGGGTATATTCTCCAGTTACGACGGGGATGGCCCTTCCACACACGTGTGTGTTCAGCCATGTCAGGACTCCTGCCTAGTTGCGAGACACAACTCGGGAATCTCCTCGAGGCTTGGCAAGGCAATTGGGACGCCTCTCCAGCTGAGGCGGGAGACCAAGGGTCCCTTTCCAAGTGCCACAGGAATCCTGGGACTCCTATCAAGTTTCACGAGGAGTCAGGCATCGTCTCCTTTGGAGGCACTGATCTCCGCGTACCTCTGGAGTTTTCAAAGGATGTGAGGCCTCCGGTCGCGATGAGGTGGGGAACTAGGTCTTTCTCTGTGGTCTCCACAGGGGATTCAGACATCCTTTCATCTTGGGAGATGCAAGACGAGCCTGCATTCAAGTCACTGCAGGGATATCCAGCCTTATTTCGCGTCAGGGCATCGCGGTGTCCATTCCACTTGAGGCCGCAAACTCAGGGTCCCTCTCACATACCTAGAGCTGAGAGAAGCCTCCTCTTGAGGTGCTTGTGGTAAGGTGGTATTCCTCTGGAGTCGAAGCCAGGGACTAACCTCTCATCTCGAGTTGATTTTGGGCCCACGGAGCTCTTTCGTGTTGCTACAGTGACCTCAGGATCCCTCTATCCTTGAAACAGTGTTCTTGGGGTTTCTCTGGAGTGCCATCAAGGAAATCAAGGCTCCTTTCATGTGTGATGTGCAACACGGAATTGCTCTGCACGCAGTGCAGGGGAATCGGGCCTCATCTCACGGCGAGGGGGAAGTCTCATGGTTTTTCTCGAGTTGCGGCGGGAACCTGGGGTATATTCTCGAGTTACGACGGGGATGGCCCTTCCACCCACGTGTTTCTTCAGCGACGTCAGGACTCCTGCCTAGTTGCGAGGGACAACTCTGGATTCTCCTCGAGGCTTGCAGGGCAATTGGGACGCCTCTCCAGCTGAGGCGGGAGACCAAGTGTCCCTTTCCCAGTGCCACAGGAATCCTGGGACTCCTATCAAGTTTCACGAGAAGTCAGGCATCGTCTCCTTTGGAGGCACTGATCGCCGCGTACCTCTGGAGTTTTCAAAGGATGTGAGGCTATCGGTCGCGATGAGGTGGGGAACTAAGTCTTTCTCTGTGCTTTCCACAGGGGATTCAGACATCCTTTCGTCCTGGGAGATGCAAGACGAGCCTGCATTGAAGTCACTGCAGGGATATCCGGCCTTATTTCGAGTCAGTGCATCGCGGTGTCCATTCCACTTGAGGCCGCAAACTCAGGGTCCCTCTCACATACCTAGAGCTGAGAGAAGCCTCCTCTTGAGGTGCTTGTGGTAAGGTGGTATTCCTCTGGAGACGAATCCAGGGACTAACCTCTCTTTTCGAGTTGATTTTTGGTCCACAGAGTTCTTTCGTGTTGCTACAGTGACCTCAGGATCCCTCTATCCTTGAAACAGTGTTCTTGGGGTTTCTCTGGAGTGCCATCAAGGCAATCAAGGCTCCTTTCATGTGTGATGTGCAAGACGGAATTGCTCTGCACGCAGTACAGGGGAATCGGGCCTCATCTCGCATCGAGGGGGAAGTCTCATGGTTTTTGTCGTGTTGCGGCGGGAACCTGGGGTATATTCTCGAGTTACGACGGGGATGGCCCTTCCATCCACGTGTTTGTTCAGCCAAGTCAGGACTCCTGCCTAGTTGCGAGGGACAACTCGGGATTCTCCTCGAGGCTTGGCAGGGCAATTGGAACGCCTCTCCAGCTGAGGCGGGAGACCAAGGGTCCCTTTCCACGTGCCACAAGAATCCTGGGACTCCTATCAAGTTTCACGAGGAGTCAGGCATCGTCTCCTTTGGAGGCACTGATCTCCGCGTACCTCTGGAGTTTTCAAAGGATGTGAGGCCTCCGGTCGCGATGAGGTGGGGAACTAGGTGTTTCTCTGTGGTCTCCACAGGGGATTCAGACATCCTTTCTTCTTGGGAGATGCAAGACGAGCCTGCATTCAAGTCACTGCAGGGATATCCGGCCTTATTTCGAGTCAGGGCATCGCGGTGTCCATTCCACTTGAGGCCGCAAACTCAGGATCCCTCTCACATACCTAGAGCTGAGAGAAGCCTCCTCTTGAGGTGCTTGTGGTAAGGTGGTATTCCTCATGAGTCGAAGCCAGGGACTAACCTCTCATCTCGTGTTGATTCTTGGTCCACGGAGCTCTTTCGTGTTGCTACAGTGACCTCAGGATCCCTCTAGCCTTGAAACAGTGTTCTTGGGGTTTCTCTGGAGTGCCATCAAGGAAATCAAGGCTCCTTTCATGTGTGATGTGCAACACGGAATTGCTCTGCACGCAGTGCAGGGGAATCGGGCCTCATCTCGCGGTGAGGGGGAAGTCTCATCGTTTTTCTCGAGTTGTGGCGGGAACCTGGGGTATATTCTCGAGTTACGACGGGGATGGCCCTTCCACCCACGTGTTTGTTCAGCCACGTCAGGACTCCTGCCTAGTTGCGAGGGACAACTCGGGATTCTCCTCGAGGCTTGGCAAGGCAATTGGGACGCCTCTCCAGCTGAGGCGGGAGACCAAGTGTCCCTTTCCAAGTGCCACAGGAATCCTGGGACTCCTATCAAGTTTCACGAGGAGTCAGGCATCGTCTCCTTTGGAGGCACTGATCTCCGCGTACCTCTGGAGTTTTCAAAGGATGTGAGGCTATCGGTCGCGATGAGGTGGGGAACTAAGTCTTTCTCTGTGCTTTCCACAGGGGATTCAGACATCCTTTCGTCCTGGGAGATGCAAGACGAGCCTGCATTGAAGTCACTGCAGGGATATCCGGCCTTATTTCGAGTCAGGGCATCGCGGTGTCCATTCCACTTGAGGCCGCAAACTCAGGGTCCCTCTCACATACCTAGAGCTGAGAGAAGCCTCCTCTTGAGGTGCTTGTGGTAAGGTGGTATTCCTCTGGAGTCGAAGCCAGGGACTAACCTCTCATCTCGAGTTGATTTTTGGCCCACGGAGCTCTTTCGTGTTGCTACAGTGACCTCAGGATCCCTCTAGCCTTGAAACAGTGTTCTTGGGGTTTCTCTGGAGTGCCATGAAGGAAATCAAGGCTCCTTTCATGTGTGATGTGCAACACAGAATTGCTGTGCACGCAGTGCAGGGGAATCGGGCCTCATCTCGCGGCGAGGGGGAAGTCTCATGGTTTTTCTCGAGTTGCGGCGGGAACCTGGGGTATATTCTCGAGTTACGACGGGGATGGCCCTTCCACACACGTGTTTGTTCAGCCACGTCAGGACTCTTGCCTAGTTGCGAGACACAACTCGGGATTCTCCTCGAGGCTTGGCAAGGCAATTGGGACGCCTCTCCAGCTGAGGCGGGAGACCAAGGGTCCCTTTCCACGTGCCACAGGAATCCTGGGACTCCTATCAAGTTTCACGAGGAGTCAGGCATCATCTCCTTTGGAGGCACTGATCTCCGCGTACCTCTGGAGTTTTCAAAGGATGTGAGGCCTCCGGTCGCGATGAGGTGGGGAACTAGGTCTTTCTCTGTGGTCTCCACAGGGGATTCAGACATCCTTTCATCTTGGGAGATGCAATACGAGCCTGCATTCAAGTCACTGCAGGGATATCCAGCCTTATTTCGTGTCAGGGCATCGCGGTGTCCATTCCACTTGAGGCCGCAAACTCAGGGTCCCTCTCACATACCTAGAGCTGAGAGAAGCCTCCTCCTGAGGTGCTTGTGGTAAGGTGGTATTCCTCATGAGTCGAAGCCAGGGACTAACCTCTCATCTCGTGTTGATTCTTGGTCCACGGAGCGCTTTCTTGTTGCTACAGTGACCTCAGGATCCCTCTAGCCTTGAAACAGTGTTCTTGGGGTTTCTCTGGAGTGCCATGAAGGAAATCAAGGCTCCTTTCAAGTGTGACGTGCAACACGGAATTGCTCTGCATGCAGTGCAGGGGAATCGGGCCTCATCTCGCAGCGAGGGGGAAGTCTCATGGTTTTTCTCGAGTTGCGGCGGGAACCTGGGGTATATTCTCGAGTTACGACGGGGATGGCCCTTCCACACACGTGTGTGTTCAGCCATGTCAGGACTCCTGCCTAGTTGCGAGGGACAACTCGGGATTCTCCTCGAGGCTTTGCAGGGCAATTGGGACGCCTCTCCAGCTGAGACGGGAGACCAAGGATCCCTTTCCACGTGCCACAGGAATCCTGGGTCTCCTATCAAGTTTCACGAGGAGTCAGGCATCGTCTCCTTTGGAGGCACTGATCTCCGCATACCTCTGGAGTTTTCAAAGGATTTGAGGCCTCCTGTCGCGATGAGGTGGGGAACTAGGTCTTTCTCTGTGGTCTCCACAGGGGATTCAGACACCCTTTCGTCTTGGGAGATGCAAGACGAGCCTGCATTCCAGTCACTGCAGGGATATCCGGCCTTATTTCGAGTCAGGGCATCGCGGTGTCCATTCCACTTGAGGCCGCAAACTCAGGGTCCCTCTCACATACCTAGAGCTGAGAGAAGCCTCCTCTTGAGGTGCTTGTGGTAAGGTGGTATTCCTCTGGAGTCGAAGCCAGGGACGAACCTCTCATCTCGAGTTGATTTTTGGTCCACGGAGCTCTTTCGTGTTGCTACAGTGACCTCAGGATCCCTCTAGCCTTGAAACAGTGTTCTTGGGGTTTCTCTGGAGTGCCATGAAGTAAATCAAGGCTCCTTTCATGTGTGATGTGCAACACAGAATTGCTGTGCACGCAGTGCAGGGGAATCGGGCCTCATCTCGCGGCAAGGGGGAAGTCTCATGGTTTTTCTCGAGTTGCGGCGGGAACCTGGGGTATATTCTCCAGTTACGACGGGGATGGCCCTTCCACACACGTGTTTGTTCAGCCACGTCAGGACTCTTGCCTAGTTGCGAGACACAACTCGGGATTCTCCTCGAGGCTTGGCAAGGCAATTGGGACGCCTCTCCAGCTGAGGCGGGAGACCAAGGGTCCCTTTCCACGTGCCACAGGAATCCTGGGACTCCTATCAAGTTTCACGAGGAGTCAGGCATCGTCTCCTTTGGAGGCACTGATGTCCGCGTACCTCTGGAGTTTTCAAAGGATGTGAGGCCTCCGGTCGCGATGAGATGGGGAACTAGGTGTTTCTCTGTGGTCTCCACAGGGGATTCAGACATCCTTTCATCTTGGGAGATGCAAGACGAGCCTGCATTCAAGTCACTGCAGGGATATCCAGCCTTATTTCGCGTCAGGGCATCGCGGTGTCCATTCCACTTGAGGCCGCAAACTCAGGGTCCCGCTCACATACCTAGAGCTGAGAGAAGCCTCCTCTTGAGGTGCTTGTGGTAAGGTGGTATTCCTCTGGAGTCGAGGCCAGGGACTAATCTCTCATCTCGAGTTGATTTTTGGCCCACGGAGCTCTTTCGTGTTGCTACAGTGACCTCAGGATCCCTCTATCCTTGAAACAGTGTTCTTGGGGTTTCTCTGGAGTGCCATCAAGGAAATCAAGGCTCCTTTCATGTGTGATGTGCAACACGGAATTGCTCTGCACGCAGTGCAGGGGAATCGGGCCTCATCTCGCGGCGAGGGGGAAGTCTCATGGTTTTTCTCGAGTTGCGGCGGGAACCTGGGGTATATTCTCGAGTTACGACGGGGATGGCCCTTCCACCCACGTGTTTCTTCAGCGACGTCAGGACTCCTGCCTAGTTGCGAGGGACAACTCGGGATTCTCCTCGAGGCTTGGCAGGGCAATTGGGACGCCTCTCCAGCTGAGGCGGGAGACCAAGTGTCCCTTTCCAAGTGCCACAGGAATCCTGGGACTCCTATCAAGTTTCACGAGGAGTCAGGCATCGTCTCCTTTGGAGGCACTGATCTCCGCGTACCTCTGGAGTTTTCAAAGGATGTGAGGTTATCGGTCGCGATGAGGTGGGGAACTAAGTCTTTCTCTGTGCTTTCCACAGGGGATTCAGACATCCTTTCGTCCTGGGAGATGCAAGACGAGCCTGCATTGAAGTCACTGCAGGGATATCCGGCCTTATTTCGAGTCAGGGCATCGCGGTGTCCATTCCACTTGAGGCCGCAAACTCAGGGTCCCTTTCACATACCTAGAGCTGAGAGAAGCCTCCTCTTGAGGTGCTTGTGGTAAGGTGGTATTCCTCTGGAGACGAATCCAGGGACTAACCTCTCTTTTCGAGTTGATTTTTGGTCCACAGAGTTCTTTCGTGTTGCTACAGTGACCTCAGGATCCCTCTAGCCTTGAAACAGTGTTCTTGGGGTTTCTCTGGAGTGCCATCAAGGAAATCAAGGCTCCTTTCATGTGTGATGTGCAACACGGAATTGCTCTGCACGCAGTGCAGGGGAATCGGGCCTCATCTCGCGGCGAGGGGGAAGTCTCATGGTTTTTCTCGAGTTGCGGCGGGAACCTGGGGTATATTCTCGAGTTACGACGGGGATGGCCCTTCCACACACGTGTGTGTTCAGCCATGTCAGGACTCCTGCCTAGTTGCGAGACACAACTCGGGATTCTCCTCGAGGCTTGGCAAGGCAATTGGGACGCCTCTCCAGCTGAGGCGGGAGACCAAGGGTCCCTTTCCAAGTGCCACAGGAATCCTGGGACTCCTATCAAGTTTCACGAGAAGTCAGGCATCGTCTCCTTTGGAGGCACTGATCGCCGCGTACCTCTGGAGTTTTCAAAGGATGTGAGGCTATCGGTCGCGATGAGGTGGGGAACTAAGTCTTTCTCTGTGCTTTCCACAGGGGATTCAGACATCCTTTCGTCCTGGGAGATGCAAGACGAGCCTGCATTGAAGTCACTGCAGGGATATCCGGCCTTATTTCGAGTCAGTGCATCGCGGTGTCCATTCCACTTGAGGCCGCAAACTCAGGTTCCCTCTCACATACCTAGAGCTGAGAGAAGCCTCCTCTTGAGGTGCTTGTGGTAAGGTGGTATTCCTCTGGAGACGAATCCAGGGACTAACCTCTCTTTTCGAGTTGATTTTTGGTCCACAGAGTTCTTTCGTGTTGCTACAGTGACCTCAGGATCCCTCTATCCTTGAAACAGTGTTCTTGGGGTTTCTCTGGAGTGCCATCAAGGCAATCAAGGCTCCTTTCATGTGTGATGTGCAAGACGGAATTGCTCTGCACGCAGTACAGGGGAATCGGGCCTCATCTCGCATCGAGGGGGAAGTCTCATGGTTTTTCTCGTGTTGCGGCGGGAACCTGGGGTATATTCTCGAGTTACGACGGGGATGGCCCTTCCACCCACGTGTTTGTTCAGCCAAGTCAGGACTCCTGCCTAGTTGCGAGGGACAACTCGGGATTCTCCTCGAGGCTTGGCAGGGCAATTGGAACGCCTCTCCAGCTGAGGCGGGAGACCAAGGGTCCCTTTCCACGTGCCACAAGAATCCTGGGACTCCTATCAAGTTTCACGAGGAGTCAGGCATCGTCTCCTTTGGAGGCACTGATCTCCGCGTACCTCTGGAGTTTTCAAAGGATGTGAGGCCTCCGGTCGCGATGAGGTGGGGAACTAGGTGTTTCTCTGTGGTCTCCACAGGGGATTCAGACATCCTTTCTTCTTGGGAGATGCAAGACGAGCCTGCATTGAAGTCACTGCAGGGATATCCGGCCTTATTTCGAGTCAGGGCATCGCGGTGTCCATTCCACTTGAGGCCGCAAACTCAGGATCCCTCTCACATACCTAGAGCTGAGAGAAGCCTCCTCTTGAGGTGCTTGTGGTAAGGTGGTATTCCTCAGGAGTCGAAGCCAGGGACTAACCTCTCATCTCGTGTTGATTCTTGGTCCACGGAGCTCTTTCGTGTTGCTACAGTGACCTCAGGATCCCTCTAGCCTTGAAACAGTGTTCTTGGGGTTTCTCTGGAGTGCCATGAAGGAAATCAAGGCTCCTTTCATGTGTGATGTGCAACACGGAATTGCTCTGCACGCAGTGCAGGGGAATCGGGCCTCATCTCGCATCGAGGGGGAAGTCTCATGGTTTTTCTCGAGTTGCGGCGGGAACCTGGGGTATATCCTCGAGTTACGACGGGGATGGCCCTTCCACACACGTGTGTGTTCAGCCATGTCAGGACTCCTGCCTAGTTGCGAGGGACAACTCGGGATTCTCCTCGAGGCTTTGCAGGGCAATTGGGACGCCTCTCCAGCTGAGACGGGAGACCAAGGGTCCCTTTCCACGTGCCACAGGAATCCAGGGTCTCCTATCAAGTTTCACGAGGAGTCAGGCATCGTCTCCTTTGGAGGCACTGATCTCCGCATACCTCTGGAGTTTTCAAAGGATTTGAGGCCTCCGGTCGCGATGAGGTGGGGAACTAGGTCTTTCTCTGTGGTCTCCACAGGGGATTCAGACATCCTTTCATCTTGGGAGATGCAAGACGAGCCTGCATTCAAGTCACTGCAGGGATATCCGCCCTTATTTCGAGTCAGGGCATCGCGTTGTCCATTCCACTTGAGGCCGCAAACTCAGGGTCCCTCTCACATACCTAGAGCTGAGAGAAGCCTCCTCTTGAGGTGCTTGTGGTAAGGTGGTATTCCTCTGGAGTCGAAGCCAGGGACTAACCTCTCATCTCGAGTTGATTTTTGGCCCACGGAGCTCTTTCGTGTTGCTACAGTGACCTCAGGATCCCTCTAGCCTTGAAACAGTGTTCTTGGGGTTTCTCTGGAGTGCCATGAAGGAAATCAAGGCTCCTTTCATGTGTGATGTGCAACACGGAATTGCTCTGCACGCAGTGCAGGGGAATCGGGCCTCATCTCGCGGCGAGGGGGAAGTCTCATGGTTTTTCTCGAGTTGCGGCGGGAACCTGGGGTATATTCTCGAGTTACGACGGGGATTGCCCTTCCAGCCACGTGTTTCTTCAGCGACGTCAGGACTCCTGCCTAGTTGCGAGGGACAACTCTGGTTTCTTCTCGAGGCTTGGCAGGGCAATTTGGACGCCTCTCCAGCTGAGGCGGGCGACCAAGTGTCCCTTTCCACGTGCCACAGGAATCCTGGGACTCCTATCAAGTTTCACGAGGAGTCAGGCATCGTCTCCTTTGGAGGCACTGATCTCCGCGTACCTCTGGAGTTTTCAAAGGATGTGAGGCTATCGGTCGCGATGAGGTGGGGAACTAAGTCTTTCTCTGTGCTTTCCACAGGGGATTCAGACATCCTTTCGTCCTGGGAGATGCAAGACGAGCCTGCATTGAAGTCACTGCAGGGATATCCGGCCTTATTTCGAGTCAGGGCATCGCGGTGTCCATTCCACTTGAGGCCGCAAACTCAGGGTCCCTCTCACATACCTAGAGCTGAGAGAAGCCTCCTCTTGAGGTGCTTGTGGTAAGGTGGTATTCCTCTGGAGACGAATCCAGGGACTAACCTCTCTTTTCGAGTTGATTTTTGGTCCACAGAGTTCTTTCGTGTTGCTACAGTGACCTCAGGATCCCTCTATCCTTGAAACAGTGTTCTTGGGGTTTCTCTGGAGTGCCATCAAGGAAATCAAGGCTCCTTTCATGTGTGATGTGCAAGACGGAATTGCTCTGCACGCAGTACAGGGGAATCGGGCCTCATCTCGCATCGAGGGGGAAGTCTCATGGTTTTTCTCGAGTTGCGGCGGGAACCTGGGGTATATTCTCGAGTTACGACGGGGATGGCCCTTCCACCCACGTGTTTGTTCAGCCACGTCAGGACTCCTGCCTAGTTGCGAGGGACAACTCGGGATTCTCCTCGAGGCTTGGCAGGGCAATTGGAACGCCTCTCCAGCTGAGGCGGGATACCAAGGGTCCCTTTCCACGTGCCACAAGATTCCTGGGACTCCTATCAAGTTTCACGAGGAGTCAGGCATCGTCTCCTTTGGAGGCACTGATCTCCGCGTACCTCTGGAGTTTTCAAAGGATGTGAGGCCTCCGGTCGCGATGAGGTGGGGAACTAGGTCTTTCTCTGTGGTCTCCACAGGGGATTCAGACATCCTTTCTTCTTGGGAGATGCAAGACGAGCCTGCATTCAAGTCACTGCAGGGATATCCGGCCTTATTTCTAGTCAGGGCATCGCGGTGTCCATTCCACTTGAGGCCGCAAACTCAGGATCCCTCTCACATACCTAGAGCTGAGAGAAGCCTCCTCTTGAGGTGCTTGTGGTAAGGTGGTATTCCTCAGGAGTCGAAGCCAGGGACTAACCTCTCATCTCGTGTTGATTCTTGGTCCACGGAGCTCTTTCGTGTTGCTACAGTGACCTCAGGATCCCTCTAGCCTTGAAACAGTGTTCTTGGGGTTTCTCTGGAGTGCCATCAAGGAAATCAAGGCTCCTTTCATGTGTGATGTGCAACACGGAATTGCTCTGCACGCAGTGCAGGGGAATCGGGCCTCATCTCGCGGTGAGGGGGAAGTCTCATCGTTTTTCTCGAGTTGTGGCGGGAACCTGGGGTATATTCTCGAGTTACGACGGGGATGGCCCTTCCACCCACGTGTTTCTTCAGCGACGTCAGGACTCCTGCCTAGTTGCGAGGAACAACTCGGGATTCTCCTCGAGGCTTGGCAAGGCAATTGGGACGCCTCTCCAGCTGAGGCGGGAGACCAAGTGTCCCTTTCCAAGTGCCACAGGAATCCTGGGACTCCTATCAAGTTTCACGAGGAGTCAGGCATCGTCTCCTTTGGAGGCACTGATCTCCGCGTACCTCTGGAGTTTTCAAAGGATGTGAGGCTATCGGTCGCGATGAGGTGGGGAACTAAGTCTTTCTCTGTGCTTTCCACAGGGGATTCAGACATCCTTTCGTCCTGGGAGATGCAAGACGAGCCTGCATTGAAGTCACTGCAGGGATATCCGGCCTTATTTCGAGTCAGGGCATCGCGGTGTCCATTCCACTTGAGGCCGCAAACTCAGGGTCCCTCTCACATACCTAGAGCTGAGAGAAGCCTCCTCTTGAGGTGCTTGTGGTAAGGTGGTATTCCTCTGGAGTCGAAGCCAGGGACTAACCTCTCATCTCGAGTTGATTTTTGGCCCACGGAGCTCTTTCGTGTTGCTACAGTGACCTCAGGATCCCTCTATCCTTGAAACAGTGTTCTTGGGGTTTCTCTGGAGTGCCATGAAGGAAATCAAGGCTCCTTTCATGTGTGATGTGCAACACAGAATTGCTCTGCACGCAGTGCAGTGGAATCGGGCCTCATCTCGCGGCGAGGGGGAAGTCTCATGGTTTTTCTCGAGTTGCGGCGGGAACCTGGGGTATATTCTCGAGTTACGACGGGGATGGCCCTTCCACACACGTGTTTGTTCAGCCACGTCAGGACTCTTGCCTAGTTGCGAGACACAACTCGGGATTCTCCTCGAGGCTTGGCAAGGCAATTGGGACGCCTCTCCAGCTGAGGCGGGAGACCAAGGGTCCCTTTCCACGTGCCACAGGAATCCTGGGACTCCTATCAAGTTTCACGAGGAGTCAGGCATCGTCTCCTTTGGAGGCACTGATCTCCGCGTACCTCTGGAGTTTTCAAAGGATGTGAGGCCTCCGGTCGCGATGAGGTGGGGAACTAGGTCTTTCTCTGTGGTCTCCACAGGGGATTCAGACTTCCTTTCATCTTGGGAGATGCAAGACGAGCCTGCATTCAAGTCACTGCAGGGATATCCAGCCTTATTTCGCGTCAGGGCATGGCGGTGTCCATTCCACGTGAGGCCGCAAACTCAGGGTCCCTCTCACATACCTAGAGCTGAGAGAAGCCTCCTCTTGAGGTGCTTGTGGTAAGGTGGTATTCCTCTGGAGTCGAAGCCAGGGACTAACCTCTCATCTCGAGTTGATTTTTGGCCCACGGAGCTCTTTCGTGTTGCTACAGTGACCTCAGGATCCCTCTAGCCTTGAAACAGTGTTCTTGGGGTTTCTCTGGAGTGCCATCAAGGAAATCAAGGCTCCTTTCATGTGTGATGTGCAACACGGAATTGCTCTGCACGCAGTGCAGGGGAATCGGGCCTCATCTCGCGGCGAGGGGGAAGTCTCATGGTTTTTCTCGAGTTGCGGCGGGAACCTGGGGTATATTCTCGAGTTACGACGGGGATGGCCCTTCCACCCACGTGTTTCTTCAGCGACGTCAGGACTCCTGCCTAGTTGCAAGGGACAACTCTGGATTCTCCTCGAGGCTTGGCAGGGCAATTGGGACGCCTCTCCAGCTGAGGCGGGCGACCAAGTGTCCCTTTCCACGTGCCACAGGAATCCTGGGACTCCTATCAAGTTTCACGAGGAGTCAGGCATCGTCTCCTTTGGAGGCACTGATCTCCGCGTACCTCTGGAGTTTTCAAAGGATGTGAGGCTATCGGTCGCGATGAGGTGGGGAACTAAGTCTTTCTCTGTGCTTTCCACAGGGGATTCAGACATCCTTTCGTCCTGGGAGATGCAAGACGAGCCTGCATTGAAGTCACTGCAGGGATATCCGGCCTTATTTCGAGTCAGGGCATCGCGGTGTCCATTCCACTTGAGGCCGCAAACTCAGGGTCCCTCTCACATACCTAGAGCTGAGAGAAGCCTCCTCTTGAGGTGCTTGGGGTAAGGTGGTATTCCTCTGGAGACGAATCCAGGGACTAACCTCTCTTTTCGAGTTGATTTTTGGTCCACAGAGTTCTTTCGTGTTGCTACAGTGACCTCAGGATCCCTCTATCCTTGAAACAGTGTTCTTGGGGTTTCTCTGGAGTGCCATCAAGGAAATCAAGGCTCCTTTCATGTGTGATGTGCAAGACGGAATTGCTCTGCACGCAGTACAGGGGAATCGGGCCTCATCTCGCATCGAGGGGGAAGTCTCATGGTTTTTCTCGAGTTGCGGCGGGAACCTGGGGTATATTCTCGAGTTACGACGGGGATGGCCCTTCCACCCACGTGTTTGTTCAGCCACGTCAGGACTCCTGCCTAGTTGCGAGGGACAACTCGGGATTCTCCTCGAGGCTTGGCAGGGCAATTGGAACGCCTCTCCAGCTGAGGCGGGATACCAAGGGTCCCTTTCCACGTGCCACAAGATTCCTGGGACTCCTATCAAGTTTCACGAGGAGTCAGGCATCGTCTCCTTTGGAGGCACTGATCTCCGCGTACCTCTGGAGTTTTCAAAGGATGTGAGGCCTCCGGTCGCGATGAGGTGGGGAACTAGGTCTTTCTCTGTGGTCTCCACAGGGGATTCAGACATCCTTTCTTCTTGGGAGATGCAAGACGAGCCTGCATTCAAGTCACTGCAGGGATATCCGGCCTTATTTCGAGTCAGGGCATCGCGGTGTCCATTCCACTTGAGGCCGCAAACTCAGGATCCCTCTCACATACCTAGAGCTGAGAGAAGCCTCCTCTTGAGGTGCTTGTGGTAAGGTGGTATTCCTCATGAGTCGAAGCCAGGGACTAACCTCTCATCTCGTGTTGATTCTTGGTCCACGGAGCTCTTTCGTGTTGCTACAGTGACCTCAGGATCCCTCTATCCTTGATACAGTGTTCTTGGGGTTTCTCTGGAGTGCCATCAAGGAAATCAAGGCTCCTTTCATGTGTGATGTGCAACACGGAATTGCTCTGCACGCAGTGCAGGGGAATCGGGCCTCATCTCGCGGTGAGGGGGAAGTCTCATCGTTTTTCTCGAGTTGTGGCGGGAACCTGGGGTATATTCTCGAGTTACGACGGGGATGGCCCTTCCACCCACGTGTTTCTTCAGCGACGTCAGGACTCCTGCCTAGTTGGGAGGGACAACTCGGGATTCTCCTCGAGGCTTGGCAAGGCAATTGAGACGCCTCTCCAGCTGAGGCGGGAGACCAAGTGTCCCTTTCCAAGTGCCACAGGAATCCTGGGACTCCTATCAAGTTTCACGAGGAGTCAGGCATCGTCTCCTTTGGAGGCACTGATCTCCGCGTACCTCTGGAGTTTTCAAAGGATGTGAGGCTATCGGTCGCGATGAAGTGGGGAACTAAGTCTTTCTCTGTGCTTTCCACAGGGGATTCAGACATCCTTTCGTCCTGGCAGATGCAAGACGAGCCTGCATTGAAGTCACTGCAGGGATATCCGGCCTTATTTCGAGTCAGGGCATCGCGGTGTCCATTCCACTTGAGGCCGCAAACTCAGGGTCCCTCTCACATAACTAGAGCTGAGAGAAGCCTCCTCTTGAGGTGCTTGTGGTAAGGTGGTATTCCTCTGGAGACGAATCCAGGGACTAACCTCTCTTTTCGAGTTGATTTTTGGTCCACAGAGTTCTTTCGTGTTGCTACAGTGACCTCAGGATCCCTCTATCCTTGAAACAGTGTTCTTGGGGTTTCTCTGGAGTGCCATCAAGGAAATCAAGGCTCCTTTCATGTGTGATGTGCAACACGGAATTGCTCTGCATGCAGTACAGGGGAATCGGGCCTCATCTCGCATCGAGGGGGAAGTCTCATGGTTTTTCTCGAGTTGCGGCGGGAACCTGGGGTATATTCTCGAGTTACGACGGGGATGGCCCTTCCACCCACGTGTCTGTTCAGCCACGTCAGGACTCCTGCCTAGTTGCGAGGGACAACTCGGGATTCTCCTCGAGGCTTGGCAGGGCAATTGGAACGCCTCTCCAGCTGAGGCGGGAGACCAAGGGTCCCTTTCCACGTGCCACAAGAATCCTGGGACTCCTATCAAGTTTCACGAGGAGTCAGGCATCGTCTCCTTTGGAGGCACTGATCTCCGCGTACCTCTGGAGTTTTCAAAGGATGTGAGGCCTCCGGTCGCGATGAGGTGGGGAACTAGGTGTTTCTCTGTGGTCTCCACAGGGGATTCAGACATCCTTTCTTCTTGGGAGATGCAAGACGAGCCTGCATTCAAGTCACTGCAGGGATATCCGGCCTTATTTCGCGTCAGGGCATTGCGGTGTCCATTCCAGTTGAGGCCGCAAACTCAGGATCCCTCTCACATACCTAGAGCTGAGAGAAGCCTCCTCTTGAGGTGCTTGTGGTAAGGTGGTATTCCTCAGGAGTCGAAGCCAGGGACTAACCTCTCATCTCGTGTTGATTCTTGGTCCACGGAGCTCTTTCGTGTTGCTACAGTGACCTCAGGATCCCTCTAGCCTTGAAACAGTGTTCTTGGGGTTTCTCTGGAGTGCCATCAAGGAAATCAAGGCTCCTTTCATGTGTGATGTGCAAAACGGAATTGCTCTGCACGCAGTGCAGGGGAATCGGGCCTCATCTCGCATCGAGGGGGAAGTCTCATGGTTTTTCTCGAGTTGCGGCGGGAACCTGGGGTATATTCTCGAGTTACGACGGGGATGGCCCTTCCACACACGTGTGTGTTCAGCCATGTCAGGACTCCTGCCTAGTTGCGAGGGACAACTCGGGATTCTTCTCGAGGCTTTGCAGGGCAATTGGGACGCCTCTCCAGCTGAGACGGGAGACCAAGGGTCCCTTTCCACGTGCCACAGGAATCCTGGGTCTCCTATCAAGTTTCACGAGGAGTCAGGCATCGTCTCCTTTGGAGGCACTGATCTCCGCATACCTCTGGAGTTTTCAAAGGATTTGAGGCCTCCTGTCGCGATGAGGTGGGGAACTAGGTCTTTCTCTGTGGTCTCCACAGGGGATTCAGACATCCTTTCATCTTGGGAGATGCAAGACGAGCCTGCATTCAAGTCACTGCAGGGATATCCGGCCTTATTTCGAGTCAGGGCATCGCGGTGTCCATTGCACTTGAGGCCGCAAATTCAGGGTCCCTCTCACATACCTAGAGGTGAGAGAAGCCTCCTCTTGAGGTGCTTGTGGTAAGGTGGTATTCCTCTGGAGTCGAAGCCAGGGACTAACCTCTCATCTAGAGTTGATTTTTGGCCCACGGAGCTCTTTCGTGTTGCTACAGTGACCTCAGGATCCCTCTAGCCTTGAAACAGTGTTCTTGGGGTTTCTCTGGAGTGCCATCAAGGAAATCAAGGCTCCTTTCATGTGTGATGTGCAACACGGAATTGCTCTGCACGCAGTGCAGGGGAATCGGGCCTCATCTCGCGGCGAGGGGGAAGTCTCATGGTTTTTCTCGAGTTGCGGCGGGAACCTGGGGTATATTCTCGAGTTACGACGGGGATGGCCCTTCCACCCACGTGTTTCTTCAGCGACGTCAGGACTCCTGCCTAGTTGCGAGGGACAACTCTGGATTCTCCTCGAGGCTTGGCAGGGCAATTGGGACGCCTCTCCAGCTGAGGCGGGAGACCAAGTGTCCCTTTCCAAGTGCCACAGGAATCCTGGGACTCCTATCAAGTTTCACGAGGAGTCAGGCATCGTCTCCTTTGGAGGCACTGATCTCCGCGTACCTCTGGAGTTTTCAAAGGATGTGAGGCTATCGGTCGCGATGAGGTGGGGAACTAAGTCTTTCTCTGTGCTTTCCACAGGGGATTCAGACATCCTTTCGTCTTGGGAGATGCAAGACGAGCCTGCATTGAAGTCACTGCAGGGATATTCGGCCTCATTTCTAGTCAGGGCATCGCGGTGTCCATTCCACTTGAGGCCGCAAACTCAGGGTCCCTCTCACATACCTAGAGCTGAGAGAAGCCTCCTCTTGAGGTGCTTGTGGTAAGGTGGTATTCCTCTGGAGACGAATCCAGGGACTAACCTCCCTTTTCGAGTTGATTCTTGGTCCACAGAGTTCTTTCGTGTTGCTACAGTGACCTCAGGATCCCTCTATCCTTGAAACAGTGTTCTTGGGGTTTCTCTGGAGTGCCATCAAGGAAATCAAGGCTCCTTTCATGTGTGATGTGCAAGACGGAATTGCTCTGCACGCAGTACAGGGGAATCGGGCCTCATCTCGCATCGAGGGGAAGTCTCATGGTTTTTCTCGAGTTGCGGCGGGAACCTGGGGTATATTCTCGAGTTACGACGGGGATGGCCCTTCCACCCACGTTTTTCCTCAGCGACGTCAGGACTCCTGCCTAGTTGCGAGGGACAACTCTGGATTCTCCTCGAGGCTTGGCAGGGCAATTGGGACGCCTCTCCAGCTGAGGCGGGAGACCAAGTGTCCCTTTCCAAGTGCCACAGGAATCCTGGGACTCCTATCAAGTTTCACGAGGAGTCAGGCATTGTCTCCTTTGGAGGCACTGATCTCCGCGTACCTCTGGAGTTTTCAAAGGATGTGAGGCTATCGGTCGCGATGAGGTGGGGAACTAAGTCTTTCTCTGTGCTTTCCACAGGGGATTCAGACATCCTTTCGTCCTGGGAGATGCAAGACGAGCCTGCATTGAAGTCACTGCAGGGATATCCGGGCTTATTTCGAGTCAGGGCATCGCGGTGTCCATTCCACTTGAGGCCGCAAACTCAGGGTCCCTCTCACATACCTAGAGCTGAGAGAAGCCTCCTCTTGAGGTGCTTGGGGTAAGGTGGTATTCCTCTGGAGACGAATCCAGGGACTAACCTCTCTTTTCGAGTTGATTTTTGGTCCACAGAGTTCTTTCGTGTTGCTACAGTGACCTCAGGATCCCTCTATCCTTGAAACAGTGTTCTTGGGGTTTCTCTGGAGTGCCATCAAGGAAATCAAGGCTCCTTTCATGTGTGATGTGCAAGACGGAATTGCTCTGCACGCAGTACAGGGGAATCGGGCCTCATCTCGCGGCGAGGGGGAAGTCTCGTGGTTTTTCTCGAGTTGCGGCGGGAACCTGGGGTATATTCTCGAGTTACGACGGGGATGGCCCTTCCACACACGTGTGTGTTCAGCCATGTCAGGACTCCTGCCTAGTTGCGAGGGACAACTCGGGATTCTCCTCGAGGCTTTGCAGGGCAATTGGGACGCCTCTCCAGCTGAGACGGGAGACCAAGTGTCCCTTTCCACGTGCCACAGGAATCCTGGGTCTCCTATCAAGTTTCACGAGGAGTCAGGCATCGTCTCCTTTGGAGGCACTGATCTCCGCATACCTCTGGAGTTTTCAAAGGATTTGAGGCCTCCTGTCGCGATGAGGTGGGGAACTAGGTCTTTCTCTGTGGTCTCCACAGGGGATTCAGACACCCTTTCGTCTTGGGAGATGCAAGACGAGCCTGCATTCCAGTCACTGCAGGGATATCCGGCCTTATTTCGAGTCAGGGCATCGCGGTGTCCATTCCACTTGAGGCCGCAAACTCAGGGTCCCTCTCACATACCTAGAGCTGAGAGAAGCCTCCTCTTGAGGTGCTTGTGGTAAGGTGGTATTCCTCTGGAGTCGAAGCCAGGGACTAACCTCTCATCTCGAGTTAATTTTTGGTCCACGGAGCTCTTTCGTGTTGCTACAGTGACCTCAGGATCCCTCTATCCTTGAAACAGTGTTCTTGGGGATTCTCTGGAGTGCCATGAAGGAAATCAAGGCTCCTTTCATGTGTGATGTGCAACACAGAATTGCTCTGCACGCAGTGCAGGGGAATCGGGCCTCATCTCGCGGCGAGGGGGAAGTCTCATGGTTTTTCTCGAGTTGCGGCGGGAACCTGGGGTATATTCTCGAGTTACGACGGGGATGGCCTTTCCACACACATGTTTGTTCAGCCACGTCAGGACTCTTGCCTAGTTGCGAGACACAACTCGGGATTCTCCTCGAGGCTTGGCAAGGCAATTGGGACGCCTCTCCAGCTGAGGCGGGAGACCAAGGGTCCCTTTCCACGTGCCACAGGAATCCTGGGACTCCTATCAATTTTCACGAGGAGTCAGGCATCGTCTCCTTTGGAGGCACTGATCTCCACGTACCTCTGGAGTTTTCAAAGGATGTGAGGCCTCCGGTCGCGATGAGGTGGGGAACTAGGTCTTTCTCTGTGGTCTCCACAGGGGATTCAGACATCCTTTCATCTTGGGAGATGCAAGACGAGCCTGCATTCAAGTCACTGCAGGGATATCCAGCCTTATTTCGCGTCAGGGCATCGCGGTGTCCATTCCACTTGAGGCCGCAAACTCAGGGTCCCTCTCACATACCTAGAGCTGAGAGAAGCCTCCTCTTGAGGTTCTTGTGGTAAGGTGGTATTCCTCTGGAGTCGAAGCCAGGGACTAACCTCTCATCTCGAGTTGATTTTTGGCCCACGGAGCTCTTTCGTGTTGCTACAGTGACCTCAGGATCCCTCTAGCCTTGAAACAGTGTTCTTGGGGTTTCTCTGGAGTGCCATGAAGGAAATCAAGGCTCCTTTCATGTGTGATGTGCAACACGGAATTGCTCTGCACGCAGTGCAGTGGAATCGGGCCTCATCTCGCGGCGAGGGGGAAGTCTCATGGTTTTTCTCGAGTTGCGGCGGGAACCTGGGGTATATTCTCGAGTTAAGACGGGGATGGCCCTTCCACCCACGTGTTTCTTCAGCGATGTCAGGACTCCTGCCAAGTTGCGAGGGACAACTCTGGATTCTCCTCGAGGCTTGGCAGGGCAATTGGGACGCCTCTCCAGCTGAGGCGGGAGACCAAGGGTCCCTTTCCAAGTGCCACAGGAATCCTGGGACTCCTATCAAGTTTCACGAGGAGTCAGGCATCGTCTCCTTTGGAGGCACTGATCTCCGCGTACCTCTGGAGTTTTCAAAGGATGTGAGGCCTCCGGTCGCGATGAGGTGGGGAACTAGGTCTTTCTCTATGGTCTCCACAGGGGATTCAGACAGCCTTTCTTCTTGGGAGATGCAAGACGAGCCTGCATTCAAGTCACTGCAGGGATATCCGGCCTTATTTCGAGTCAGGGCATCGCGGTGTCCATTCCACTTGAGGCCGCAAACTCAGGATCCCTCTCACATACCTAGAGCTGAGAGAAGCCTCCTCTTGAGGTGCTTGTGGTAAGGTGGTATTCCTCAGGAGTCGAAGCCAGGGACTTACCTCTCATCTCCTGTTGATTCTTGGTCCACGGAGCTCTTTCGTGTTGCTACAGTGACCTCAGGATCCCTCTAGCCTTGAAACAGTGTTCTTGGGGTTTCTCTGGAGTGCCATCAAGGAAATCAAGGCTCCTTTCATGTGTGATGTGCAACACGGAATTGCTCTGCACGCAGTACAGGGGAATCGGGCCTCATCTCGCGGCGAGGGGGAAGTCTCGTGGTTTTTCTCGAGTTGCGGCGGGAACCTGGGGTATATTCTCGAGTTACGACGGGGATGGCCCTTCCACACACGTGTGTGTTCAGCCATGTCAGGACTCCTGCCTAGTTGCGAGGGACAACTCGGGATTCTCCTCGAGGCTTTGCAGGGCAATTGGGACGCCTCTCCAGCTGAGACGGGAGACCAAGTGTCCCTTTCCACGTGCCACAGGAATCCTGGGTCTCCTATCAAGTTTCACGAGGAGTCAGGCATCGTCTCCTTTGGAGGCACTGATCTCCGCATACCTCTGGAGTTTTCAAAGGATTTGAGGCCTCCTGTCGCGATGAGGTGGGGAACTAGGTCTTTCTCTGTGGTCTCCACAGGGGATTCAGACACCCTTTCGTCTTGGGAGATGCAAGACGAGCCTGCATTCCAGTCACTGCAGGGATATCCGGCCTTATTTCGAGTCAGGGCATCGCGGTGTCCATTCCACTTGAGGCCGCAAACTCAGGGTCCCTCTCACATACCTAGAGCTGAGAGAAGCCTCCTCTTGAGGTGCTTGTGGTAAGGTGGTATTCCTCTGGAGTCGAAGCCAGGGACTAACCTCTCATCTCGAGTTAATTTTTGGTCCACGGAGCTCTTTCGTGTTGCTACAGTGACCTCAGGATCCCTCTATCCTTGAAACAGTGTTCTTGGGGATTCTCTGGAGTGCCATGAAGGAAATCAAGGCTCCTTTCATGTGTGATGTGCAACACAGAATTGCTCTGCACGCAGTGCAGGGGAATCGGGCCTCATCTCGCGGCGAGGGGGAAGTCTCATGGTTTTTCTCGAGTTGCGGCGGGAACCTGGGGTATATTCTCGAGTTACGACGGGGATGGCCTTTCCACACACGTGTTTGTTCAGCCACGTCAGGACTCTTGCCTAGTTGCGAGACACAACTCGGGATTCTCCTCGAGGCTTGGCAAGGCAATTGGGACGCCTCTCCAGCTGAGGCGGGAGACCAAGGGTCCCTTTCCACGTGCCACAGGAATCCTGGGACTCCTATCAATTTTCACGAGGAGTCAGGCATCGTCTCCTTTGGAGGCACTGATCTCCACGTACCTCTGGAGTTTTCAAAGGATGTGCGGCCTCCGGTCGCGATGAGGTGGGGAACTAGGTCTTTCTCTGTGGTCTCCACAGGGGATTCAGACATCCTTTCATCTTGGGAGATGCAAGACGAGCCTGCATTCAAGTCACTGCAGGGATATCCAGCCTTATTTCGCGTCAGGGCATCGCGGTGTCCATTCCACTTGAGGCCGCAAACTCAGGGTCCCTCTCACATACCTAGAGCTGAGAGAAGCCTCCTCTTGAGGTTCTTGTGGTAAGGTGGTATTCCTCTGGAGTCGAAGCCAGGGACTAACCTCTCATCTCGAGTTGATTTTTGGCCCACGGAGCTCTTTCGTGTTGCTACAGTGACCTCAGGATCCCTCTAGCCTTGAAACAGTGTTCTTGGGGTTTCTCTGGAGTGCCATGAAGGAAATCAAGGCTCCTTTCATGTGTGATGTGCAACACGGAATTGCTCTGCACGCAGTGCAGTGGAATCGGGCCTCATCTCGCGGCGAGGGGGAAGTCTCATGGTTTTTCTCGAGTTGCGGCGGGAACCTGGGGTATATTCTCGAGTTAAGACGGGGATGGCCCTTCCACCCACGTGTTTCTTCAGCGATGTCAGGACTCCTGCCAAGTTGCGAGGGACAAGTCTGGATTCTCCTCGAGGCTTTGCAGGGCAATTGGGACGCCTCTCCAGCTGAGGCGGGAGACCAAGGGTCCCTTTCCAAGTGCCACAGGAATCCTGGGACTCCTATCAAGTTTCACGAGGAGTCAGGCATCGTCTCCTTTGGAGGCACTGATCTCCGCGTACCTCTGGAGTTTTCAAAGGATGTGAGGCTATCGGTCGCGATGAGGTGGGGAACTAAGTCTTTCTCTGTGCTTTCCACAGGGGATTCAGACATCCTTTCGTCCTGGCAGATGCAAGACGAGCCTGCATTGAAGTCACTGCAGGGATATCCGGCCTTATTTCGAGTCAGGGCATCGCGGTGTCCATTCCACTTGAGGCCGCAAACTCAGGGTCCCTCTCACATACCTAGAGCTGAGAGAAGCCTCCTCTTGAGGTGCTTGTGGTAAGGTGGTATTCCTCTGGAGACGAATCCAGGGACTATCCTCTCTTTTCGAGTTGATTTTTGGTCCACGGAGCTCTTTCGTGTTGCTACAGTGACCTCAGGATCCCTCTAGCCTTGAAACAGTGTTCTTGGGGTTTCTCTGGAGTGCCATCAAGGAAATCAAGGCTCCTTTCATGTGTGATGTGCAACACGGAATTGCTCTGCACGCAGTGCAGGGGAATCGGGCCTCATCTCGCGGCGAGGGGGAAGTCTCATGGTTTTTCTCGAGTTGCGGCGGGAACCTGGGGTATATTCTCGAGTTACGACGGGGATGGCCCTTCCACCCACGTGTTTCTTCAGCGACGTCAGGACTCCTGCCTAGTTGCAAGGAACAACTCTGGATTCTCCTCGAGGCTTGGCAGGGCAATTGGGACGCCTCTCCAGCTGAGACGGGAGACCAAGTGTCCCTTTCCACGTGCCACAGGAATCCTGGGTCTCCTATCAAGTTTCACGAGGAGTCAGGCATCGTCTCCTTTGGAGGCACTGATCTCCGCGTACCTCTGGAGTTTTCAAAGGATTTGAGGCCTCCTGTCACGATGAGGTGGGGAACTAGGTCTTTCTCTGTGGTCTCCACAGGGGATTCAGACACCCTTTCGTCTTGGGAGATGCAAGACGAGCCAGCATTCCAGTCACTGCAGGGATATCCGGCCTTATTTCGAGTCAGGGCATCGCGGTGTCCATTCCACTTGAGGCCGCAAACTCAGGGTCCCTCTCACATACCTAGAGCTGAGAGAAGCCTCCTCTTGAGGTGCTTGTGGTAAGGTGGTATTCCTCAGGAGTCGAAGCCAGGGAGTAACCTCTCATCTCTTGTTGATTCTTGGTCCACGGAGCTCTTTCGTGTTGCTACAGTGACCTCAGGATCCCTCTCTCCTTGAAACAGTGTTCTTGGGGTTTCTCTGGAGTGCCCTCAAGGAAATCAAGGCTCCTTTCATGTGTGATGTGCAACACGGAATTGCTCTGCACGCAGTGCAGGGGAATCGGGCCTCATCTCGCGGCGAGGGGGAAGTCTCATGGTTTTTCTCGAGTTGCGGCGGGAACCTGGGGTATATTCTCGAGTTACGACGGGGATGGCCCTTCCACACACGTGTGTGTTCAGCCATGTCAGGATTCCTGCCTAGTTGCGAGGGACAACTCGGGATTCTCCTCGAGGCTTTGCAGGACAATTGGGACGCCTCTTTAGCTGAGGCGGGAGACCAAGGGTCCCTTTACACGTGCCACAGGAATCCTGGGACTCCTATCAAGTTTCACGAGGAGTCAGGCATCGTCTCCTTTGGAGGCACTGATCTCCGCATACCTCTGGAGTTTTCAAAGGATTTGAGGCCTCCTGTCGCGATGAGGTGGGGAACTAGGTCTTTCTCTGTGGTCTCCACAGGGGATTCAGACACCCTTTCGTCTTGGGAGATGCAAGACGAGCCTGCATTCAAGTCACTCTAGGGATATCCGGCCTTATTTCGAGTCAGGGCATCGCGGTGTCCATTCCACTTGAGGCCGCAAACTCAGGGTCCCTCTCACATACCTAGAGCTGAGAGAAGCCTCCTCTTGAGGTGCTTGTGGTAAGGTGGTATTCCTCTGGAGTCGAAGCCAGGGACTAACCTCTCATCTCGAGTTGATTTTTGGTCCACGGAGCTCTTTCGTGTTGCTACAGTGACCTCAGGATCCGTCTAGCCTTGAAACAGTGTTCTTGGGGTTTCTCTGGAGTGCCATCAAGCAAATCAAGGCTCCTTTCATGTGTGATGTGCAACACAGAATTGCTCTGCACGCAGTGCAGGGGAATCGGGCCTCATCTCGCGTCGAGGGGGAAGTCTCATGGTTTTTCTCGAGTTGCGGCGGGAACCTGGGGTATATTCTCGAGTTACGACGGGGATGGCCCTTCCACACACGTGTTTGTTCAGCCACGTCAGGACTCTTGCCTAGTTGCGAGACACAACTCGGGATTCTCCTCGAGGCTTGGCAAGGCAATTGGGACGCCTCTCCAGCTGCGGCGGGAGACCAAGGGTCCCTTTCCACGTGCCACAGGAATCCTGGGACTCCTATCAAGTTTCACAAGGAGTCAGGCATCGTCTCCTTTGGAGGCACTGATCTCCGCGTACCTCTGGAGTTTTCAAAGGATGTGAGGCCTCCGGTCGCGATGAGGTGGGGAACTAGGTCTTTCTCTGTGGTCTCCACAGGGGATTCAGACATCCTTTCATCTTGGGAGATGAAAGACAAGCCTGCATTCCAGTCACTGCAGGGATATCCGGCCTTATTTCGCGTCAGGGCATCGCGGTGTCCATTCCACTTGAGGCCGCAAACTCAGGATCCCTCTCACATACCTAGAGCTGAGAGAAGCCTCCTCTTGAGGTGCTTGTGGTAAGGTGGTATTCCTCAGGAGTCGAAGCCAGGGACTAACCTCTCATCTCGTGTTGATTCTTGGTTCACGGAGCTCTTTCGTGTTGCTACAGTGACCTCAGGATCCCTCTAGCCTTGAAACAGTGTTCTTGGGGTTTCTCTGGAGTGCCATCAAGGAAATCAAGGCTCCTTTCATGTGTGATGTGCAACACGGAATTGCTCTGCACGCAGTACAGGGGAATCGGGCCTCATCTCGCGGCGAGGGGGAAGTCTCATGGTTTTTCTCGAGTTGCGGCGGGAACCTGGGGTATATTCTCGAGTTACGACGGGGATGGCCCTTCCACACACGTGTGTGTTCAGCCATGTCAGGACTCCTGCCTAGTTGCGAGGGACAACTCGGGATTCTCCTCGAGGCTTTGCAGGGCAATTGGGACGCCTCTCCAGCTGAGGCGGGAGACCAAGAGTCCCTGTCCACGTGCCACAGGAATCCTGGGTCTCCTATCAAGTTTCACGAGGAGTCAGGCATCGTCTCCTTTGGAGGCACTGATCTCCGCATACCTCTGGAGTTTTCAAAGGATTTGAGGCCTCCTGTCGCGATGAGGTGGGGAACTAGGTCTTTCTCTGTGGTCTCCACAGGGGATTCAGACACCCTTTCGTCTTGGGAGATGCAAGACGAGCCTGCATTCCAGTCACTGCAGGGATATCCGGCCTTATTTCGAGTCAGGGCATCGCGGTGTCCATTCCACTTGAGGCCGCAAACTCAGGGTCCCTCTCACATACCTAGAGCTGAGAGAAGCCTCCTCTTGAGGTGCTTGTGGTAAGGTGGTATTCCTCTGGAGTCGAAGACAGGGACTAACCTCTCATCTCGAGTTGATTTTTGGTCCACGGAGCTCTTTCGTGTTGCTACAGTGACCTCAGGATCCCTCTAGCCTTGAAACAGTGTTCTTGGGGTTTCTCTGGAGTGCCATGAAGGAAATCAATGCTCCTTTCATGTGTGATGTGCAACACAGAACTGCTCTGCACGCAGTGCAGGGGAATCGGGCCTCATCTCGCGGCGAGGGGGAAGTCTCATGGTTTTTCTCGAGTTGCGGCGGGAACCTGGGGTATATTCTCGAGTTACGACGGGGATGGCCCTTCCACACACGTGTTTGTTCAGCCACGTCAGGACTCTTGCCTAGTTGCGAGACACAACTCGGGATTCTCCTCGAGGCTTGGCAAGGCAATTGGGACGCCTCTCCAGCTGAGGCGGGAGACCAAGGGTCCCTTTCCACGTGCCACAGGAATCCTGAGACTCCTATCAAGTTTCACGAGGAGTCAGGCATCGTCTCCTTTGGAGGCACTGATGTCCGCGTACCTCTGGAGTTTTCAAAGGATGTGAGGCCTCCGGTCGCGATGAGGTGGGTAACTAGGTCTTTCTCTGTGGTCTCCACAGGGGATTCAGACATCCTTTCATCTTGGGAGATGCAAGACGAGCCTGCATTCAAGTCACTGCAGGGATATCCAGCCTTGTTTCGCGTCAGGGCATCGCGGTGTCCATTCCACTTGAGGCCGCAAACTCAGGGTCCCTCTCACATACCTAGAGTTGAGAGAAGCCTCCTCTTGAGGTGCTTGTGGTAAGATGGTATTCCTCTGGAGACGAATCCAGGGACTAACCTCTCTTTTCGAGTTGATTTTTGGTCCACAGAGTTCTTTCCTGTTGCTACAGTGACCTCAGGATCCCTCTATCCTTGAAACAGTGTTCTTGGGGGTTCTCTGGAGTGCCATCAAGGAAATCAAGGCTCCTTTCATGTGTGATGTGCAAGACGGAATTGCTCTGCATGCAGTACAGGGGAATCGGGCCTCATCTCGCATCGAGGGGGAAGTCTCATGGTTTTTCTCGAGTTGCGGCGGGAACCTGGGGTATATTCTCGAGTTACGACGGGGATGGCCCTTCCACCCACGTGTTTCTTCAGCGACGTCAGGACTCCTGCCTAGTTGCAAGGGACAACTCTGGATTCTCCTCGAGGCTTGGCAGGGCAATTGGGACGCCTCTCCAGCTGAGGCGGGAGACCAAGTGTCCCTATCCAAGTGCCACAGGAATTCTGGGACTCCTATCAAGTTTCACGAGGAGTCAGGCATCGTCTCCTTTGGAGGCACTGATCTCCGCGTACCTCTGGAGTTTTCAAAGGATGTGAGGCTATCGGTCGCGATGAGGTGGGGAACTAAGTCTTTCTCTGTGCTTTCCACAGGGGATTCAGCCATCCTTTCGTCCTGGGAGATGCAAGACGAGCCTGCATTGAAGTCACTGCAGGGATACCCGGCCTTATTTCGAGTCAGGGCATCGCGGTGTCCATTCCACTTGAGGCCGCAAACTCAGGGTCCCTCTCACATACCTAGAGCTGAGAGAAGCCTCCTCTTGAGGTGCTTGTGGTAAGGTGGTATTCCTCTGGAGACGAATCCAAGGACTAACCTCTCTTTTCGAGTTGATTTTTGGTCCACAGAGTTCTTTCGTGTTGCTACAGTGACCTCAGGATCCCTCTATCCTTGAAACAGTGTTCTTGGGGTGTCTCTGGAGTGCCATCAAGGAAATCAAGGCTCCTTTCATGTGTGATGTGCAAGACGGAATTGCTCTGCACGCAGTACAGGGGAATCGGGCCTCATCTCGCATCGAGGGGGAAGTCTCATGGTTTTTGTCGAGTTGCGGCGGGAACCTGGGGTATATTCTCGAGTTACGACGGGGATGGCCCTTCCACCCACGTGTTTGTTCAGCCAAGTCAGGACTCCTGCCTAGTTGCGAGGGACAACTCGGGATTCTCCTCGAGGCTTGGCAGGGCAATTGGAACGCCTCTCCAGCTGAGGCGGGAGACCAAGTGTCCCTTTCCACGTGCCACAAGAATCCTGGGACTCCTATCAAGTTTCACGAGGAGTCAGGCATCGTCTCCTTTGGAAGCACTGATCTCCGCATACCTCTGGAGTTTTCAAAGGATGTGAGGCCTCCGGTCGCGATGAGGTGGGGAACTAGGTCTTTCTCTGTGGTCTCCACAGGGGATTCATACATCCTTTCTTCTTGGGAGATGCAAGACGAGCCTGCATTCAAGTCACTGCAGGGATATCCGGCCTTATTTCGAGTCAGGGCATCGCGGTGTCCATTCCACTTGAGGCCGCAAACTCAGGGTCCCTCTCACATACCTAGAGCTGAGAGAAGCCTCCTCTTGAGGTGCTTGTGGTAAGGTGGTATTCCTCAGGAGTCGAAGCCAGGGACTAACCTCACATCTCGTGTTGATTCTTGGTCCACGGAGCTTTTTCGTGTTGCTACAGTGACCTCAGGATCCCTCTATCCTTGAAACAGTGTTCTTGGGGTTTCTCTGGAGTGCCATCAAGGAAATCAAGGCTCCTTTCATGTGTGATGTGCAAGACGGAATTGCTCTGCACGCAGTGCAGGGGAATCGGGCCTCATCTCGCGGCGAGGGGGAAGTCTCATGGTTTTTCTCGAGTTGCAGCTGGAACCTGGGGTATATTCTCGAGTTACGACGGGGATGGCCCTTCCACACACGTGTGTGTTCAGCCATGTCAGGACTCCTGCCTAGTTGCGAGGGACAACTCGGGATTCTCCTCGAGGCTTTGCAGGGCAATTGGGACGCCTCTCCAGCTGAGACGGGAGACCAAGGGTCCATTTCCATGTGCCACAGGAATCCTGGGTCTCCTATCAAGTTTCACGAGGAGTCAGGCATCGTCTCCTTTGGAGGCACTGATCTCCGCATACCTCTGGAGTTTTCAAAGGATTTGAGGCCCCCTGTCGCGATGAGGTGGGGAACTAGGTCTTTCTCTGTGGTCTCCACAGGGGATTCAGACACGGTTTCGTCTTGGGAGATGCAAGACGAGCCTGCATTCCAGTCACTGCAGGGATATCCGCCCTTATTTCGAGTCAGGGCATCGCGGTGTCCATTCCACTTGACTCCGCAAACTCAGGGTCCCTCTCACATACCTAGAGCTGAGAGAAGCCTCCTCTTGAGGTGCTTGTGGTAAGGTGGTATTCCTCTGGAGTCGAAGCCAGGGACTAACCTCTCATCTCGAGTTGATTTTTGGTCCACGAAGCTCTTTCGTGTTGCTACAGTGACCTCAGGATCCCTCTAGCCTTGAAACAGTGTTCTTGGGGTTTCTCTGGAGTGCCATCAAGGAAATCAAGGCTCCTTTCATGTGTGATGTGCAACACGGAATTGCTCTGCACGCAGTGCAGGGGAATTGGGCCTCATCTCGCGGCGAGGGGGAAGTCTCATGGTTTTTCTCGAGTTGCGGCGGGAACCTGGGGTATATTCTCGAGTTACGACGGGGATGGCCCTTCCACCCACGTGTTTCTTCAGCGACGTCAGGACTCCTGCCTAGTTGCGAGGGACAACTCTGGATTCTCCTCGAGGCTTGGCAGGGCAATTGGGATGCCTGTCCAGCTGAGGTGGGAGACCAAGTGTCCCTTTCCAAGTGCCACAGGAATCCTGGGACTCCTATCAAGTTTCACGAGGAGTCAGGCATCGTCTCCTTTGGAGGCACTGATCTCCGCGTACCTCTGGAGTTTTCAAAGGATGTGAGGCTATCGGTCGCGATGAGGTGGGGAACTAAGTCTTTCTCTGTGCTTTCCACAGGGGATTCAGACATCCTTTCGTCCTGGGAGATGCAAGACGAGCCTGCATTGAAGTCACTGCAGGGATATCCGGCCTTATTTCGAGTCAGGGCATCGCGGTGTCCATTCCACTTGAGGCCGCAAACTCAGGGTCCCTCTCACATACCTAGAGCTGAGAGAAGCCTCCTCTTGAGGTGCTTGTGGTAAGGTGGTATTCCTCTGGAGACGAATCCAGGGACTAACCTCTCTTTTCGAGTTGATTTTTGGTCCACAGAGTTCTTTCGTGTTGCGTCAGTGACCTCAGGATCCCTCTATCCTTGAAACAGTGTTCTTGGGGTTTCTCTGGAGTGCCATCAAGGAAATCAAGGCTCCTTTCATGTGTGATGTGCAAGACGGAATTGCTCTGCACGCAGTACAGGGGAATCGGGCCTCATCTCGCATCGAGGGGGAAGTCTCATGGTTTTTCTCGAGTTGCGGCAGGAACCTGGGGTATATTCTCGAGTTACGACGGGGATGGCCCTTCCACCCACGTGTTTGTTCAGCCACGTCAGGACTCCTGCCTAGTTGCGAGGGACAACTCGGGATTCTCCTCGAGGCTTGGCAAGGCAATTGGAACGCCTCTCCAGCTGAGGCGGGAGACCAAGGGTCCCTTTCCACGTGCCACAGGAATCCTGGGACTCCTATCAAGTTTCACGAGGAGTCAGGCATCGTCTCCTTTGGAGGCACTGATCTCCGCGTACCTCTGGAGTTTTCAAAGGATGTGAGGCCTCCGGTCGCGATGAGGTGGGGAACTAGGTGTTTCTCTGTGGTCTCCACAGGGGATTCAGACATCCATTCTTCTTGGGAGATGCAAGACGAGTCTGCATTCAAGTCACTGCAGGGATATCCGGCATTATTTCGAGTCAGGGCATCGCGGTGTCCATTCCACTTGAGGCCGCAAACTCAGGATCCCTCTCACATACCTAGAGCTGAGAGAAGCCTCCTCTTGAGGTGCTTGTGGTAAGGTGGTATTCCTCAGGAGTCGAAGCCAGGGACTAACCTCTCATCTCGTCTTGATTCTTGGTCCACGGAGCTCTTTCGTGTTGCGACAGTGACCTCAGGATCCCTCTAGCCTTGAAACAGTGTTCTTGGGGTTTCTCTGGAGTGCCATCAAGGAAATCAAGGCTCCTTTCATGTGTGATGTGCAACACGGAATTACTCTGCACGCAGTGCAGGGGAATCGGGCCTCATCTCGCGGCGAGGGTTAAGTCTCATGGCTTTTCTCGAGTTGCGGCGGGAACCTGGGGTATATTCTCGAGTTACGACGGGGATGGCCCTTCCACACACGTGTGTGTTCAGCCATGTCAGGACTCCTGCCTAGTTGTGAGGGACAACTCGGGATTCTCCTCGAGGCTTTGCAGGGCAATTGGGACGCCTCTCCAGCTGAGACGGGAGACCAAGGGTCCCTTTCCACGTGCCACAGGAATCCTGGGTCTCCTATCAAGTTTCACGAGGAGTCAGGCATCGTCTCCTTTGGAGGCACTGATCTCCGCATACCTCTTCAGTTTTCAAAGGATTTGAGGCCTCCTGTCGCGATGAGGTGGGGAACTAGGTCTTTCTCTGTGGTCTCCACAGGGGATTCAGACACCCTTTCGTCTTGGGAGATGCAAGACAAGCCTGCATTCCAGTCACTGCAGGGATATCCGGCCTTATATCGAGTCAGGGCATCGCGGTGTCCATTCCACTTGAGGCCGCAAACTCAGGGTCCCTCTCACATACCTAGAGCTGAGAGAAGCCTCCTCTTGAGGTGCTTGTGGTAAGGTGGTATTCCTCTGGAGTCGAAGCCAGGGACTAACCTCTCATCTCGAGTTGATTTTTGGTCCACGGAGCTCTTTCGTGTTGCTACAGTGACCTCAGGATCCCTCTAGCCTTGAAACAGTGTTCTTGGGGTTTCTCTGGAGTGCCATGAAGGAAATCAAGGCTCCTTTCATGTGTGATGTGCAACACAGAATTGCTCTGCACGCAGTGCAGGGGAATCGGGCCTCATCTCGCGGCGAGGGGGAAGTCTCATGGTTTTTCTCGAGTTGCGGCGGGAACCTGGGGTATATTCTCGAGTTACGACGGGGATGGCCCTTCCACACACGTGTTTGTTCAGCCACGTCAGGACTCTTGCCTAGTTGCGAGACACAACTCGGGATTCTCCTCGAGGCTTGGCAAGGCAATTGGGACGCCTCTCCAGCTGAGGCGGGAGACCAAGGGTCCCTTTCCACGTGCCACAGGAATCCTGGGACTCCTATCAAGTTTCACGAGGAGTCAGGCATCGTCTCCTTTGGAGGCACTGATCTCCGCGTACCTCTGGAGTTTTCAAAGGATGTGAGGCCTCCGGTCGCGATGAGGTGGGGAACTAGGTCTTTCTCTGTGGTCTCCACAGGGGATTCAGACATCCTTTCATCTTGGGAGATGCAAGAGGAGCCTGCATTCAAGTCACTGCAGGGATATCCAGCCTTATTTCGCGTCAGGGCATCGCGGTGTCCATTCCACTTGAGGCCGCAAACTCAGGGTCCCTCTCACATACCTAGAGCTGAGAGAAGCCTCCTCTTGAGGTGCTTGTGGTAAGGTGGTATTCCTCTGGAGTCGAAACCAGGGACTAACCTCTCATCTCGAGTTGATTTTTGGCCCACGGAGCTCTTTCGTGTTGCTACAGTGACCTCAGGATCCCTCTAGCCTTGAAGCAGTGTTCTTGGGGTTTCTCTGGAGTGCCATGAAGGAAATCAAGGCTCCTTTCATGTGTGATGTGCAACACGGAATTGCTCTGCACGCAGTGCAGGGGAATCGGGCCTCATCTCGCGGCGAGGGGGAAGTCTCATGGTTTTTCTCGAGTTGCGGCGGGAACCTGGGGTATATTCTCGAGTTACGACGGGGATGGCCCTTCCACCCACGTGTTTCTTCAGCGACGTCAGGACTCCTGCCTAGTTGCGAGGGACAACTCTGGATTCTCCTCGAGGCTTGGCAGGGCAATTGGGACGCCTCTCCAGCTGAGGCGGGAGACCAAGTGTCCCTTTCCAAGTGCCACAGGAATCCTGGGACTCCTATCAAGTTTCACGAGGAGTCAGGCATCGTCTCCTTTGGAGGCACTGATCTCCGCGTACCTCTGGAGTTTTCAAAGGATGTGAGGCTATCGGTGGCGATGAGGTGGGGAACTAAGTCTTTCTCTGTGCTTTCCACAGGGAATTCAGACATCCTTTCGTCCTGGGAGATGCAAGACGAGCCTGCATTGAAGTCACTGCAGGGATATCCGGCCTTATTTCGAATCAGGGAATCGCGGTGTCCATTACACTTGAGGCCGCAAACTCAGGGTCCCTCTCACATACCTAGAGCTGAGAGAAGCCTCCTCTTGAGGTGCTTGTGGTAAGGTGGTATTCCTCTGGAGACGAATCCAGGGACCAACCTCTCTTTTCGAGTTGATTTTTGGTCCACAGAGTTCTTTCGTGTTGCTACAGTGACCTCAGGATCCCTCTATCCTTGAAACAGTGTTCTTGGGGTGTCTCTGGAGTGCCATCAAGGAAATCAAGGCTCCTTTCATGTGTGATGTGCAAGACGGAATTGCTCTGCACGCAGTACAGGGGAATCGGGCCTCATCTCGCATCGAGGGGGAAGTCTCATGGTTTTTGTCGAGTTGCGGCGGGAACCTGGGGTATATTCTCGAGTTACGACGGGGATGGCCCTTCCACCCACGTGTTTGTTCAGCCAAGTCAGGACTCCTGCCTAGTTGCGAGGGACAACTCGGGATTCTCCTCGAGGCTTGGCAGGGCAATTGGAACGCCTCTCCAGCTGAGGCGGGAGACCAAGTGTCCCTTTCCACGTGCCACAAGAATCCTGGGACTCCTATCAAGTTTCACGAGGAGTCAGGCATCGTCTCCTTTGGAAGCACTGATCTCCGCGTACCTCTGGAGTTTTCAAAGGATGTGAGGCCTCCGGTCGCGATGAGGTGGGGAACTAGGTCTTTCTCTGTGGTCTCCACAGGGGATTCAGACATCCTTTCTTCTTGGGAGATGCAAGACGAGCCTGCATTCAAGTCACTGCAGGGATATCCGGCCTTATTTCGAGTCAGGGCATCGCGGTGTCCATTCCACTTGAGGCCGCAAACTCAGGGTCCCTCTCACATACCTAGAGCTGAGAGAAGCCTCCTCTTGAGGTGCTTGTGGTAAGGTGGTATTCCTCAGGAGTCGAAGCCAGGGACTAACCTCACATCTCGTGTTGATTCTTGGTCCACGGAGCTTTTTCGTGTTGCTACAGTGACCTCAGGATCCCTCTATCCTTGAAACAGTGTTCTTGGGGTTTCTCTGGAGTGCCATCAAGGAAATCAAGGCTCCTTTCATGTGTGATGTGCAAGACGGAATTGCTCTGCACGCAGTGCAGGGGAATCGGGCCTCATCTCGCGGCGAGGGGGAAGTCTCATGGTTTTTCTCGAGTTGCAGCTGGAACCTGGGGTATATTCTCGAGTTACGACGGGGATGGCCCTTCCACACACGTGTGTGTTCAGCCATGTCAGGACTCCTGCCTAGTTGCGAGGGACAACTCGGGATTCTCCTCGAGGCTTTGCAGGGCAATTGGGACGCCTCTCCAGCTGAGACGGGAGACCAAGGGTCCATTTCCATGTGCCACAGGAATCCTGGGTCTCCTATCAAGTTTCACGAGGAGTCAGGCATCGTCTCCTTTGGAGGCACTGATCTCCGCATACCTCTGGAGTTTTCAAAGGATTTGAGGCCCCCTGTCGCGATGAGGTGGGGAACTAGGTCTTTCTCTGTGGTCTCCACAGGGGATTCAGACACGGTTTCGTCTTGGGAGATGCAAGACGAGCCTGCATTCCAGTCACTGCAGGGATATCCGCCCTTATTTCGAGTCAGGGCATCGCGGTGTCCATTCCACTTGACTCCGCAAACTCAGGGTCCCTCTCACATACCTAGAGCTGAGAGAAGCCTCCTCTTGAGGTGCTTGTGGTAAGGTGGTATTCCTCTGGAGTCGAAGCCAGGGACTAACCTCTCATCTCGAGTTGATTTTTGGTCCACGAAGCTCTTTCGTGTTGCTACAGTGACCTCAGGATCCCTCTAGCCTTGAAACAGTGTTCTTGGGGTTTCTCTGGAGTGCCATCAAGGAAATCAAGGCTCCTTTCATGTGTGATGTGCAACACGGAATTGCTCTGCACGCAGTGCAGGGGAATTGGGCCTCATCTCGCGGCGAGGGGGAAGTCTCATGGTTTTTCTCGAGTTGCGGCGGGAACCTGGGGTATATTCTCGAGTTACGACGGGGATGGCCCTTCCACCCACGTGTTTCTTCAGCGACGTCAGGACTCCTGCCTAGTTGCGAGGGACAACTCTGGATTCTCCTCGAGGCTTGGCAGGGCAATTGGGATGCCTGTCCAGCTGAGGTGGGAGACCAAGTGTCCCTTTCCAAGTGCCACAGGAATCCTGGGACTCCTATCAAGTTTCACGAGGAGTCAGGCATCGTCTCCTTTGGAGGCACTGATCTCCGCGTACCTCTGGAGTTTTCAAAGGATGTGAGGCTATCGGTCGCGATGAGGTGGGGAACTAAGTCTTTCTCTGTGCTTTCCACAGGGGATTCAGACATCCTTTCGTCCTGGGAGATGCAAGACGAGCCTGCATTGAAGTCACTGCAGGGATATCCGGCCTTATTTCGAGTCAGGGCATCGCGGTGTCCATTCCACTTGAGGCCGCAAACTCAGGGTCCCTCTCACATACCTAGAGCTGAGAGAAGCCTCCTCTTGAGGTGCTTGTGGTAAGGTGGTATTCCTCTGGAGACGAATCCAGGGACTAACCTCTCTTTTCGAGTTGATTTTTGGTCCACAGAGTTCTTTCGTGTTGCGTCAGTGACCTCAGGATCCCTCTATCCTTGAAACAGTGTTCTTGGGGTTTCTCTGGAGTGCCATCAAGGAAATCAAGGCTCCTTTCATGTGTGATGTGCAAGACGGAATTGCTCTGCACGCAGTACAGGGGAATCGGGCCTCATCTCGCATCGAGGGGGAAGTCTCATGGTTTTTCTCGAGTTGCGGCAGGAACCTGGGGTATATTCTCGAGTTACGACGGGGATGGCCCTTCCACCCACGTGTTTGTTCAGCCACGTCAGGACTCCTGCCTAGTTGCGAGGGACAACTCGGGATTCTCCTCGAGGCTTGGCAAGGCAATTGGAACGCCTCTCCAGCTGAGGCGGGAGACCAAGGGTCCCTTTCCACGTGCCACAGGAATCCTGGGACTCCTATCAAGTTTCACGAGGAGTCAGGCATCGTCTCCTTTGGAGGCACTGATCTCCGCGTACCTCTGGAGTTTTCAAAGGATGTGAGGCCTCCGGTCGCGATGAGGTGGGGAACTAGGTGTTTCTCTGTGGTCTCCACAGGGGATTCAGACATCCATTCTTCTTGGGAGATGCAAGACGAGTCTGCATTCAAGTCACTGCAGGGATATCCGGCATTATTTCGAGTCAGGGCATCGCGGTGTCCATTCCACTTGAGGCCGCAAACTCAGGATCCCTCTCACATACCTAGAGCTGAGAGAAGCCTCCTCTTGAGGTGCTTGTGGTAAGGTGGTATTCCTCAGGAGTCGAAGCCAGGGACTAACCTCTCATCTCGTCTTGATTCTTGGTCCACGGAGCTCTTTCGTGTTGCGACAGTGACCTCAGGATCCCTCTAGCCTTGAAACAGTGTTCTTGGGGTTTCTCTGGAGTGCCATCAAGGAAATCAAGGCTCCTTTCATGTGTGATGTGCAACACGGAATTGCTCTGCACGCAGTGCAGGGGAATCGGGCCTCATCTCGCGGCGAGGGTTAAGTCTCATGGCTTTTCTCGAGTTGCGGCGGGAACCTGGGGTATATTCTCGAGTTACGACGGGGATGGCCCTTCCACACACGTGTGTGTTCAGCCATGTCAGGACTCCTGCCTAGTTGTGAGGGACAACTCGGGATTCTCCTCGAGGCTTTGCAGGGCAATTGGGACGCCTCTCCAGCTGAGACGGGAGACCAAGGGTCCCTTTCCACGTGCCACAGGAATCCTGGGTCTCCTATCAAGTTTCACGAGGAGTCAGGCATCGTCTCCTTTGGAGGCACTGATCTCCGCATACCTCTTCAGTTTTCAAAGGATTTGAGGCCTCCTGTCGCGATGAGGTGGGGAACTAGGTCTTTCTCTGTGGTCTCCACAGGGGATTCAGACACCCTTTCGTCTTGGGAGATGCAAGACAAGCCTGCATTCCAGTCACTGCAGGGATATCCGGCCTTATATCGAGTCAGGGCATCGCGGTGTCCATTCCACTTGAGGCCGCAAACTCAGGGTCCCTCTCACATACCTAGAGCTGAGAGAAGCCTCCTCTTGAGGTGCTTGTGGTAAGGTGGTATTCCTCTGGAGTCGAAGCCAGGGACTAACCTCTCATCTCGAGTTGATTTTTGGTCCACGGAGCTCTTTCGTGTTGCTACAGTGACCTCAGGATCCCTCTAGCCTTGAAACAGTGTTCTTGGGGTTTCTCTGGAGTGCCATGAAGGAAATCAAGGCTCCTTTCATGTGTGATGTGCAACACAGAATTGCTCTGCACGCAGTGCAGGGGAATCGGGCCTCATCTCGCGGCGAGGGGGAAGTCTCATGGTTTTTCTCGAGTTGCGGCGGGAACCTGGGGTATATTCTCGAGTTACGACGGGGATGGCCCTTCCACACACGTGTTTGTTCAGCCACGTCAGGACTCTTGCCTAGTTGCGAGACACAACTCGGGATTCTCCTCGAGGCTTGGCAAGGCAATTGGGACGCCTCTCCAGCTGAGGCGGGAGACCAAGGGTCCCTTTCCACGTGCCACAGGAATCCTGGGACTCCTATCAAGTTTCACGAGGAGTCAGGCATCGTCTCCTTTGGAGGCACTGATCTCCGCGTACCTCTGGAGTTTTCAAAGGATGTGAGGCCTCCGGTCGCGATGAGGTGGGGAACTAGGTCTTTCTCTGTGGTCTCCACAGGGGATTCAGACATCCTTTCATCTTGGGAGATGCAAGAGGAGCCTGCATTCAAGTCACTGCAGGGATATCCAGCCTTATTTCGCGTCAGGGCATCGCGGTGTCCATTCCACTTGAGGCCGCAAACTCAGGGTCCCTCTCACATACCTAGAGCTGAGAGAAGCCTCCTCTTGAGGTGCTTGTGGTAAGGTGGTATTCCTCTGGAGTCGAAACCAGGGACTAACCTCTCATCTCGAGTTGATTTTTGGCCCACGGAGCTCTTTCGTGTTGCTACAGTGACCTCAGGATCCCTCTAGCCTTGAAGCAGTGTTCTTGGGGTTTCTCTGGAGTGCCATCAAGGAAATCAAGGCTCCTTTCATGTGTGATGTGCAACACGGAATTGCTCTGCACGCAGTGCAGGGGAATCGGGCCTCATCTCGCGGCGAGGGGGAAGTCTCATGGTTTTTCTCGAGTTGCGGCGGGAACCTGGGGTATATTCTCGAGTTACGACGGGGATGGCCCTTCCACCCACGTGTTTCTTCAGCGACGTCAGGACTCCTGCCTAGTTGCGAGGGACAACTCTGGATTCTCCTCGAGGCTTGGCAGGGCAATTGGGACGCCTCTCCAGCTGAGGCGGGAGACCAAGTGTCCCTTTCCAAGTGCCACAGGAATCCTGGGACTCCTATCAAGTTTCACGAGGAGTCAGGCATCGTCTCCTTTGGAGGCACTGATCTCCGCGTACCTCTGGAGTTTTCAAAGGATGTGAGGCTATCGGTGGCGATGAGGTGGGGAACTAAGTCTTTCTCTGTGCTTTCCACAGGGAATTCAGACATCCTTTCGTCCTGGGAGATGCAAGACGAGCCTGCATTGAAGTCACTGCAGGGATATCCGGCCTTATTTCGAATCAGGGAATCGCGGTGTCCATTACACTTGAGGCCGCAAACTCAGGGTCCCTCTCACATACCTAGAGCTGAGAGAAGCCTCCTCTTGAGGTGCTTGTGGTAAGGTGGTATTCCTCTGGAGACGAATCCAGGGACCAACCTCTCTTTTCGAGTTGATTTTTGGTCCACAGAGTTCTTTCGTGTTGCTACAGTGACCTCAGGATCCCTCTAGCCTTGAAACAGTGTTCTTGGGGTTTCTCTGGAGTGCCATCAAGGAAATCAAGGCTCCTTTCATGTGTGATGTGCAAGACGGAATTGCTCTGCACGCAGTACAGGGGAATCAGGCCTCATCTCGCATCGAGGGGGAAGTCTCATGGTTTTTTTCGAGTTGCGGCTGAAACCTGGGGTATATTCTCCAGTCACGACGGGGATGGCCCTTCCACACACGTGTTTCTTCAGCCACGTCAGGATTCCTGCCTAGTTGCGAGGGACAACTCGGGATTCTCCTCGAGGCTTGGCAGGGCAATTGGAACGCCTCTCCAGCTGAGGCGGGAGACCAAGGGTCCCTTTCCAAGTGCCACAAGAATCCTGGGACTCCTATCAAGTTTCACGAGGAGTCAGGCATCGTCTCCTTTGGAGGCACTGATCTCCGCGTACCTCTGGAGTTTTCAAAGGATGTGAGGCCTCCGGTCGCGATGAGGTGGGGAACTAGGTGTTTCTCTGTGGTCTCCACAGGGGATTCAGACATCCTTTCTTCTTGGGAGATGCAAGACGAGCCTGCATTCAAGTCACTGCAGGGATATCCGGCCTTATTTCGCGTCAGGGCATCGCGGTGTCCATTCCACTTGAGGCCGCAAACTCAGGATCCCTCTCACATACCTAGAGCTGAGAGAAGCCTCCTCTTGAGGTGCTTGTGGTAAGGTGGTATTCCTCAGGAGTCGAAGCCAGGGACTAACCTCTCATCTCGTGTTGATTCTTGGTCCACGGAGCTCTTTCGTGTGGCTACAGTGACCTCAGGATCCCTCTAGCCTTGAAACAGTGTTCTTGGGGTTTCTCTGGAGTGCCATCAAGGAAATCAAGGCTCCTTTCATGTGTGATGTGCAACACGGAATTGCTCTGCACGCAGTGCAGGGGAATCGGGCCTCATCTCGCGGCGAGGGGGAAGTCTCATGGTTTTTCTCGAGTTGCGGCGGGAACCTGGGGTATATTCTCGAGTTACGACGGGGATAGCCCTTCCACACACGTGTGTGTTCAGCGACGTCAGGACTCCTGCCTAGTTGCGAGGGACAACTCGGGATTCTCCTCGAGGCTTGGCAGGGCAATTGGGACGCCTCTCCAGCTGAGGCGGGAGACCAAGTGTCCCTTTCCAAGTGCCACAGGAATCCTGGGACTCCTATCAAGTTTCACGAGGAGTCAGGCATCGTCTCCTTTGGAGGCACTGATCTCCGCGTACCTCTGGAGTTTTCAAAGGATGTGAGGCTATCGGTCGCGATGAGGTGGGGAACTAAGTTTTTCTCTGTGCTTTCCACAGGGGATTCAGACATCCTTTCGTCCTGGGAGATGCAAGACGAGCCTGCATTGAAGTCACTGCAGGGATATCCGGCCTTATTTCGAGTCAGGGCATCGCGGTGTCCATTCCACTTGAGGCCGCAAACTCAGGGTCCCTCTCACATACCTAGAGCTGAGAGAAGCCTCCTCTTGAGGTGCTTGTGGTAAGGTGGTATTCCTCAGGAGTCGAAGCCAGGGACTAACCTCTCATCTCGTGTTGATTTTTGGTCCACGGAGCTCTTTCGTGTTGCTACAGTGACCTCAGGATCCCTCTAGCCTTGAAACAGTGTTCTTGGGGTTTCTCTGGAGTGCCATGAAGGAAATCAAGGCTCCTTTCATGTGTGATGTGCAACACAGAATTGCTCTGCACGCAGTGCAGGGGAATCAGGCCTCATCTCGCGGCGAGGGGGAAGTCTCATGGTTTTGCTCGAGTTGCGGCGGGAACCTGGGGTATATTCTCGAGTTACGACGGGGATGGCCCGTCCACACACGTGTTTGTTCAGCCACGTCAGTACTCTTGCCTAGTTGCGAGACACAACTCGGGATTCTCCTCGAGGCTTGGCAAGGCAATTGGGACGCCTCTCCAGCTGAGGCGGGAGACCAAGGGTCCCTTTCCACGTGCCACAGGAATCCTGGGACTCCTATCAAGTTTCACGAGGAGTCAGGCATCGTCTCCTTTGGAGGCACTGATCTCCGCGTACCTCTGGAGTTTTCAAAGGATGTGAGGCTATCGGTCGTGATGAGGTAGGGAACTAAGTCTTTCTCTGTGCTTCCCACAGGGGATTCAGACATCCTTTCGTCCTGGGAGAGGCAAGACGAGCCTGCATTGAAGTCACTGCAGGGATATCCGGCCTTATTTCGAGTCAGGGCATCGCGGTGTCCATTCCACTTGAGGCCGCAAACTCAGGGTCCCTCTCGCATACCTAGAGCTGAGAGAAGCCTCCTCTTGAGGTGCTTGTGGTAAGGTGGTATTCCTCTGGAGTCGAAGCCAGGGACTAACCTCTCATCTCGAGTTGATTTTTGGTCCACGGAGCTCTTTCGTGTTGCTACAGTGACCTCAGGATCCCTCTAGCCTTGAAACAGTGTTCTTGGGGTTTCTCTGGAGTGCCATCAAGGAAATCAAGGCTCCTTTCATGTGTGATGTGCAACACGGAATTGCTCTGCACGCAGTGCAGGGGAATCGGGCCTCATCTCGCGGCGAGGGGGAAGTCTCATGGTTTTTCTCGAGTTGCGGCGGGAACCTGGGGTATATTCTCGAGTTACGACGGGGATGGCCCTTCCACCCACGTGTTTCTTCAGCGACGTCAGGACTCCTGCCTAGTTGCGAGGGACAACTCTGGATTCTCCTCGAGGCTTGGCAGGGCAATTGGGACGCCTCTCCAGCTGAGGCGGGAGACCAAGGGTCCCTTTCCACGTGCCACAGGAATCCTGGGACTCCTATCAAGTTTCACGAGGAGTCAGGCATCGTCTCCTTTGGAGGCACTGATCTCCGTGTACCTCTGGAGTTTTCAAAGGATGTGAGGCTATCGGTCGCGATGAGGTGGGAAACTAAGTCTTTCTCTGTGCTTTCCACAGGGGATTCAGACATCCTTTCGTCCTGGGAGATGCAAGACGAGCCTGCATTGAAGTCACTGCAGGGATATCCGGCCTTATTTCGAGTCAGGGCATCGCGGTGTCCATTCCACTTGAGGCCGCAAACTCAGGGTCCCTCTCACATACCTAGAGCTGAGAGAAGCCTCCTCTTGAGGTGCTTGTGGTAAGGTGGTATTCCTCTGGAGGCGAATCCAGGGACTAACCTCTCTTTTCGAGGTGATTTTTGGTCAAAAGAGTTCTTTCGTGTTGCTACAGTGACCTCAGGATCCCTCTATCCTTGAAACAGTGTTCTTGGGGTTTCTCTGGAGTGCCATCAAGGAAATCAAGGCTCCTTTCATGTGTGATGTGCAAGACGGAATTGCTCTGCACGCAGTACAGGGGAATCGGGCCTCATCTCGCATCGAGGGGGAAGTCTCATGGTTTTTCTCGAGTTGCGGCGGGAACCTGGGGTATATTCTCGAGTTACGACGGGAATGGCCCTTCCACCCACGTGTTTGTTCAGCCACGTCAGGACTCCTGCCTAGTTGCCAGGGACAACTCGGGATTCTCCTCGAGGCTTGGCAGGGCAATTGGAACGCCTCTCCAGCTGAGGCGGGAGACCAAGGGTCCCTTTCCACGTGCCACAGGAATCCTGGGACTCCTATCAAGTTTCACGAGGAGTCAGGCATCGTCTCCTTTGGAGGCACTGATCTCCGCGTACCTCTGGAATTTTCAAAGAATGTGAGGCTATCGGTCGCGATGAGGTCGGGAACTCAGTCTTTCTCTGTGGTCTCCACAGGGGATTCAGACATCCTTTCGTCCTGGGAGAGGCAAGACGAGCCTGCATTGAAGTCACTGCAGGGATATCCGGCCTTATTTCGAGTCAGGGCATCGCGGTGTCCATTCCACTTGAGGCCGCAAACTCAGGGTCCCTCTCACATACCTAGAGCTGAGAGAAGCCTCCTCTTGAGGTGCTTGTGGTAAGGTGGTATTCCTCAGGAGTCGAAGCCAGGGACTAACCTCTCATCTCGTGTTGATTCTTGGTCCACGGAGCTCTTTCGTGTTGCTACAGTGACCTCAGGATCCCTCTAGCCTTGAAACAGTGTTCTTGGGGTTTCTCTGGAGTGCCATGAAGGAAATCAAGGCTCCTTTCATGTGTGATGTGCAACACGGAATTGCTCTGCACGCAGTGCAGGGGAATCGGGCCTCATCTCGCGGCGAGGGGGAAGTCTCATGGTTTTTCTCGAGTTGCGGCGGGAACCTGGGGTATATTCTCGAGTTACGACGGGGATGGCCCTTCCACACACGTGTGTGTTCAGCCATGTCAGGACTCCTGCCTAGTTGCGAGGGACAACTCGGGATTCTCCTCGAGGCTTTGCAGGGCAATTGGGACGCCTCTCCAGCTGAGACGGGAGACCAAGGGTCCCTTTCCACGTGCCACAGGAATCCTGGGTCTCCTATCAAGTTTCACGAGGAGTCAGGCATCGTCTCCTTTGGAGGCACTGATCTCCGCATACCTCTGGAGTTTTCAAAGGATTTGAGGCCTCCTGTCGCGATGAGGTGGGGAACTAGGTCTTTCTCTGTGGTCTCCACAGGGGATTCAGACACCCTTTCGTCTTGGGAGATGCAAGACGAGCCTGCATTCCAGTCACTGCAGGGATATCCGGCCTTATTTCGAGTCAGGGCATCGCGGTGTCCATTCCACTTGAGGCCGCAAACTCAGGGTCCCTCTCACATACCTAGAGCTGAGAGAAGCCTCCTCTTGAGGTGCTTGTGGTAAGGTGGTATTCCTCAGGAGTCGAAGCCAGGGACTAACCTCTCATCTCGTGTTGATTCTTGGTCCACGGAGCTCTTTCGTGTTGCTACAGTGACCTCAGGATCCCTCTAGCCTTGAAACAGTGTTCTTGGGGTTTCTCTGGAGTGCCATCAAGGAAATCAAGGCTCCTTTCATGTGTGATGTGCAACACGGAATTGCTCTGCACGCAGTGCAGGGGAATCGGGCCTCATCTCGCATCGAGGGGGAAGTCTCATGGTTTTTCTCGAGTTGCGGCGGGAACCTGGGGTATATTCTCGAGTTACGACGGGGATGGCCCTTCCACACACGTGTTTGTTCAGCCACGTCAGGACTCTTGCCTAGTTGCGAGACACAACTCGGGATTCTCCTCGAGGCTTGGCAAGGCAATTGGGACGCCTCTCCAGCTGAGGCGGGCGACTAAGAGTCCCTTTCCACGTGCCACAGGAATCCTGGGACTCCTATCAAGTTTCACGAGGACTCAGGCATCGTCTCCTTTGGAGGCACTGATCTCCGCATACCTCTGGAGTTTTCAAAGGATTTGAGGCCTCCTGTCGCGATGAGGTGGGGAACTAGGTCTTTCTCTGTGGTCTCCACAGGGGATTCAGACACCCTTTCGTCTTGGGAGATGCAAGACGAGCCTGCATTCCAGTCACTGCAGGGATATCCGGCCTTATTTCGAGTCATGGCATCGCGGTGTCCATTCCACTTGAGGCCGCAAACTCAGGGTCCCTCTCACATACCTAGAGCTGAGAGAAGCCTCCTCTTGAGGTGCTTGTGGTAAGGTGGTATTCCTCAGGAGTCGAAGCCAGGGACTAACCTCTCATCTCGAGTTGATTTTTGGCCCACGGAGCTCTTTCGTGTTGCTACGACCTCAGGATCCCTCTAGCCTTGAAACAGTGTTCTTGGGGTTTCTCTGGAGTGCCATCAAAGAAATCAAGGCTCCTTTCATGTGTGATGTGCAACACGGAATTGCTCTGCACGCAGTGCAGGGGAATCGGGCCTCATCTCGCGGCGAGGGGGAAGTCTCATGGTTTTTCTCGAGTTGCGGCGGGAACCTGGGGTATATTCTCGAGTTACGACGGGGATGGCCCTTCCACCCAAGTGTTTCTTCAGCGACGTCAGGACTCCTGCCTAGTTGCGAGGGACAACTCTGGATTCTCCTCGAGGCTTGGCAGGGCAATTGGGACGCCTCTCCAGCTGAGGCGGGAGACCAAGTGTCCCTTTCCACGTGCCACAGGAATCCTGGGACTCCTATCAAGTTTCACGAGGAGTCAGGCATCGTCTCCTTTGGAGGCACTGATCTCCGCGTACCTCTGGAGTTTTCAAAGGATGTGAGGCTATCGGTCGCGATGAGGTGGGGAACTAAGTCTTTCTCTCTGCTTTCCACAGGGAATTCAGACATCCTTTCGTCCTGGGAGATGCAAGACGAGCCTGCATTGAAGTCACTGCAGGGATATCCGGCCTTATTTCGAGTCAGGGCATCGCGGTGTCCATTCCACTTGAGGCCGCAAACTCAGGGTCCCTCTCACATACCTAGAGCTGAGAGAAGCCTCCTCTTGAGGTGCTTGTGGTAAGGCGGTATTCCTCTGGAGACGAATCCAGGGACTAACCTCTCTTTTCGAGTTGATTTTTGGTCCACAGAGTTCTTTCGTGTTGCTACCGTGACCTCAGGATCCCTCTATCCTTGAAACAGTGTTCTTGGGGTTTCTCTGGAGTGCCATCAAGGAAATCAAGGCTCCTTTCATGTGTGATGTGCAAGACGGAATTGCTCTGCACGCAGTACAGGGGAATCGGGCCTCATCTCGCATCGAGGGGGAAGTCTCATGGTTTTTCTCGAGTTGCGGCGGGAACCTGGGGTATATTCTCGAGTTACGACGGGGATGGCCCTTCCACTCACGTGTTTGTTCAGCCACGTCAGGACTCCTGCCTAGTTGCGAGGGACAACTCGGGATTCTCCTCGAGGCTTGGCAGGGCAATTGGAACGCCTCTCCAGCTGAGGCGGGAGACCAAGGGTCCCTTTCCACGTGCCACAAGAATCCTGGGACTCCTATCAAATTTCACGAGGAGTCAGGCATCGTCTCCTTTGGAGGCACTGATCTCCGCGTACCTCTGGAGTTTTCAAAGGATGTGAGGCCTCCGGTCGCGATGAGGTGGGGAACTAGGTCTTTCTCTGTGGTCTCCACAGGGGATTCAGACATCCTTTCTTCTTGGGAGATGCAAGACGAGCCTGCATTCAAGTCACTGCAGGGATATCCGGCCTTATTTCGAGTCAGGGCATCGCGGTGTCCATTCCACTTGAGGCCGCAAACTCAGGATCCCTCTCACATTCCTAGAGCTGAGAGAAGCCTCCTCTTAAGGTGCTTGTGGTAAGGTGGTATTCCTCAGGAGTCGAAGCCAGGGACTAACCTCTCATCTCGTGTTGATTCTTGGTCCACGGAGCTCTTTCGTGTTGTTACAGTGACCTCAGGATCCCTTTAGCCTTGAAACAGTGTTCTTGGGGTTTCTCTGGAGTGCCATCAAGGAAATCAAGGCTCCTTTCATGTGTGATGTGCAACACGGAATTGCTCTGCACGCAGTGCAGGGGAATCGGGCCTCATCTCGCGGCGAGGGGGAAGTCTCATGGTTTTTCTCGAGTTGCGGCGGGAACCTGGGGTATATTCTCGAGTTACGACGGGGATGGCCCTTCCACACACGTGTGTGTTCAGCCATGTCAGGACTCCTGCCTAGTTGCGAGGGACAACTCGGGATTCTCCTCGAGGCTTTGCAGGGCAATTGGGACGCCTCTCCAGCTGAGACGGGAGACCAAGTGTCCCTTTCCACGTGCCACAGGAATCCTGGGTCTCCTATCAAGTTTCACGAGGAGTCAGGCATCGTCTCCTTTGGAGGCACTGATCTCTGCATACCTCTGGAGTTTTCAAAGGATTTGAGGCCTCCTGTCGCGATGAGGTGGGGAACTAGGTCTTTCTCTGTGGTCTCCACAGGGGATTCAGACACCCTTTCGTCTTGGGAGATGCAAGACGAGCCTGCATTCCAGTCACTGCAGGGATATCCGGCCTTATTTCGAGTCAGGGCATCGCGGTGTCCATTCCACTTGAGGCCGCAAACTCAGGGTCCCTCTCACATACCTAGAGCTGAGAGAAGCCTCCTCTTGAGGTGCTTGTGGTAAGGTGGTATTCCTCTGGAGTCGAAGCCAGGGACTAACCTCTCATCTCGAGTTGATTTTTGGTCCACGGAGCGCTTTCGTCTTGCTACAGTGACCTCAGGATCCCTCTAGCCTTGAAACAGTGTTCTTGGGGTTTCTCTGGAGTGCCATCAAGGAAATCAAGGCTTCTTTCATGTGTGATGTGCAACACAGAATTGCTCTGCACGCAGTGCAAGGGAATCGGGCCTCATCTCGCGGCGAGGGGGAAGTCTCATGGTTTTTCTCGAGTTGCGGCGGGAACCTGGGGTATATTCTCGAGTTACGACGGGGATGGCCCTTCCACACACGTGTGTGTTCAGCCATGTCAGGACTCCTGCCTAGTTGCGAGGGACAACTCGGGATTCTCCTCGAGGCTTTGCAGGGCAATTGGGACGCCTCTCCAGCTGAGGCGGGAGACCAAGGGTCCCTTTCCACGTGCCACAGGAATCCTGGGTCTCCTATCAAGTTTCACGAGGAGTCAGGCATCGTCTCCTTTGGAGGCACTGATCTCCGCATACCTCTGGAGTTTTCAAAGGATTTGAGGCCTCCTGTCGCGATGAGGTGGGGAACTAGGTCTTTCTCTGTGGTCTCCACAGGGGATTCAGACACCCTTTCGTCTTGGGAGATGCAAGACGAGCCTGCATTGAAGTCACTGCAGGGATATCCGGCCTTATTTCGAGTCAGGGCATCGCGGTGTCCATTCCACTTGAGGCCGCAAACTCAGGGTCCCTCTCACATACCTAGAGCTGAGAGAAGCCTCCTCTTGAGGTGCTTGTGGTAAGGTGGTATTCCTCTGGAGTCGAAGCCAGGGACTAACCTCTCATCTCGAGTTGATTTTTCGTCCACGAAGCTCTTTCGTGTTGCTACAGTGACCTCAGGATCCCTCTAGCCTTGAAACAGTGTTCTTGGGGTTTCTCTGGAGTGCCATGAAGGAAATCAAGGCTCCTTTCATGTGTGATGTGCAACACAGAATTGCTCTGCACGCAGTGCAGGGGAATCGGGCCTCATCTCGCGGCGAGGGGGAAGTCTCATGGTTTTTCTGGAGTTGCGGCGGGAACCTGGGGTATATTCTCGAGTTACGACGGGGATGGCCCTTCCACCCACGTGTTTCTTCAGCGACGTCAGGACTCCTGCCTAGTTGCGAGGGACAACTCTGGATTCTCCTCGAGGCTTGGCAGGGCAATTGGCACACCTCTCCAGCTGAGGCGGGAGACCAATGGTCCCTTTCCACGTGCCACAGGAATCCTGGGACTCCTATCAAGTTTCACGAGGAGTCAGGCATCGTCTCCTTTGGAGGCACTGATCTCCGCGTACCTCTGGAGTTTTCAAAGGATGTGAGGCCTCCGGTCGCGATGAGGAGGGGAACTAGGTCTTTCTCTGTGGTCTCCACAGGGGATTCAGACATCCTTTCATCTTGGGAGATGCAAGACGAGCCTGCATTCAAGTCACTGCAGGGATATCCAGCCTTATTTCGCGTCAGGGCATCGCGGTGTCCATTCCACTTGAGGCCGCAAACTCAGGGTCCCTCTCACATACCTAGAGCTGAGAGAAGCCTCCTCTTGAGGTGCTTGTGGTAAGGTGGTATTCCTCTGGAGACGAATCCAGGGACTAACCTCTCTTTTCGAGTTGATTTTTGGTCCACAGAGTTCTTTCGTGTTGCTACAGTGACCTCAGGATCCCTCTATCCTTGAAACAGTGTTCTTGGGGGTTCTCTGGAGTGCCATCAAGGAAATCAAGGCTCCTTTCATGTGTGATGTGCAAGACGGAATTGCTCTGCATGCAGTACAGGGGAATCGGGCCTCATCTCGCATCGAGGGGGAAGTCTCATGGTTTTTCTCGAGTTGCGGCGGGAACCTGGGGTATATTCTCGAGTTACGACGGGGATGGCCCTTCCACCCACGTGTTTGTTCAGCCACGTCAGGACTCCTGCCTAGTTGCGAGGGACAACTCGGGATTCTCCTCGAGGCTTGGCAGGCCAATTGGAACGCCTCTCCAGCTGAGGCGGGAGAGCAAGGGTCCCTTTCCACGTGCCACAAGAATCCTGGGACTCCTATCAAGTTTCACGAGGAGTCATTCATCGTCTCCTTTGGAGGCACTGATCTCCGCGTACCTCTGGAGTTTTCAAAGGATGTGAGGCCTCCTGTCGCGATGAGGTGGGGAACTAGGTGTTTCTCTGTGGTCTCCACAGGGGATTCAGACATCCTTTCTTCTTGGGAGATACAAGACGAGCCGGCATTCAAGTCACTGCAGGGATATCCAGCGTTATTTCGCGTCAGGGCTTCGCGGTGTCCATTCCACTTGAGGCCGCAAACTCAGGGTCCCTCTCACATACCTAGAGCTGAGAGAAGCCTCCTCTTGAGATGCTTGTGGTAAGGTGGTATTCCCCTGGAGTCAAAGCCAGGGACTAACCTCTCATCTCGAGTTGATTTTTGGCCCACGGAGCTCTTTCGTGTTGCTACAGTGACCTCAGGATCCCTCTAGCCTTGAAGCAGTGTTCTTGGGGTTTCTCTGGAGTGCCATCAAGGAAATCAAGGCTCCTTTCATGTGTGATGTGCAACACGGAATTGCTCTGCACGCAGTGCAGGGGAATCGGGCCTCATCTCGCGGCGAGGGGGAAGTCTCATGGTTTTTCTCGAGTTGCGGCGGGAACCTGGGGTATATTCTCGAGTTACGACGGGGATGGCCCTTCCACCCACGTGTTTCTTCAGCGACGTCAGGACTCCTGCCTAGTTGCGAGGGACAACTCTGTACTCTCCTCGAGGCTTGGCAGGGCAATTGGGACGCCTTTCCAGCTGAGGCGGGAGACCAAGTGTCCCTTTCCAAGTGCCACAGGAATCCTGGGACTCCTATCAAGTTTCACGAGGAGTCAGGCATCGTCTCCTTTGGAGGCACTGATCTCCGCGTACCTCTGGAGTTTTCAAAGGATGTGAGGCTATCGGTCGCGATGAGGTGGGGAACTAAGTCTTTCTCTGTGCTTTCCACAGGGGATTCAGACATCCTTTCGTCCTGGGAGATGCAAGACGTGCCTGCATTCAAGTCACTGCAGGGATATCCGGCCTTATTTCGAGTCAGGGCATCGCGGTGTCCATTACACTTGAGGCCGCAAACTCAGGGTCCCTCTCACATACCTAGAGCTGAGAGAAGCCTCCTCTTGAGGTGCTTGTGGTAAGGTGGTATTCCTCTGGAGACGAATCCAGGGACTAACCTCTCTTTTCGAGTTGATTTTTGGTCCACAGAGTTCTTTCGTGTTGCTACAGTGACCTCAGGATCCCTCTATCCTTGAAACAGTGTTCTTGGGGTTTCTCTGGAGTGCCATCAAGGAAATCAAGGCTCCTTTCATGTGTGATGTGCAAGACGGAATTGCTCTGCACGCAGTACAGGGGAATCGGGCCTCATCTCGCATCGAGGGGGAAGTCTCATGGTTTTTCTCGAGTTGCGGCGGAAACCTGGGGTATATTCTCGAGTTACGACGGGGATGGCCCTTCCACCCACGTGTTTCTTCAGCCACGTCAGGACTCCTGCCTAGTTGCGAGGGACAACTCGGGATTCTCCTCGAGGCTTGGCAGGGCAATTGGGACGCCTCTCCAGCTGAGGCGGGAGACCAAGGGTCCCTTTCCACGTGCCACAAGAATCCTGGGACTCCTATCAAGTTTCACGAGGAGTCAGGCATCGTCTCCTTTGGAGGCACTGATCTCCACGTACCTCTGGAGTTTTCAAAGGATGTGAGGCCTCCGGTCGCGATGAGGTGGGGAACTAGGTGTTTCTCTGTGGACTCCACAGGGGATTCAGACATCCTTTCATCTTGGGAGATGCAAGACAAGCCTGCATTCAAGTCACTGCAGGGATATCCGGCCTTATTTCGAGTCAGGGCATCGCGGTGTCCATTCCACTTGAGGCCGCAAACTCAGGGTCCCTCTCACATACCTAGAGCTGAGAGAAGCCTCCTCTTGAGGTGCTTGTGGTAAGGTGGTATTCCTCAGGAGTCGAAGCCAGGGACTAACCTCTCATCTCGTGTTGATTCTTGGTCCACGGAGCTCTTTCGTGTTGCTACAGTGACCTCAGGATCCCTCTAGCCTTGAAGCAGTGTTCTTGGGGTTTCTCTGGAGTGCCATCAAGGAAATCAAGGCTCCTTTCATGTGTGATGTGCAACACGGAATTGCTCTGCACGCAGTGCAGGGGAATCGGGCCTCATCTCGCGGCGAGGGGGAAGTCTCATGGTTTTTCTCGAGTTGCGGCGGGACCTGGGGTATATTCTCGAGTTACGACGGGGATGGCCCTTCCACACACGTGTGTGTTCAGCCATGTCAGGACTCCTGCCTAGTTGCGAGGGACAACTCGGGATTCTCCTCGAGGCTTTGCAGGGCAATTGGGACGCCTCTCCAGCTGAGACGGGAGACCAAGGGTCCCTTTCCACGTGCCACAGGAATCCTGGGTCTCCTATCAAGTTTCATGAGGAGTCAGGCATCGTCTCCTTTGGAGGCACTGATCTCCGCATACCTCTGGAGTTCTCAAAGGTTTTGAGGCCTCCTGTCGCGATGAGGTGGGGAACTAGGTCTTTCTCTGTGGTCTCCACAGGGGATTCAGACACCCTTTCGTCTTGGGAGATGCAAGACGAGCCTGCATTCCAGTCACTGCAGGGATATCCGGCCTTATTTCGAGTCAGGGCATCGTGGTGTCCATTCCACTTGAGGCCGCAAACTCAGGGTCCCTCTCACATACCTAGAGGTGAGAGAAGCCTCCTCTTGAGGTGCTTGTGGTAAGGTGGTATTCCTCTGGAGTCGAAGCCAGGGACTAACCTCTCATCTCGAGTTGATTTTTGGTCCACGGAGCACTTTCGTCTTGCTACAGTGACCTCAGGATCCCTCTATCCTTGAAACAGTGTTCTTGGGGTTTCTCTGGAGTGCCATGAAGGAAATCAAGGCTCCTTTCATGTGTGATGTGCAACACAGAATTGCTCTGCACGCAGTGCAGGGGAATCGGGCCTCATCTCGCGGCGAGCGGGAAGTCTCATGGTTTTTCTCGAGTTGCGGCGGGAACCTGGGGTATATTCTCGAGTTACGACGGGGATGGCCCTTCCACACACGTGTTTGTTCAGCGACGTCAGGACTCTTGCCTAGTTGCGAGACAAAACTCGGGATTCTCCTCGACGCTTGGCAAGGCAATTGGGACACCTCTACAGCTGAGGCGGGAGACCAATGGTCCCTTTCCACGTGCCACAGGAATCCTGGGACTCCTATCAAGTTTCACGAGGAGTCAGGCATCGTCTTCTTTGGAGGCACTGATATCCGCGTACCTCTGGAGTTTTCAAAGGATGTGAGGCCTCCGGTCGCGATGAGGTGGGGAACTAGGTCTTTCTCTGTGGTCTCCACAGGGGATTCAGACATCCTTTCATCTTGGGAGATGCAAGACGAGCCTGCATTCAAGTCACTGCAGGGATATCCAGCCTTATTTCGCGTCAGGGCATCGCGGTGTCCATTCCACTTGAGGCCGCAAACTCAGGGTCCCTCTCACATACCTAGAGCTGAGAGAAGCCTCCTCTTGAGGTGCTTGTGGTAAGGTGGTATTCCTCTGGAGACGAATCCAGGGACTAACCTCTCTTTTCGAGTTGATTTTTGGTCCACAGAGTTCTTTCGTGTTGCTACAGTGACCTCAGGATCCCTCTATCCTTGAAACAGTGTTCTTGGGGGTTCTCTGGAGTGCCATCAAGGAAATCAAGGCTCCTTTCATGTGTGATGTGCAAGACGGAATTGCTCTGCATGCAGTACAGGGGAATCGGGCCTCATCTCGCATCGAGGGGGAAGTCTCATGGTTTTTCTCGAGTTGCGGCGGGAACCTGGGGTATATTCTCGAGTTACGACGGGGATGGCCCTTCCACCCACGTGTTTGTTCAGCCACGTCAGGACTCCTTCCTAGTTGCGAGGGACAACTCGGGATTCTCCTCGAGGCTTGGCAGGCCAATTGGAACGCCTCTCCAGCTGAGGCGGGAGAGCAAGGGTCCCTTTCCACGTGCCACAAGAATCCTGGGACTCCTATCAAGTTTCACGAGGAGTCATTCATCATCTCCTTTGGAGGCACTGATCTCCGCGTACCTCTGGAGTTTTCAAAGGATGTGAGGCCTCCTGTCGCGATGAGGTGGGGAACTAGGTGTTTCTCTGTTGTCTCCACAGGGGATTCAGACATCCTTTCTTCTTGGGAGATACAAGACGAGCCTGCATTCAAGTCACTGCAGGGATATCCAGCGTTATTTCGCTTCAGGGCTTCGCGGTGTCCATTCCACTTGAGGCCGCAAACTCAGGGTCCCTCTCACATACCTAGAGCTGAGAGAAGCCTCCTCTTGAGATGCTTGTGTTAAGGTGGTATTCCCCTGGAGTCAAAGCCAGGGACTAACCTCTCATCTCGAGTTGATTTTTGGCCCACGGAGCTCTTTCGTGTTGCTACAGTGACCTCAGGATCCCTCTAGCCTTGAAGCAGTGTTCTTGGGGTTTCTCTGGAGTGCCATCAAGGAAATCAAGGATCCTTTCATGTGTGATGTGCAACACGGAATTGCTCTGCACGCAGTGCAGGGGAATCGGGCCTCATCTCGCGGCGAGGGGGAAGTCTCATGGTTTTTCTCGAGTTGCGGCGGGAACCTGGGGTATATTCTCGAGTTACGACGGGGATGGCCCTTCCACCCACGTGTTTCTTCAGCGACGTCAGGACTCCTGCCTAGTTGCGAGGGACAACTCTGGATTCTCCTCGAGGCTTGGCAGGGCAATTGGGACGCCTCTCCAGCTGAGGCGGGAGACCAAGAGTCCCTTTCCAAGTGCCACAGGAATCCTGGGACTCCTATCAAATTTCACGAGGAGTCAGGCATCGTCTCCTTTGGAGGCACTGATCTCCGCGTACCTCTGGAGTTTTCAAAGGATGTGAGGCTATCGGTCGCGATGAGGTGGGGAACTAAGTCTTTCTCTGTGCTTTCCACAGGGGGTTCAGACATCCTTTCTTCTTGGGAGATGCAAGACGAGCCTGCATTGAAGTCACTGCAGGGATATCCGGCCTTATTTCGAGTCAGGGCATCGCGGTGTCCATTCCACTTGAGCCCGCAAACTCAGGATCCCTCTCACATACCTAGAGCTGAGAGAAGCCTCCTCTTGAAGTGCTTGTTGTAAAGTGGTATTCCTCAGGAGTCGAAGCCAGGGACTAACCTCTCATCTCGTGTTGATTCTTGGTCCACGGAGCTCTTTCGTGTTGCTACAGTGACCTCAGGATCCCTCTAGCCTTGAAACAGTGTTCTTGGGGTTTCTCTGGAGTGCCATCAAGGAAATCAAGGCTCCTTTCATGTGTGATGTGCAACACGGAATTGCTCTGCACGCAGTGCAGGGGAATCGGGCCTCATCTCGCGGCGAGGGGGAAGTCTCATGGTTTTTCTCGAGTTGCGGCGGGAACCTGGGGTATATTCTCGAGTTACGACGGGGATGGCCCTTCCACACACGTGTTTGTTCAGCCACGTCAGGACTCCTGCCTAGTTGCGAGGGACAACTCGGGATTCTCCTCGAGGCTTGGCAAGGCAATTGGGACGCCTCTCCAGCTGAGGCGGGAGACCAAGGGTCCCTTTCCACGTGCCACAGGAATCCTGGGACTCCTATCAAGTTTCACGAGGAGTCAGGCATCGTCTCCTTTGGAGGCACTGATCTCCGCGTACCTCTGGAGTTTTCAAAGGATGTGAGGCCTCCGGTCGCGATGAGGTGGGGAACTAGGTCTTTCTCTGTGGTCTCCACAGGGGATTCAGACATCCTTTCATCTTGGGAGATGCAAGACGAGCCTGCATTCAAGTCACTGCAGGGATATCCAGCCTTATTTCGCGTCAGGGCATCGCGGTGTCCATTCCACTTGAGGCCGCAAACTCAGGGTCCCTCTCACATACCTAGAGCTGAGAGAAGCCTCCTCTTGAGGTGCTTGTGGTAAGGTGGTATTCCTCTGGAGTCGAAGCCAGGTACTAACCTCTCATCTCGAGTTGATTTTTGGCCCACGGAGCTCTTTCGTGTTGCTACGACCTCAGGATCCCTCTAGCCTTGAAACAGTGTTCTTGGGGTTTCTCTGGAGTGCCATCAAAGAAATCAAGGCTCCTTTCATGTGTGATGTGCAACACGGAATTGCTCTGCACGCAGTGCAGGGGAATCGGGCCTCATCTCGCGGCGAGGGGGAAGTCTCATGGTTTTTCTCGAGTTGCGGCGGGAACCTGGGGTATATTCTCGAGTTACGACGGGGATGGCCCTTCCACCCACGTGTTTCTTCAGCGACGTCAGGACTCCTGCCTAGTTGCGAGGGACAACTCTGGATTCTCCTCGAGGCTTGGCAGGGCAATTGGGACGCCTCTCCAGCTGAGGCGGGAGACCAAGGGTCCCTTTCCACGTGCCACAGGAATCCTGGGACTCCTATCAAGTTTCACGAGGAGTCAGGCATCGTCTCCTTTGGAGGCACTGATCTCCGCGTACCTCTGGAGTTTTCAAAGGATGTGAGGCCTCCGGTCGCGATGAGGTGGGGAACTAAGTCTTTCTCTGTGCTTTCCACAGGGGATTCAGACATCCTTTCATGCTGGGAGAGGCAAGACGAGCCTGCATTGAAGTCACTGCAGGGATATCCGGCCTTATTTCGAGTCAGGGCATCGCGGTGTCCATTCCACTTGAGGCCGCAAACTCAGGGTCCCTCTCACATACCTAGAGCTGAGAGAAGCCTCCTCTTGAGGTGCTTGTGGTAAGGGGGTATTCCTCAGGAGTCGAAGCTAGGGACTAATCTCTCATCTCGTGTTGATTCTTGGTCCACGGAGCTCTTTCGTGTTGCTACAGTGACCTCAGGATCCCTCTAGCCTTGAAACAGTGTTCTTGGGGTTTCTCTGGAGTGCCATCAAGGAAATCAAGGCTCCTTTCATGTGTGATGTGAAACACGGAATTGCTCTGCACGCAGTGCAGGGGAATCGGGCCTCATCTCGCAGCGAGGGGGAAGTCTCATGGTTTTTCTCGAGTTGCGGCGGAAACCTGGGGTATATTCTCGAGTTACGACGGGGATGGCCCTTCCACCCACGTGTTTCTTCAGCGACGTCAGGACTCCTGCCTAGTTGCGAGGGACAACTCTGGATTCTCCTCGAGGCTTGGCAGGGCAATAGGGACGCCTCTCCAGCTGAGGCGGGAGACCAAGTGTCCCTTTCCAAGTGCCACAGGAATCCTGGGACTCCTATCAAGTTTCACGAGGAGTCAGGCATCGTCTCCTTTGGAGGCACTGATCTCCGCGTACCTCTGGAGTTTTCAAAGGATGTGAGGCCTCCGGTCGCGATGAGGTGGGGAACTAGGTGTTTCTCTGTGGTCTCCACAGGGGATTCAGACATCCTTTCTTCTTGGGAGATGCAAGACGAGCCTGCATTGAAGTCACTGCAGGGATATCCGGCCTTATTTCGAGTCAGGGCATCGCGGTGTCCATTCCACTTTAGGCCGCAAACTCAGGATCCCTCTCACATACCTAGAGCTGAGAGAAGCCTCCTCTTGAAGTGCTTGTTGTAAAGTGGTATTCCTCAGGAGTCGAAGCCAGGGACTAACCTCTCATCTCGTGTTGATTCTTGGTCCACGGAGCTCTTTCGTGTGGCTACAGTGACCTCAGGATCCCTCTAGCCTTGAAACAGTGTTCTTGGGGTTTCTCTGGAGTGCCATCAAGGAAATCAAGGCTCCTTTCATGTGTGATGTGCAACACGGAATTGCTCTGCACGCAGTGCAGGGGAATCGGGCCTCATCTCGCGGCGAGGGGGAAGTCTCATGGTTTTTCTCGAGTTGCGGCGGGAACCTGGGGTATATTCTCGAGTTACGATGGGGATGGCCCTTAAACACACGTGTGTGTTCAGCCATGTCAGGACTCCTGCCTAGTTGCGAGGGACAACTCGGGATTCTCCTCGAGGCTTTGCAGGGCAATTGGGACGCCTCTCCAGCTGAGACGGGAGACCAAGGGTCCCTTTCCACGTGCCACAGGAATCCTGGGTCTCCTATCAAGTTTCACGAGGAGTCAGGCATCGTCTCCTTTGGAGGCACTGATCTCCGCATACCTCTGGAGTTTTCAAAGGATTTGAGGCCTCCTGTCGCAATGAAGTGGGGAACTAGGTCTTTCTCTGTGGTCTCCACAGGGGATTCAGACACCCTTTCGTCTTGGGAGATGCAAGACGAGCCTGCATTCCAGTCACTGCAGGGATATTCGGCCTTATTTAGAGTCAGGGCATGGCGGTTTCCATTCCACTTGAGGCCGCAAACTCAGGGTCCCTCTCACATACCTAGAGCTGAGAGAAGCCTCCTCTTGAGGTGCTTGTGGTAAGGTGGTATTCCTCTGGAGTCGAAGCCAGGGACTAACCTCTCATCTCGAGTTGATTTTTGGCCCACGGAGCTCTTTCGTGTTGCTACAGTGACCTCAGGATCCCTCTAGCCTTGAAACAGTGTTCTTGGGGTTTCTCTGGAGTGCCATCAAGGAAATCAAGGCTCTTTTCATGTGTGATGTGCAACACAGAATTGCTCTGCACGCAGTGCAGGGGAATCGGGCCTCATCTCGCGGCGAGGGGGAAGTCTCATGGTTTTTCTCGAGTTGCGGCGGGAACCTGGGGTATATTCTCGAGTTACGACTGGGATAGCCCTTCCACACACGTGTTTCTTCAGCCACGTCAGGACTCTTGCCTAGTTGCGAGACACAACTCGGGATTCTCCTCGAGGCTTGGCAAGGCAATTGGGACGCCTCTCCAGCTGAGGCGGGAGACCAAGGGTCCCTTTCCACGTGCCACAGGAATCCTGGGACTCCTATCAAGTTTCACGAGGAGTCAGGCATCCTCTCCTTTGGAGGCACTGATCTCCGCATACCTCTGGAGTTTTCAAAGGATGTGAGGCCTCCGGTCGCGATGAGGTGGGGAACTAGGTCTTTCTCTGTGGTCTCCACAGGGGATTCAGAAATCCTTTCATCTTGGGAGATGCAAGACGAGCCTGCATTCAAGTCACTGCAGGGATATCCAGCCTTATTTCGAGTCAGGGCATCGCGGTGTCCATTCCACTTGAGGCCGCAAACTCAGGGTCCCTCTCACATACCTAGAGCTGAGAGAAGCCTCCTCTTGAGGTGCTTGTGGTAAGGTGGTATTCCTCTGGAGACGAATCCAGGGACTAACCTCTCATTTCGAGGTGATTTTTGGTCCACAGAGTTCTTTCGTGTTGCTACAGTGACCTCAGGATCCCTCTATCCTTGAAACAGTGTTCTTGGGGTTTCTCTGGAGTGCCATCAAGGAAATCAAGGCTCCTTTCATGTGTGATGTGCAACACGGAATTGCTCTGCACGCAGTGCAGGGGAATCGGGCCTCATCTCGCGGCGAGGGGGAAGTCTCATGGTTTTTCTCGAGTTGCGGCGGGAACCTGGGGTATATTCTCGAGTTACGACGGGGATGGCCCTTCCACCCACGTGTTTCTTCAGCGACGTCAGGACTCCTGCCTAGTTGCGAGGGACAACTCTGGATTCTCCTCGAGGCTTGGCAGGGCAATTGGGACGCCTCTCCAGCTGAGGCGGGAGACCAAGGGTCCCTTTCCACGTGCCACAGGAATCCTGGGACTCCTATCAAGTTTCACGAGGAGTCAGGCATCGTCTCCTTTGGAGGCACTGATCTCCGCGTACCTCTGGAGTTTTCAAAGGATGTGAGGCTATCGGTCGCAATGAGGTGGGGAACTAAGTCTTTCTCTGTGCTTTCCACAGGTTATTCAGACATCCTTTCATCCTGGGAGAGGCAAGACGAGCCTGCATTGAAGTCACTGCAGGGATATCCGGCCTTATTTCGAGTCAGGGCATCGCGGTGTCCATTCCACTTGAGGCCGCAAACTCAGGGTCCCTCTCACATACCTAGAGCTGAGAGAAGCCTCCTCTTGAGGTGCTTGTGGTAAGGTGGTATTCCTCTGGAGACGAATCCAGGGACTAACCTCTCATTTCGAGGTGATTTTTGGTCCACAGAGTTCTTTCGTGTTGCTACAGTGACCTCAGGATCCCTCTATCCTTGAAACAGTGTTCTTGGGGTTTCTCTGGAGTGCCATCAAGGAAATCAAGGCTCCTTTCATGTGTGATGTGCAAGACGGAATTGCTCTGCACGCAGTACAGGGGAATCGGGCCTCATCTCGCATCGAGGGGGAAGTCTCATGGTTTTTCTCGAGTTGCGGCGGGAACCTGGGGTATATTCTCGAGTTACGACGGGGATGGCCCTTCCACACACGTGTTTTTTCAGCCACGTCAGGACTCCTGCCTAGTTGCGAGGGACAACTCGGGATTCTCCTCGAGGCTTGGCAAGGCAATTGGGACGCCTCTCCAGCTGAGGCGGGAGACCAAGGGTCCCTTTCCACGTGCCACAGGAATCCTGGGACTCCTATCAAGTTTCACGAGGAGTCAGGCATCGTCTCCTTTGGAGGCTCTGATCTCCGCGTACCTCTGGAGTTTTCAAAGGATGTGAGGCCTCCGGTCGCGATGAGGTGGGGAACTAGGTCTTTCTCTGTGGTCTCCACAGGGGATTCAGACATCCTTTCATCTTGGGAGATGCAAGAGGAGCCTGCATTCAAGTCACTGCAGGGATATCCAGCCTTATTTCGCGTCAGGGCATCGCGGTGTCCATTCCACTTGAGGCCGCAAACTCAGGGTCCCTCTCACATACCTAGAGCTGAGAGAAGCCTCCTCTTGAGGTGCTTGTGGTAAGGTGGTATTCCTCTGGAGTCGAAGCCAGGTACTAACCTCTCATCTCGAGTTGATTTTTGGCCCACGGAGCTCTTTCGTGTTGCTACGACCTCAGGATCCCTCTAGCCTTGAAACAGTGTTCTTGGGGTTTCTCTGGAGTGCCATCAAAGAAATCAAGGCTCCTTTCATGTGTGATGTGCAACACGGAATTGCTCTGCACGCAGTGCAGGGGAATCGGGCCTCATCTCGCGGCGAGGGGGAAGTCTCATGGTTTTTCTCGAGTTGCGGCGGGAACCTGGGGTATATTCTCGAGTTACGACGGGGATGGCCCTTCCACCCACGTGTTTCTTCAGCGACGTCAGGACTCCTGCCTAGTTGCGAGGGACAACTCTGGATTCTCCTCGAGGCTTGGCAGGGCAATTGGGACGCCTCTCCAGCTGAGGCGGGAGACCAAGGGTCCCTTTCCACGTGCCACAGGAATCCTGGGACTCCTATCAAGTTTCACGAGGAGTCAGGCATCGTCTCCTTTGGAGGCACTGATCTCCGCGTACCTCTGGAGTTTTCAAAGGATGTGAGGCCTCCGGTCGCGATGAGGTGGGGAACTAAGTCTTTCTCTGTGCTTTCCACAGGGGATTCAGACATCCTTTCATGCTGGGAGAGGCAAGACGAGCCTGCATTGAAGTCACTGCAGGGATATTCGGCCTTATTTCGAGTCAGGGCATCGCGGTGTCCATTCCACTTGAGGCCGCAAACTCAGGGTCCCTCTCACATACCTAGAGCTGAGAGAAGCCTCCTCTTGAGGTGCTTGTGGTAAGGGGGTATTCCTCAGGAGTCGAAGCTAGGGACTAATCTCTCATCTCGTGTTGATTCTTGGTCCACGGAGCTCTTTCGTGTTGCTTCAGTGACCTCAGGATCCCTCTAGCCTTGAAACAGTGTTCTTGGGGTTTCTCTGGAGTGCCATCAAGGAAATCAAGGCTCCTTTCATGTGTGATGTGCAACACGGAATTGCTCTGCACGCAGTGCAGGGGAATCGGACCTCATCTCGCAGCGAGGGGGAAGTCTCATGGTTTTTCTCGAGTTGCGGCGGAAACCTGGGGTATATTCTCGAGTTACGACGGGGATGGCCCTTCCACCCACGTGTTTCTTCAGCGACGTCAGGACTCCTGCCTAGTTGCGAGGGACAACTCTGGATTCTCCTCGAGGCTTGGCAGGGCAATTGGGACGCCTCTCCAGCTGAGGCGGGAGACCAAGTGTCCCTTTCCAAGTGCCACAGGAATCCTGGGACTCCTATCAAGTTTCACGAGGAGTCAGGCATCGCCTCCTTTGGAGGCACTGATCTCCGCGTACCTCTGGAGTTTTCAAAGGATGTGAGGCCTCCGGTCGCGATGAGGTGGGGAACTAGGTGTTTCTCTGTGGTCTCCACAGGGGATTCAGACATCCTTTCTTCTTGGGAGATGCAAGACGAGCCTGCATTGAAGTCACTGCAGGGATATCCGGCCTTATTTCGAGTCAGGGCATCGCGGTGTCCATTCCACTTGAGGCCGCAAACTCAGGATCCCTCTCACATACCTAGAGCTGAGAGAAGCCTCCTCTTGAAGTGCTTGTTGTAAAGTGGTATTCCTCAGGAGTCGAAGCCAGGGACTAACCTCTCATCTCGTGTTGATTCTTGGTCCACGGAGCTCTTTCGTGTTGCTACAGTGACCTCAGGATCCCTCTAGCCTTGAAACAGTGTTCTTGGGGTTTCTCTGGAGTGCCATCAAGGAAATCAAGGCTCCTTTCATGTGTGATGTGCAACACGGAATTGCTCTGCACGCAGTGCAGGGGAATCGGGCCTCATCTCGCGGCGAGGGGGAAGTCTCATGGTTTTTCTCGAGTTGCGGCGGGAACCTGGGGTATATTCTCGAGTTACGATGGGGATGGCCCTTAAACACACGTGTGTGTTCAGCCATGTCAGGACTCCTGCCTAGTTGCGAGGGACAACTCGGGATTCTCCTCGAGGCTTTGCAGGGCAATTGGGACGCCTCTCCAGCTGAGACGGGAGACCAAGGGTCCCTTTCCACGTGCCACAGGAATCCTGGGTCTCCTATCAAGTTTCACGAGGAGTCAGGCATCGTCTCCTTTGGAGGCACTGATCTCCGCATACCTCTGGAGTTTTCAAAGGATTTGAGGCCTCCTGTCGCAATGAAGTGGGGAACTAGGTCTTTCTCTGTGGTCTCCACAGGGGATTCAGACACCCTTTCGTCTTGGGAGATGCAAGACGAGCCTGCATTCCAGTCACTGCAGGGATATTCGGCCTTATTTAGAGTCAGGGCATGGCGGTTTCCATTCCACTTGAGGCCGCAAACTCAGGGTCCCTCTCACATACCTAGAGCTGAGAGAAGCCTCCTCTTGAGGTGCTTGTGGTAAGGTGGTATTCCTCTGGAGTCGAAGCCAGGGACTAACCTCTCATCTCGAGTTGATTTTTTGCCCACGGAGCTCTTTCGTGTTGCTACAGTGACCTCAGGATCCCTCTAGCCTTGAAACAGTGTTCTTGGGGTTTCTCTGGAGTGCCATCAAGGAAATCAAGGCTCTTTTCATGTGTGATGTGCAACACAGAATTGCTCTGCACGCAGTGCAGGGGAATCGGGCCTCATCTCGCGGCGAGGGGGAAGTCTCATGGTTTTTCTCGAGTTGCGGCGGGAACCTGGGGTATATTCTCGAGTTACGACTGGGATAGCCCTTCCACACACGTGTTTCTTCAGCCACGTCAGGACTCTTGCCTAGTTGCGAGACACAACTCGGGATTCTCCTCGAGGCTTGGCAAGGCAATTGGGACGCCTCTCCAGCTGAGGCGGGAGACCAAGGGTCCCTTTCCACGTGCCACAGGAATCCTGGGACTCCTATCAAGTTTCACGAGGAGTCAGGCATCCTCTCCTTTGGAGGCACTGATCTCCGCATACCTCTGGAGTTTTCAAAGGATGTGAGGCCTCCGGTCGCGATGAGGTGGGGAACTAGGTCTTTCTCTGTGGTCTCCACAGGGGATTCAGAAATCCTTTCATCTTGGGAGATGCAAGACGAGCCTGCATTCAAGTCACTGCAGGGATATCCAGCCTTATTTCGAGTCAGGGCATCGCGGTGTCCATTCCACTTGAGGCCGCAAACTCAGGGTCCCTCTCACATACCTAGAGCTGAGAGAAGCCTCCTCTTGAGGTGCTTGTGGTAAGGTGGTATTCCTCTGGAGACGAATCCAGGGACTAACCTCTCATTTCGAGGTGATTTTTGGTCCACAGAGTTCTTTCGTGTTGCTACAGTGACCTCAGGATCCCTCTATCCTTGAAACAGTGTTCTTGGGGTTTCTCTGGAGTGCCATCAAGGAAATCAAGGCTCCTTTCATGTGTGATGTGCAAGACGGAATTGCTCTGCACGCAGTACAGGGGAATCGGGCCTCATCTCGCATCGAGGGGGAAGTCTCATGGTTTTTCTCGAGTTGCGGCGGGAACCTGGGGTATATTCTCGAGTTACGACGGGGATGGCCCTTCCACACACGTGTTTGTTCAGCCACGTCAGGACTCCTGCCTAGTTGCGAGGGACAACTCGGGATTCTCCTCGAGGCTTGGAAGGGCAATTGGAACGCCTCTCCAGCTGAGGCGGGAGACCAAGTGTCCTTTCCACGTGCCACAGGAATCCTGGGACTCCTATCAAGTTTCACGAGGAGTCAGGCATCGTCTCCTTTGGAGGCACTAATCTCCGCGTACCTCTGGAGTTTTCAAAGGATGTGAGGCCTCCGGTCGCGATGAGGTGGGGAACTAGGTCTTTCTCTGTGGTCTCCACAGGGGATTCAGACATCCTTTCTTCTTGGGAGATGCAAGACGAGCCTGCATTCAAGTCACTGCAGGGATATCCGGCCTTATTTCGCGTCAGGGCATCACGGTGTCCATTCCACTTGAGGCCGCAAACTCAGGATCCCTCTCACATACCTAGAGCTGAGAGAAGCCTCCTCTTGAGGTGCTTGTGGTAAGGTGGTATTCCTCATGAGTCGAAGCTAGGGACTAACCTCTCATCTCGTGTTGATTCTTGGTCCACGGAGCTCTTTCGTGTTGCTACAGTGACCTCAGGATCCCTCTAGCCTTGAAACAGTGTTCTTGGGGTTTCTCTGGAGTGCCATCAAGGAAATCAAGGCTCCTTTCATGTGTGATGTGCAACACGGAATTGCTCTGCACGCAGTGCAGGGGAATCGGGCCTCATCTCGCGGTGAGGGGGAAGTCTCATCGTTTTTCTCGAGTTGCGGCGGGAACCTGGGGTATATTCTCGAGTTACGACGGGGATGGCCCTTCCACCCACGTGTTTCTTCAGCCACGTCAGGACTCCTGCCTAGTTGCGAGGGACAACTCGGGATTCTCCTCGAGGCTTGGCAAGGCAATTGGGACGCCTCTCCCGCTGAGGCGGGAGACCAAGTGTCCCTTTCCAAGTGCCACAGGAATCCTGGGACTCCTATCAAGTTTCACGAGGAGTCAGGCATCGTCTCCTTTGGAGGCACTGATCTCCGCGTACCTCTGGAGTTTTCAAAGGATTTGAGGCTATCGGTCGCGATGAGGTGGGGAACTAAGTCTTTCTCTGTGCTTTCCACAGGGGATTCAGACATCCTTTCGTCCTGGGAGATGCAAGACGAGCCTGCATTGAAGTCACTGCAGGGATATCCGGCCTTATTTCGAGTCAGGGCATCGCGGTGTCCATTCCACTTGAGGCCGCAAACTCAGGGTCCCTCTCACATACCTAGAGCTGAGAGAAGCCTCCTCTTGAGGTGCTTGTGGTAAGGTGGTATTCCTCTGGAGACGAATCCAGGGACTAACCTCTCTTTTCGAGTTGATTTTTGGTCCACAGAGTTCTTTCGTGTTGCTACAGTGACCTCAGGATCCCTCTATCCTTGAAACAGTGTTCTTGGGGTTTCTCTGGAGTGCCATCAAGGAAATCAAGGCTCCTTTCATGTGTGATGTGCAAGACGGAATTGCTCTGCACGCAGTACAGGGGAATCGGGCCTCATCTCGCATCGAATGGGAAGTCTCATGGTTTTTCTCGAGTTGCGGCGGGAACCTGGGGTATATTCTCGAGTTACGACGGGGATGGCCCTTCCACCCACGTGTTTCTTCAGCGACGTCAGGACTCCTGCCTAGTTGCGAGGGACAACTCGGGATTCTCCTTGAGGCTTGGCAGGGCAATTGGAACGCCTCTCCAGCTGAGGCGGGAGACCAAGGGTCCCTTTCCACGTGCCACAAGAATCCTGGGACTCCTATCAAGTTTCACGAGGAGTCAGGCATCGTCTCCTTTGGAGGCACTGATCTCCGCGTACCTCTGGAGTTTTCAAAGGATGTGAGGCCTCCGGTCGCGATGAGGTGGGGAACTAGGTGTTTCTCTGTGGTCTCCACAGGGGATTCAGACATCCTTTCTTCTTGGGAGATGCAAGACGAGCCTGCATTGAAGTCACTGCAGGGATATCCGGCCTTATTTCGAGTCAGGGCATCGCGGTGTCCATTCCACTTGAGGCCGCAAACTCAGGATCCCTCTCACATACCTAGAGCTGAGAGAAGCCTCCTCTTGAAGTGCTTGTTGTAAAGTGGTATTCCTCAGGAGTCGAAGCCAGGGACTAACCTCTCATCTCGTGTTGATTCTTGGTCCACGGAGCTCTTTCGTGTTGCTACAGTGACCTCAGGATCCCTCTAGCCTTGAAACAGTGTTCTTGGGGTTTCTCTGGAGTGCCATCAAGGAAATCAAGGCTCCTTTCATGTGTGATGTGCAACACGGAATTGCTCTGCACGCAGTGCAGGGGAATCGGGCCTCATCTCGCGGCGAGGGGGAAGTCTCATGGTTTTTCTCGAGTTGCGGCGGGAACCTGGGGTATATTCTCGAGTTACGACGGGGATGGCCCTTCCACACACGTGTGTGTTCAGCCATGTCAGGACTCCTGCCTAGTTGCGAGGGACAACTCGGGATTCTCCTCGAGGCTTTGCAGGGCAATTGGGACGCCTCTCCAGCTGAGACGGGAGACCAAGGGTCCCTTTCCACGTGCCACAGGAATCCTGGGTCTCCTATCAAGTTTCACGAGGAGTCAGGCATCGTCTCCTTTGGAGGCACTGATCTCCGCATACCTCTGGAGTTTTCAAAGGATTTGAGGCCTCCTGTCGCAATGAAGTGGGGAACTAGGTCTTTCTCTGTGGTCTCCACAGGGGATTCAGACACCCTTTCGTCTTGGGAGATGCAAGACGAGCCTGCATTCCAGTCACTGCAGGGATATTCGGCCTTATTTCGAGTCAGGGCATCGCGGTGTCCATTCCACTTGAGGCCGCAAACTCAGGGTCCCTCTCACATACCTAGAGCTGAGAGAAGCCTCCTCTTGAGGTGCTTGTGGTAAGGTGGTATTCCTCTGGAGTCGAAGCCAGGGACTAACCTCTCATCTCGAGTTGATTTTTGGCCCACGGAGCTCTTTCGTGTTGCTACAGTGACCTCAGGATCCCTCTAGCCTTGAAACAGTGTTCTTGGGGTTTCTCTGGAGTGCCATCAAGGAAATCAAGGCTCCTTTCATGTGTGATGTGCAACACAGAATTGCTCTGCACGCAGTGCAGGGGAATCGGGCCTCATCTCGCGGCGAGGGGGAAGTCTCATGGTTTTTCTCGAGTTGCGGCGGGAACCTGGGGTATATTCTCGAGTTACGACGGGGATGGCCCTTTCACACACGTGTTTGTTCAGCCACGTCAGGACTCTTGCCTAGTTGCGAGACACAACTCGGGATTCTCCTCGAGGCTTGGCAAGGCAATTGGGACGCCTCTCCAGCTGAGGCGGGAGACCAAGGGTCCCTTTCCACGTGCCACAGGAATCCTGGGACTCCTATCAAGTTTCACGAGGAGTCAGGCATCCTCTCCTTTGGAGGCACTGATCTCCGCGTACCTCTGGAGTTTTCAAAGGATGTGAGGCCTCCGGTCGCGATGAGGTGGGGAACTAGGTCTTTCTCTGTGGTCTCCACAGGGGATTCAGACATCCTTTCATCTTGGGAGATGCAAGACGAGCCTGCATTCAAGTCACTGCAGGGATATCCAGCCTTATTTCGCGTCAGGGCATCGCGGTGTCCATTCCACTTGAGGCCGCAAACTCAGGGTCCCTCTCACATACCTAGAGCTGAGAGAAGCCTCCTCTTGAGGTGCTTGTGGTAAGGTGGTATTCCTCTGGAGTCGAAGCCAGGGACTAACCTCTCATCTCGAGTTGATTTTTGGCCCACGGAGCTCTTTCTTGTTGCTACAGTGACCTCAGGATCCCTCTAGCCTTGAAACAGTGTTCTTGGGGTTTCTCTGGAGTGCCATCAAGGAAATCAAGGCTCCTTTCATGTGTGATGTGCAACACGGAATTGCTCTGCACGCAGTGCAGGGGAATCGGGCCTCATCTCGCGGCGAGGGGGAAGTCTCATGGTTTTTCTCGAGTTGCGGCGGGAACCTGGGGTATATTCTCGAGTTACGACGGGGATGGCCCTTCCACCCACGTGTTTCTTCAGCGACGTCAGGACTCCTGCCTAGTTGCGAGGGACAACTCTGGATTCTCCTCGAGGCTTGGCAGGGCAATTGGGACGCCTCTCCAGCTGAGGCGGGAGACCAAGGGTCCCTTTCCACGTGCCACAGGAATCCTGGGACTCCTATCAAGTTTCACGAGGAGTCAGGCATCGTCTCCTTTGGAGGCACTGATCTCCGCGTACCTCTGGAGTTTTCAAAGGATGTGAGGCTATCGGTCGCAATGAGGTGGGGAACTAAGTCTTTCTCTGTGCTTTCCACAGGGGATTCAGACATCCTTTCATCCTGAGAGAGGCAAGACGAGCCTGCATTGAAGTCACTGCAGGGATATCCGGCCTTATTTCGAGTCAGGGCATCGCGGTGTCCATTCCACTTGAGGCCGCAAACTCAGGGTCCCTCTCACATACCTAGAGCTGAGAGAAGCCTCCTCTTGAGGTGCTTGTGGTAAGGTGGTATTCCTCTGGAGACGAATCCAGGGACTAACCTCTCATTTCGAGGTGATTTTTGGTCCACAGAGTTCTTTCGTGTTGCTACAGTGACCTCAGGATCCCTCTATCCTTGAAACAGTGTTCTTGGGGTTTCTCTGGAGTGCCATCAAGGAAATCAAGGCTCCTTTCATGTGTGATGTGCAAGACAGAATTGCTCTGCACGCAGTACAGGGGAATCGGGCCTCATCTCGCATCGAGGGGGAAGTCTCATGGTTTTTCTCGAGTTGCGGCGGGAACCTGGGGTATATTCTCGAGTTACGACGGGGATGGCCCTTCCACACACGTGTTTGTTCAGCCACGTCAGGACTCCTGCCTAGTTGCGAGGGACAACTCGGGATTCTCCTCGAGGCTTGGCAAGGCAATTGGGACGCCTCTCCAGCTGAGGCGGGAGACCAAGGGTCCCTTTCCACGTGCCACAGGAATCCTGGGACTCCTATCAAGTTTCACGAGGAGTCAGGCATCGTCTCCTTTGGAGGCACTGATCTCCGCGTACCTCTGGAGTTTTCAAAGGATGTGAGGCCTCCGGTCGCGATGAGGTGGGGAACTAGGTCTTTCTCTGTGGTCTCCACAGGGGATTCAGACATCCTTTCATCTTGGGAGATGAAAGACGAGCCTGCATTCAAGTCACTGCAGGGATATCCAGCCTTATTTCGCGTCAGGGCATCGCGGTGTACATTCCACTTGAGGCCGCAAACTCAGGGTCCCTCTCACATACCTAGAGCTGAGAGAAGCCTCCTCTTGAGGTGCTTGTGGTAAGGTGGTATTCCTCTGGAGTCGAAGCCAGGTACTAACCTCTCATCTCGAGTTGATTTTTGGCCCACGGAGCTCTTTCGTGTTGCTACAGTGACCTCAGGATCCCTCTAGCCTTGAAACAGTGTTCTTGGGGTTTCTCTGGAGTGCCATCAAAGAAATCAAGGCTCCTTTCATGTGTGATGTGCAACACGGAATTGCTCTGCACGCAGTGCAGGGGAATCGGGCCTCATCTCGCGGCGAGGGGGAAGTCTCATGGTTTTTCTCGAGTTGCGGCGGGAACCTGGGGTATATTCTCGAGTTACGACGGGGATGGCCCTTCCAACCACGTGTTTCTTCAGCGACGTCAGGACTCCTGCCTAGTTGCGAGGGACAACTCTGGATTCTCCTCGAGGCTTGGCAGGGCAATTGGGACGCCTCTCCAGCTGAGGCGGGAGACCAAGGGTCCCTTTCCACGTGCCACAGGAATCCTGGGACTCCTATCAAGTTTCACGAGGAGTCAGGCATCGTCTCCTTTGGAGGCACTGATCTCCGCGTACCTCTGGAGTTTTCAAAGGATGTGAGGCCTCCGGTCGCGATGAGGTGGGGAACTAAGTCTTTCTCTGTGCTTTCCACAGGGGATTCAGACATCCTTTCATGCTGGGAGAGGCAAGACGAGCCTGCATTGAAGTCACTGCAGGGATATCTGGCCTTATTTCGAGTCAGGGCATCGCGGTGTCCATTCCACTTGAGGCCGCAAACTCAGGGTCCCTCTCACATACCTAGAGCTGAGAGAAGCCTCCTCTTGAGGTGCTTGTGGTAAGGTGGTATTCCTCTGGAGTCGAAGCCAGGGACTAACCTCTCATCTCGAGTTGATTTTTGGCCCACGGAGCTCTTTCGTGTTGCTACAGTGACCTCAGGATCCCTCTAGCCTTGAAACAGTGTTCTTGGGGTTTCTCTGGAGTGCCATCAAGGAAATCAAGGCTCTTTTCATGTGTGATGTGCAACACAGAATTGCTCTGCACGCAGTGCAGGGGAATCGGGCCTCATCTCGCGGCGAGGGGGAAGTCTCATGGTTTTTCTCGAGTTGCGGCGGGAACCTGGGGTATATTCTCGAGTTACGACTGGGATAGCCCTTCCACACACGTGTTTCTTCAGCCACGTCAGGACTCTTGCCTAGTTGCGAGACACAACTCGGGATTCTCCTCGAGGCTTGGCAAGGCAATTGGGACGCCTCTCCAGCTGAGGCGGGAGACCAAGGGTCCCTTTCCACGTGCCACAGGAATCCTGGGACTCCTATCAAGTTTCACGAGGAGTCAGGCATCCTCTCCTTTGGAGGCACTGATCTCCACATACCTCTGGAGTTTTCAAAGGATGTGAGGCCTCCGGTCGCGATGAGGTGGGGAACTAGGTCTTTCTCTGTGGTCTCCACAGGGGATTCAGAAATCCTTTCATCTTGGGAGATGCAAGACGAGCCTGCATTCAAGTCACTGCAGGGATATCCAGCCTTATTTCGAGTCAGGGCATCGCGGTGTCCATTCCACTTGAGGCCGCAAACTCAGGGTCCCTCTCACATACCTAGAGCTGAGAGAAGCCTCCTCTTGAGGTGCTTGTGGTAAGGTGGTATTCCTCTGGAGACGAATCCAGGGACTAACCTCTCATTTCGAGGTGATTTTTGGTCCACAGAGTTCTTTCGTGTTGCTACAGTGACCTCAGGATCCCTCTATCCTTGAAACAGTGTTCTTGGGGTTTCTCTGGAGTGCCATCAAGGAAATCAAGGCTCCTTTCATGTGTGATGTGCAAGACGGAATTGCTCTGCACGCAGTACAGGGGAATCGGGCCTCATCTCGCATCGAGGGGGAAGTCTCATGGTTTTTCTCGAGTTGCGGCGGGAACCTGGGGTATATTCTCGAGTTACGACGGGGATGGCCCTTCCACACACGTGTTTGTTCAGCCACGTCAGGACTCCTGCCTAGTTGCGAGGGACAACTCGAGATTCTCCTCGAGGCTTGGAAGGGCAATTGGAACGCCTCTCCAGCTGAGGCGGGAGACCAAGTGTCCCTTTCCACGTGCCACAGGAATCCTGGGACTCCTATCAAGTTTCACGAGGAGTCAGGCATCGTCTCCTTTGGAGGCACTGATCTCCGCGTACCTCTGGAGTTTTCAAAGGATGTGAGGCCTCCGGTCGCGATGAGGTGGGGAACTAGGTCTTTCTCTGTGGTCTCCACAGGGGATTCAGACATCCTTTCATCTTGGGAGATGCAAGACGAGCCTGCATTCAAGTCACTGCAGGGATATCCGGCCTTATTTCGCGTCAGGGCATCACGGTGTCCATTCCACTTGAGGCCGCAAACTCAGGATCCCTCTCACATACCTAGAGCTGAGAGAAGCCTCCTCTTGAGGTGCTTGTGGTAAGGTGGTATTCCTCATGAGTCGAAGCTAGGGACTAACCTCTCATCTCGTGTTGATTCTTGGTCCACGGAGCTCTTTCGTGTTGCTACAGTGACCTCAGGATCCCTCTAGCCTTGAAACAGTGTTCTTGGGGTTTCTCTGGAGTGCCATCAAGGAAATCAAGGCTCCTTTCATGTGTGATGTGCAACACGGAATTGCTCTGCACGCAGTGCAGGGGAATCGGGCCTCATCTCGCGGTGAGGGGGAAGTCTCATCGTTTTTCTCGAGTTGCGGCGGGAACCTGGGGTATATTCTCGAGTTACGACGGGGATGGCCCTTCCACCCACGTGTTTCTTCAGCCACGTCAGGACTCCTGCCTAGTTGCGAGGGACAACTCGGGATTCTCCTCGAGGCTTGGCAAGGCAATTGGGACGCCTCTCCCGCTGAGGCGGGAGACCAAGTGTCCTTTTCCAAGTGCCACAGGAATCCTGGGACTCCTATCAAGTTTCACGAGGAGTCAGGCATCGTCTCCTTTGGAGGCACTGATCTCCGCGTACCTCTGGAGTTTTCAAAGGATTTGAGGCTATCGGTCGCGATGAGGTGGGGAACTAAGTCTTTCTCTGTGCTTTCCACAGGGGATTCAGACATCCTTTCGTCCTGGGAGATGCAAGACGAGCCTGCATTGAAGTCACTGCAGAGATATCCGGCCTTATTTCGAGTCAGGGCATCGCGGTGTCCATTCCACTTGAGGCCGCAAACTCAGGGTCCCTCTCACATACCTAGAGCTGAGAGAAGCCTCCTCTTGAGGTGCTTGTGGTAAGGTGGTATTCCTCTGGAGACAAATCCAGGGACTAACCTCTCTTTTCGAGTTGATTTTTGGTCCACAGAGTTCTTTCGTGTTGCTACAGTGACCTCAGGATCCCTCTATCCTTGAAACAGTGTTCTTGGGGTTTCTCTGGAGTGCCATCAAGGAAATCAAGGCTCCTTTCATGTGTGATGTGCAAGACGGAATTGCTCTGCACGCAGTACAGGGGAATCGGGCCTCATCTCGCATCGAATGGGAAGTCTCATGGTTTTTCTCGAGTTGCGGCGGGAACCTGGGGTATATTCTCGAGTTACGACGGGGATGGCCCTTCCACCCACGTGTTTCTTCAGCGACGTCAGGACTCCTGCCTAGTTGCGAGGGACAACTCGGGATTCTCCTCGAGGCTTGGCAGGGCAATTGGAACGCCTCTCCAGCTGAGGCGGGAGACCAAGGGTCCCTTTCCACGTGCCACAAGAATCCTGGGACTCCTATCAAGTTTCACGAGGAGTCAGGCATCGTCTCCTTTGGAGGCACTGATCTCCGCGTACCTCTGGAGTTTTCAAAGGATGTGAGGCCTCCGGTCGCGATGAGGTGGGGAACTAGGTGTTTCTCTGTGGTCTCCACAGGGGATTCAGACATCCTTTCTTCTTGGGAGATGCAAGACGAGCCTGCATTCAAGTCACTGCAGGGATATCCGGCCTTATTTCGAGTCAGGGCATCGCGGTGTCCATTCCACTTGAGGCCGCAAACTCAGGATCCCTCTCACATACCTAGAGCTGAGAGAAGCCTCCTCTTGAAGTGCTTGTTGTAAAGTGGTATTCCTCAGGAGTCGAAGCCAGGGACTAACCTCTCATCTCGTGTTGATTCTTGGTCCACGGAGCTCTTTCGTGTTGCTACAGTGACCTCAGGATCCCTCTAGCCTTGAAACAGTGTTCTTGGGGTTTCTCTGGAGTGCCATCAAGGAAATCAAGGCTCCTTTCATGTGTGATGTGCAACACGGAATTGCTCTGCACGCAGTGCAGGGGAATCGGGCCTCATCTCGCGGCGAGGGGGAAGTCTCATGGTTTTTCTCGAGTTGCGGCGGGAACCTGGGGTATATTCTCGAGTTACGACGGGGATGGCCCTTCCACCCACGTGTTTCTTCAGCGACGTCAGGACTCCTGCCTAGTTGCGAGGGACAACTCTGGATTCTCCTCGAGGCTTGGCAGGGCAATTGGGACGCCTCTCCAGCTGAGGCGGGAGACCAAGGGTCCCTTTCCACGTGCCACAGGAATCCTGGGACTCCTATCAAGTTTCACGAGGAGTCAGGCATCGTCTCCTTTGGAGGCACTGATCTCCGCGTACCTCTGGAGTTTTCAAAGGATGTGAGGCTATCGGTCGCAATGAGGTGGGGAACTAAGTCTTTCTCTGTGCTTTCCACAGGGGATTCAGACATCCTTTCATCCTGAGAGAGGCAAGACGAGCCTGCATTGAAGTCACTGCAGGGATATCCGGCCTTATTTCGAGTCAGGGCATCGCGGTGTCCATTCCACTTGAGGCCGCAAACTCAGGGTCCCTCTCACATACCTAGAGCTGAGAGAAGCCTCCTCTTGAGGTGCTTGTGGTAAGGTGGTATTCCTCTGGAGACGAATCCAGGGACTAACCTCTCATTTCGAGGTGATTTTTGGTCCACAGAGTTCTTTCGTGTTGCTACAGTGACCTCAGGATCCCTCTATCCTTGAAACAGTGTTCTTGGGGTTTCTCTGGAGTGCCATCAAGGAAATCAAGGCTCCTTTCATGTGTGATGTGCAAGACAGAATTGCTCTGCACGCAGTACAGGGGAATCGGGCCTCATCTCGCATCGAGGGGGAAGTCTCATGGTTTTTCTCGAGTTGCGGCGGGAACCTGGGGTATATTCTCGAGTTACGACGGGGATGGCCCTTCCACACACGTGTGTGTTCAGCCACGTCAGGACTCCTGCCTAGTTGCGAGGGACAACTCGGGATTCTCCTCGAGGCTTGGCAAGGCAATTGGGACGCCTCTCCAGCTGAGGCGGGAGACCAAGGGTCCCTTTCCACGTGCCACAGGAATCCTGGGACTCCTATCAAGTTTCACGAGGAGTCAGGCATCGTCTCCTTTGGAGGCACTGATCTCCGCGTACCTCTGGAGTTTTCAAAGGATGTGAGGCCTCCGGTCGCGATGAGGTGGGGAACTAGGTCTTTCTCTGTGGTCTCCACAGGGGATTCAGACATCCTTTCATCTTGGGAGATGCAAGACGAGCCTGCATTCAAGTCACTGCAGGGATATCCAGCCTTATTTCGCGTCAGGGCATCGCGGTGTACATTCCACTTGAGGCCGCAAACTCAGGGTCCCTCTCACATACCTAGAGCTGAGAGAAGCCTCCTCTTGAGGTGCTTGTGGTAAGGTGGTATTCCTCTGGAGTCGAAGCCAGGTACTAACCTCTCATCTCAAGTTGATTTTTGGCCCACGGAGCTCTTTCGTGTTGCTACGACCTCAGGATCCCTCTAGCCTTGAAACAGTGTTCTTGGGGTTTCTCTGGAGTGCCATCAAAGAAATCAAGGCTCCTTTCATGTGTGATGTGCAACACGGAATTGCTCTGCACGCAGTGCAGGGGAATCGGGCCTCATCTCGCGGCGAGGGGGAAGTCTCATGGTTTTTCTCGAGTTGCGGCGGGAACCTGGGGTATATTCTCGAGTTACGACGGGGATGGCCCTTCCACCCACGTGTTTCTTCAGCGACGTCAGGACTCCTGCCTAGTTGCGAGGGACAACTCTGGATTCTCCTCGAGGCTTGGCAGGGCAATTGGGACGCCTCTCCAGCTGAGGCGGGAGACCAAGGGTCCCTTTCCACGTGCCACAGGAATCCTGGGACTCCTATCAAGTTTCACGAGGAGTCAGGCATCGTCTCCTTTGGAGGCACTGATCTCCGCGTACCTCTGGAGTTTTCAAAGGATGTGAGGCCTCCGGTCGCGATGAGGTGGGGAACTAAGTCTTTCTCTGTGCTTTCCACAGGGGATTCAGACATCCTTTCATGCTGGGAGAGGCAAGACGAGCCTGCATTGAAGTCACTGCAGGGATATCCGGCCTTATTTCGAGTCAGGGCATCGCGGTGTCCATTCCACTTGAGGCCGCAAACTCAGGGTCCCTCTCACATACCTAGAGCTGAGAGAAGCCTCCTCTTGAGGTGCTTGTGGTAAGGGGGTATTCCTCAGGAGTCGAAGCTAGGGACTAACCTCTCATCTCGTGTTGATTCTTGGTCCACGGAGCTCTTTCGTGTTGCTACAGTGACCTCAGGATCGCTCCAGCCTTGAAACAGTGTTCTTGGGGTTTCTCTGGAGTGCCATCAAGGAAATCAAGGCTCCTTTCATGTGTGATGTGCAACACGGAATTGCTCTGCACGCAGTGCAGGGGAATCGGGCCTCATCTCGCAGCGAGGGGGAAGTCTCATGGTTTTTCTCGAGTTGCGGCGGGAACCTGGGGTATATTCTCGAGTTACGACGGGGATGGCCCTTCCACCCACGTGTTTCTTCAGCGACGTCAGGACTCCTGCCTAGTTGCGAGGGACAACTCTGGATTCTCCTCGAGGCTTGGCAGGGCAATTGGGACGCCTCTCCAGCTGAGGCGGGAGACCAAGTGTCCCTTTCCAAGTGCCACAGGAATCCTGGGACTCCTATCAAGTTTCACGAGGAGTCAGGCATCGTCTCCTTTGGAGGCACTGATCTCCGCGTACCTCTGGAGTTTTCAAAGGATGTGAGGCCTCCGGTCGCGATGAGGTGGGGAACTAGGTGTTTCTCTGTGGTCTCCACAGGGGATTCAGACATCCTTTCTTCTTGGGAGATGCAAGACGAGCCTGCATTCAAGTCACTGCAGGGATATCCGGCCTTATTTCGAGTCAGGGCATCGCGGTGTCCATTCCACTTGAGGCCGCAAACTCAGGATCCCTCTCACATACCTAGAGCTGAGAGAAGCCTCCTCTTGAAGTGCTTGTGGTAAAGTGGTATTCCTCAGGAGTCGAAGCCAGGGACTAACCTCTCATCTCGTGTTGATTCTTGGTCCACGGAGCTCTTTCGTGTTGCTACAGTGACCTCAGGATCCCTCTAGCCTTGAAACAGTGTTCTTGGGGTTTCTCTGGAGTGCCATCAAGGAAATCAAGGCTCCTTTCATGTGTGATGTGCAACACGGAATTGCTCTGCACGCAGTGCAGGGGAATCGGGCCTCATCTCGCGGCGAGGGGGAAGTCTCATGGTTTTTCTCGAGTTGCGGCGGGAACCTGGGGTATATTCTCGAGTTACGACGGGGATGGCCCTTAAACACACGTGTGTGTTCAGCCATGTCAGGACTCCTGCCTAGTTGCGAGGGACAACTCGGGATTCTCCTCGAGGCTTTGCAGGGCAATTGGGACGCCTCTCCAGCTGAGACGGGAGACCAAGTGTCCCTTTCCACGTGCCACAGGAATCCTGGGTCTCCTATCAAGTTTCACGAGGAGTCAGGCATCGTCTCCTTTGGAGGCACTGATCTCCGCATACCTCTGGAGTTTTCAAAGGATTTGAGGCCTCCTGTCGCAATGAAGTGGGGAACTACGTCTTTCTCTGTGGTCTCCACAGGGGATTCAGACACCCTTTCATCCTGGGAGAGGCAAGACGAGCCTGCATTGAAGTCACTGCAGGGATATCCGGCCTTATTTCGAGTCAGGGCATCGCGGTGTCCATTCCACTTGAGGCCGCAAACTCAGGGTCCCTCTCACGTACCTAGAGCTGAGAGAAGCCTCCTCTTGAGGTGCTTGTGGTAAGGTGGTATTCCTCTGGAGACGAATCCAGGGACTAACCTCTCATTTCGAGGTGATTTTTGGTCCACAGAGTTCTTTCGTGTTGCTACAGTGACCTCAGGATCCCTCTATCCTTGAAACAGTGTTCTTGGGGTTTCTCTGGAGTGCCATCAATGAAATCAAGGCTCCTTTCATGTGTGATGTGCAAGACGGAATTGCTCTGCACGCAGTACAGGGGAATCGGGCCTCATCTCGCATCGAGGGGGAAGTCTCATGGTTTTTCTCGAGTTGCGGCGGGAACCTGGGGTATATTCTCGAGTTACGACGGGGATGGCCCTTCCACACACGTGTTTGTTCAGCCACGTCAGGACTCCTGCCTAGTTGCGAGGGACAACTCGGGATTCTCCTCGAGGCTTGGCAAGGCAATTGGGACGCCTCTCCAGCTGAGGCGGGAGACCAAGGGTCCCTTTCCACGTGCCACAGGAATCCTGGGACTCCTATCAAGTTTCACGAGGAGTCAGGCATCGTCTCCTTTGGAGGCACTGATCTCCGCGTACCTCTGGAGTTTTCAAAGGATGTGAGGCCTCCGGTCGCGATGAGGTGGGGAACTAGGTCTTTCTCTGTGGTCTCCACAGGGGATTCAGACATCCTTTCATCTTGGGAGATGCAAGACGAGCCTGCATTCAAGTCACTGCAGGGATATCCAGCCTTATTTCGCGTCAGGGCATCGCGGTGTCCATTCCACTTGAGGCCGCAAACTCAGGGTCCCTCTCACATACCTAGAGCTGAGAGAAGCCTCCTCTTGAGGTGCTTGTGGTAAGGTGGTATTCCTCTGGAGTCGAAGCCAGGTACTAACCTCTCATCTCGAGTTGATTTTTGGCCCACGGAGCTCTTTCGTGTTGCTACGACCTCAGGATCCCTCTAGCCTTGAAACAGTGTTCTTGGGGTTTCTCTGGAGTGCCATCAAAGAAATCAAGGCTCCTTTCATGTGTGATGTGCAACACGGAATTGCTCTGCACGCAGTGCAGGGGAATCGGGCCTCATCTCGCGGCGAGGGGGAAGTCTCATGGTTTTTCTCGAGTTGCGGCGGGAACCTGGGGTATATTCTCGAGTTACGACGGGGATGGCCCTTCCAACCACGTGTTTCTTCAGCGACGTCAGGACTCCTGCCTAGTTGCGAGGGACAACTCTGGATTCTCCTCGAGGCTTGGCAGGGCAATTGGGACGCCTCTCCAGCTGAGGCGGGAGACCAAGGGTCCCTTTCCACGTGCCACAGGAATCCTGGGACTCCTATCAAGTTTCACGAGGAGTCAGGCATCGTCTCCTTTGGAGGCACTGATCTCCGCGTACCTCTGGAGTTTTCAAAGGATGTGAGGCCTCCGGTCGCGATGAGGTGGGAAACTAAGTCTTTCTCTGTGCTTTCCACAGGGGATTCAGACATCCTTTCATGCTGGGAGAGGCAAGACGAGCCTGCATTGAAGTCACTGCAGGGATATCCGGCCTTATTTCGAGTCAGGGCATCGCGGTGTCCATTCCACTTGAGGCCGCAAACTCAGGGTCCCTCTCACATACCTAGAGCTGAGAGAAGCCTCCTCTTGAGGTGCATGTGGTAAGGGGGTATTCCTCAGGAGTCGAAGCTAGGGACTAATCTCTCATCTCGTGTTGATTCTTGGTCCACGGAGCTCTTTCGTGTTGCTACAGTGACCTCAGGATCCCTCTAGCCTTGAAACAGTGTTCTTGGGGTTTCTCTGGAGTGCCATCAAGGAAATCAAGGCTCCTTTCATGTGTGATGTGCAACACGGAATTGCTCTGCACGCAGTGCAGGGGAATCGGGCCTCATCTCGCAGCGAGGGGGAAGTCTCATGGTTTTTCTCGAGTTGCGGCGGAAACCTGGGGTATATTCTCGAGTTACGACGGGGATGGCCCTTCCACCCACGTGTTTCTTCAGCGACGTCAGGACTCCTGCCTAGTTGCGAGGGACAACTCTGGATTCTCCTCGAGGCTTGGCAGGGCAATAGGGACGCCTCTCCAGCTGAGGCGGGAGACCAAGTGTCCCTTTCCAAGTGCCACAGGAATCCTGGGACTCCTATCAAGTTTCACGAGGAGTCAGGCATCGTCTCCTTTGGAGGCACTGATCTCCGCGTACCTCTGGAGTTTTCAAAGGATGTGAGGCCTCCGGTCGCGATGAGGTGGGGAACTAGGTGTTTCTCTGTGGTCTCCACAGGGGATTCAGACATCCTTTCTTCTTGGGAGATGCAAGACGAGCCTGCATTGAAGTCACTGCAGGGATATCCGGCCTTATTTCGAGTCAGGGCATCGCGGTGTCCATTCCACTTTAGGCCGCAAACTCAGGATCCCTCTCACATACCTAGAGCTGAGAGAAGCCTCCTCTTGAAGTGCTTGTTGTAAAGTGGTATTCCTCAGGAGTCGAAGCCAGGGACTAACCTCTCATCTCGTGTTGATTCTTGGTCCACGGAGCTCTTTCGTGTTGCTACAGTGACCTCAGGATCCCTCTAGCCTTGAAACAGTGTTCTTGGGGTTTCTCTGGAGTGCCATCAAGGAAATCAAGGCTCCTTTCATGTGTGATGTGCAACACGGAATTGCTCTGCACGCAGTGCAGGGGAATCGGGCCTCATCTCGCGGCGAGGGGGAAGTCTCATGGTTTTTCTCGAGTTGCGGCGGGAACCTGGGGTATATTCTCGAGTTACGATGGGGATGGCCCTTAAACACACGTGTGTGTTCAGCCATGTCAGGACTCCTGCCTAGTTGCGAGGGACAACTCGGGATTCTCCTCGAGGCTTGGCAAGGCAATTGGGACGCCTCTCCAGCTGAGGCGGGAGACCAAGGGTCCCTTTCCACGTGCCACAGGAATCCTGGGACTCCTATCAAGTTTCACGAGGAGTCAGGCATCGTCTCCTTTGGAGGCACTGATCTCCGCGTACCTCTGGAGTTTTCAAAGGATGTGAGGCCTCCGGTCGCGATGAGGTGGGGAACTAGGTCTTTCTCTGTGGTCTCCACAGGGGATTCAGACATCCTTTCATCTTGGGAGATGCAAGACGAGCCTGCATTCAAGTCACTGCAGGGATATCCAGCCTTATTTCGCGTCAGGGCATCGCGGTGTCCATTCCACTTGAGGCCGCAAACTCAGGGTCCCTCTCACATACCTAGAGCTGAGAGAAGCCTCCTCTTGAGGTGCTTGTGGTAAGGTGGTATTCCTCTGGAGTCGAAGCCAGGTACTAACCTCTCATCTCGAGTTGATTTTTGGCCCACGGAGCTCTTTCGTGTTGCTACGACCTCAGGATCCCTCTAGCCTTGAAACAGTGTTCTTGGGGTTTCTCTGGAGTGCCATCAAAGAAATCAAGGCTCCTTTCATGTGTGATGTGCAACACGGAATTGCTCTGCACGCAGTGCAGGGGAATCGGGCCTCATCTCGCGGCGAGGGGGAAGTCTCATGGTTTTTCTCGAGTTGCGGCGGGAACCTGGGGTATATTCTCGAGTTACGACGGGGATGGCCCTTCCACCCACGTGTTTCTTCAGCGACGTCAGGACTCCTGCCTAGTTGCGAGGGACAACTCTGGATTCTCCTCGAGGCTTGGCAGGGCAATTGGGACGCCTCTCCAGCTGAGGCGGGAGACCAAGGGTCCCTTTCCACGTGCCACAGGAATCCTGGGACTCCTATCAAGTTTCACGAGGAGTCAGGCATCGTCTCCTTTGGAGGCACTGATCTCCGCGTACCTCTGGAGTTTTCAAAGGATGTGAGGCCTCCGGTCGCGATGAGGTGGGAAACTAAGTCTTTCTCTGTGCTTTCCACAGGGGATTCAGACATCCTTTCATGCTGGGAGAGGCAAGACGAGCCTGCATTGAAGTCACTGCAGGGATATCCGGCCTTATTTCGAGTCAGGGCATCGCGGTGTCCATTCCACTTGAGGCCGCAAACTCAGGGTCCCTCTCACATACCTAGAGCTGAGAGAAGCCTCCTCTTGAGGTGCATGTGGTAAGGGGGTATTCCTCAGGAGTCGAAGCTAGGGACTAATCTCTCATCTCGTGTTGATTCTTGGTCCACGGAGCTCTTTCGTGTTGCTACAGTGACCTCAGGATCCCTCTAGCCTTGAAACAGTGTTCTTGGGGTTTCTCTGGAGTGCCATCAAGGAAATCAAGGCTCCTTTCATGTGTGATGTGCAACACGGAATTGCTCTGCACGCAGTGCAGGGTAATCGGGCCTCATCTCGCAGCGAGGGGGAAGTCTCATGGTTTTTCTCGAGTTGCGGCGGAAACCTGGGGTATATTCTCGAGTTACGACGGGGATGGCCCTTCCACCCACGTGTTTCTTCAGCGACGTCAGGACTCCTGCCTAGTTGCGAGGGACAACTCTGGATTCTCCTCGAGGCTTGGCAGGGCAATAGGGACGCCTCTCCAGCTGAGGCGGGAGACCAAGTGTCCCTTTCCAAGTGCCACAGGAATCCTGGGACTCCTATCAAGTTTCACGAGGAGTCAGGCATCGTCTCCTTTGGAGGCACTGATCTCCGCGTACCTCTGGAGTTTTCAAAGGATGTGAGGCCTCCGGTCGCGATGAGGTGGGGAACTAGGTGTTTCTCTGTGGTCTCCACAGGGGATTCAGACATCCTTTCTTCTTGGGAGATGCAAGACGAGCCTGCATTGAAGTCACTGCAGGGATATCCGGCCTTATTTCGAGTCAGGGCATCGCGGTGTCCATTCCACTTTAGGCCGCAAACTCAGGATCCCTCTCACATACCTAGAGCTGAGAGAAGCCTCCTCTTGAAGTGCTTGTTGTAAAGTGGTATTCCTCAGGAGTCGAAGCCAGGGACTAACCTCTCATCTCGTGTTGATTCTTGGTCCACGGAGCTCTTTCGTGTTGCTACAGTGACCTCAGGATCCCTCTAGCCTTGAAACAGTGTTCTTGGGGTTTCTCTGGAGTGCCATCAAGGAAATCAAGGCTCCTTTCATGTGTGATGTGCAACACGGAATTGCTCTGCACGCAGTGCAGGGGAATCGGGCCTCATCTCGCGGCGAGGGGGAAGTCTCATGGTTTTTCTCGAGTTGCGGCGGGAACCTGGGGTATATTCTCGAGTTACGATGGGGATGGCCCTTAAACACACGTGTGTGTTCAGCCATGTCAGGACTCCTGCCTAGTTGCGAGGGACAACTCGGGATTCTCCTCGAGGCTTTGCAGGGCAATTGGGACGCCTCTCCAGCTGAGACGGGAGACCAAGGGTCCCTTTCCACGTGCCACAGGAATCCTGGGTCTCCTATCAAGTTTCACGAGGAGTCAGGCATCGTCTCCTTTGGAGGCACTGATCTCCGCATACCTCTGGAGTTTTCAAAGGATTTGAGGCCTCCTGTCGCAATGAAGTGGGGAACTAGGTCTTTCTCTGTGGTCTCCACAGGGGATTCAGACACCCTTTCGTCTTGGGAGATGCAAGACGAGCCTGCATTCCAGTCACTGCAGGGATATTCGGCCTTATTTAGAGTCAGGGCATGGCGGTTTCCATTCCACTTGAGGCCGCAAACTCAGGGTCCCTCTCACATACCTAGAGCTGAGAGAAGCCTCCTCTTGAGGTGCTTGTGGTAAGGTGGTATTCCTCTGGAGTCGAAGCCAGGGACTAACCTCTCATCTCGAGTTGATTTTTGGCCCACGGAGCTCTTTCGTGTTGCTACAGTGACCTCAGGATCCCTCTAGCCTTGAAACAGTGTTCTTGGGGTTTCTCTGGAGTGCCATCAAGGAAATCAAGGCTCTTTTCATGTGTGATGTGCAACACAGAATTGCTCTGCACGCAGTGCAGGGGAATCGGGCCTCATCTCGCGGCGAGGGGGAAGTCTCATGGTTTTTCTCGAGTTGCGGCGGGAACCTGGGGTATATTCTCGAGTTACGACTGGGATAGCCCTTCCACACACGTGTTTCTTCAGCCACGTCAGGACTCTTGCCTAGTTGCGAGACACAACTCGGGATTCTCCTCGAGGCTTGGCAAGGCAATTGGGACGCCTCTCCAGCTGAGGCGGGAGACCAAGGGTCCCTTTCCACGTGCCACAGGAATCCTGGGACTCCTATCAAGTTTCACGAGGAGTCAGGCATCCTCTCCTTTGGAGGCACTGATCTCCGCATACCTCTGGAGTTTTCAAAGGATGTGAGGCCTCCGGTCGCGATGAGGTGGGGAACTAGGTCTTTCTCTGTGGTCTCCACAGGGGATTCAGAAATCCTTTCATCTTGGGAGATGCAAGACGAGCCTGCATTCAAGTCACTGCAGGGATATCCAGCCTTATTTCGAGTCAGGGCATCGCGGTGTCCATTCCACTTGAGGCCGCAAACTCAGGGTCCCTCTCACATACCTAGAGCTGAGAGAAGCCTCCTCTTGAGGTGCTTGTGGTAAGGTGGTATTCCTCTGGAGACGAATCCAGGGACTAACCTCTCATTTCGAGGTGATTTTTGGTCCACAGAGTTCTTTCGTGTTGCTACAGTGACCTCAGGATCCCTCTATCCTTGAAACAGTGTTCTTGGGGTTTCTCTGGAGTGCCATCAAGGAAATCAAGGCTCCTTTCATGTGTGATGTGCAACACGGAATTGCTCTGCACGCAGTGCAGGGGAATCGGGCCTCATCTCGCGGCGAGGGGGAAGTCTCATGGTTTTTCTCGAGTTGCGGCGGGAACCTGGGGTATATTCTCGAGTTACGACGGGGATGGCCCTTCCACCCACGTGTTTCTTCAGCGACGTCAGGACTCCTGCCTAGTTGCGAGGGACAACTCTGGATTCTCCTCGAGGCTTGGCAGGGCAATTGGGACGCCTCTCCAGCTGAGGCGGGAGACCAAGGGTCCCTTTCCACGTGCCACAGGAATCCTGGGACTCCTATCAAGTTTCACGAGGAGTCAGGCATCGTCTCCTTTGGAGGCACTGATCTCCGCGTACCTCTGGAGTTTTCAAAGGATGTGAGGCTATCGGTCGCAATGAGGTGGGGAACTAAGTCTTTCTCTGTGCTTTCCACAGGGGATTCAGACATCCTTTCATCCTGGGAGAGGCAAGACGAGCCTGCATTGAAGTCACTGCAGGGATATCCGGCCTTATTTCGAGTCAGGGCATCGCGGTGTCCATTCCACTTGAGGCCGCAAACTCAGGGTCCCTCTCACATACCTAGAGCTGAGAGAAGCCTCCTCTTGAGGTGCTTGTGGTAAGGTGGTATTCCTCAGGAGTCGAATCCAGGGACTAACCTCTCATTTCGAGGTGATTTTTGGTCCACAGAGTTCTTTCGTGTTGCTACAGTGACCTCAGGATCCCTCTATCCTTGAAACAGTGTTCTTGGGGTTTCTCTGGAGTGCCATCAAGGAAATCAAGGCTCCTTTCATGTGTGATGTGCAAGACGGAATTGCTCTGCACGCAGTACAGGGGAATCGGGCCTCATCTCGCATCGAGGGGGAAGTCTCATGGTTTTTCTCGAGTTGCGGCGGGAACCTGGGGTATATTCTCGAGTTACGACGGGGATGGCCCTTCCACACACGTGTTTGTTCAGCCACGTCAGGACTCCTGCCTAGTTGCGAGGGACAACTCGGGATTCTCCTCGAGGCTTGGCAAGGCAATTGGGACGCCTCTCCAGCTGAGGCGGGAGACCAAGGGTCCCTTTCCACGTGCCACAGGAATCCTGGGACTCCTATCAAGTTTCACGAGGAGTCAGGCATCGTCTCCTTTGGAGGCACTGATCTCCGCGTACCTCTGGAGTTTTCAAAGGATGTGAGGCCTCCGGTCGCGATGAGGTGGGGAACTAGGTGTTTCTCTGTGGTCTCCACAGGGGATTCAGACATCCTTTCTTCTTGGGAGATGCAAGACGAGCCTGCATTGAAGTCACTGCAGGGATATCCGGCCTTATTTCGAGTCAGGGCATCGCGGTGTCCATTCCACTTGAGGCCGCAAACTCAGGGTCCCTCTCACATACCTAGAGCTGAGAGAAGCCTCCTCTTGAGGTGCTTGTGGTAAGGGGGTATTCCTCAGGAGTCGAAGCTAGGGACTAACCTCTCATCTCGTGTTGATTCTTGGTCCACGGAGCTCTTTCGTGTTGCTACAGTGACCTCAGGATCGCTCCAGCCTTGAAACAGTGTTCTTGGGGTTTCTCTGGAGTGCCATCAAGGAAATCAAGGCTCCTTTCATGTGTGATGTGCAACACGGAATTGCTCTGCACGCAGTGCAGGGGAATCGGGCCTCATCTCGCAGCGAGGGGGAAGTCTCATGGTTTTTCTCGAGTTGCGGCGGGAACCTGGGGTATATTCTCGAGTTACGACGGGGATGGCCCTTCCACCCACGTGTTTCTTCAGCGACGTCAGGACTCCTGCCTAGTTGCGAGGGACAACTCTGGATTCTCCTCGAGGCTTGGCAGGGCAATTGGGACGCCTCTCCAGCTGAGGCGGGAGACCAAGTGTCCCTTTCCAAGTGCCACAGGAATCCTGGGACTCCTATCAAGTTTCACGAGGAGTCAGGCATCGTCTCCTTTGGAGGCACTGATCTCCGCGTACCTCTGGAGTTTTCAAAGGATGTGAGGCCTCCGGTCGCGATGAGGTGGGGAACTAGGTGTTTCTCTGTGGTCTCCACAGGGGATTCAGACATCCTTTCTTCTTGGGAGATGCAAGACGAGCCTGCATTCAAGTCACTGCAGGGATATCCGGCCTTATTTCGAGTCAGGGCATCGCGGTGTCCATTCCACTTGAGGCCGCAAACTCAGGATCCCTCTCACATACCTAGAGCTGAGAGAAGCCTCCTCTTGAAGTGCTTGTGGTAAAGTGGTATTCCTCAGGAGTCGAAGCCAGGGACTAACCTCTCATCTCGTGTTGATTCTTGGTCCACGGAGCTCTTTCGTGTTGCTACAGTGACCTCAGGATCCCTCTAGCCTTGAAACAGTGTTCTTGGGGTTTCTCTGGAGTGCCATCAAGGAAATCAAGGCTCCTTTCATGTGTGATGTGCAACACGGAATTGCTCTGCACGCAGTGCAGGGGAATCGGGCCTCATCTCGCGGCGAGGGGGAAGTCTCATGGTTTTTCTCGAGTTGCGGCGGGAACCTGGGGTATATTCTCGAGTTACGACGGGGATGGCCCTTAAACACACGTGTGTGTTCAGCCATGTCAGGACTCCTGCCTAGTTGCGAGGGACAACTCGGGATTCTCCTCGAGGCTTTGCAGGGCAATTGGGACGCCTCTCCAGCTGAGACGGGAGACCAAGTGTCCCTTTCCACGTGCCACAGGAATCCTGGGTCTCCTATCAAGTTTCACGAGGAGTCAGGCATCGTCTCCTTTGGAGGCACTGATCTCCGCATACCTCTGGAGTTTTCAAAGGATTTGAGGCCTCCTGTCGCAATGAAGTGGGGAACTACGTCTTTCTCTGTGGTCTCCACAGGGGATTCAGACACCCTTTCATCCTGGGAGAGGCAAGACGAGCCTGCATTGAAGTCACTGCAGGGATATCCGGCCTTATTTCGAGTCAGGGCATCGCGGTGTCCATTCCACTTGAGGCCGCAAACTCAGGGTCCCTCTCACGTACCTAGAGCTGAGAGAAGCCTCCTCTTGAGGTGCTTGTGGTAAGGTGGTATTCCTCTGGAGACGAATCCAGGGACTAACCTCTCATTTCGAGGTGATTTTTGGTCCACAGAGTTCTTTCGTGTTGCTACAGTGACCTCAGGATCCCTCTATCCTTGAAACAGTGTTCTTGGGGTTTCTCTGGAGTGCCATCAATGAAATCAAGGCTCCTTTCATGTGTGATGTGCAAGACGGAATTGCTCTGCACGCAGTACAGGGGAATCGGGCCTCATCTCGCATCGAGGGGGAAGTCTCATGGTTTTTCTCGAGTTGCGGCGGGAACCTGGGGTATATTCTCGAGTTACGACGGGGATGGCCCTTCCACACACGTGTTTGTTCAGCCACGTCAGGACTCCTGCCTAGTTGCGAGGGACAACTCGGGATTCTCCTCGAGGCTTGGCAAGGCAATTGGGACGCCTCTCCAGCTGAGGCGGGAGACCAAGGGTCCCTTTCCACGTGCCACAGGAATCCTGGGACTCCTATCAAGTTTCACGAGGAGTCAGGCATCGTCTCCTTTGGAGGCACTGATCTCCACGTACCTCTGGAGTTTTCAAAGGATGTGAGGCCTCCGGTCGCGATGAGGTGGGGAACTAGGTCTTTCTCTGTGGTCTCCACAGGGGATTCAGACATCCTTTCATCTTGGGAGATGCAAGACGAGCCTGCATTCAAGTCACTGCAGGGATATCCAGCCTTATTTCGCGTCAGGGCATCGCGGTGTCCATTCCACTTGAGGCCGCAAACTCAGGGTCCCTCTCACATACCTAGAGCTGAGAGAAGCCTCCTCTTGAGGTGCTTGTGGTAAGGTGGTATTCCTCTGGAGTCGAAGCCAGGTACTAACCTCTCATCTCGAGTTGATTTTTGGCCCACGGAGCTCTTTCGTGTTGCTACGACCTCAGGATCCCTCTAGCCTTGAAACAGTGTTCTTGGGGTTTCTCTGGAGTGCCATCAAAGAAATCAAGGCTCCTTTCATGTGTGATGTGCAACACGGAATTGCTCTGCACGCAGTGCAGGGGAATCGGGCCTCATCTCGCGGCGAGGGGGAAGTCTCATGGTTTTTCTCGAGTTGCGGCGGGAACCTGGGGTATATTCTCGAGTTACGACGGGGATGGCCCTTCCACCCACGTGTTTCTTCAGCGACGTCAGGACTCCTGCCTAGTTGCGAGGGACAACTCTGGATTCTCCTCGAGGCTTGGCAGGGCAATTGGGACGCCTCTCCAGCTGAGGCGGGAGACCAGGGGTCCCTTTCCACGTGCCACAGGAATCCTGGGACTCCTATCAAGTTTCACGAGGAGTCAGGCATCGTCTCCTTTGGAGGCACTGATCTCCGCGTACCTCTGGAGTTTTCAAAGGATGTGAGGCCTCCGGTCGCGATGAGGTGGGAAACTAAGTCTTTCTCTGTGCTTTCCACAGGGGATTCAGACATCCTTTCATGCTGGGAGAGGCAAGACGAGCCTGCATTGAAGTCACTGCAGGGATATCCGGCCTTATTTCGAGTCAGGGCATCGCGGTGTCCATTCCACTTGAGGCCGCAAACTCAGGGTCCCTCTCACATACCTAGAGCTGAGAGAAGCCTCCTCTTGAGGTGCATGTGGTAAGGGGGTATTCCTCAGGAGTCGAAGCTAGGGACTAATCTCTCATCTCGTGTTGATTCTTGGTCCACGGAGCTCTTTCGTGTTGCTACAGTGACCTCAGGATCCCTCTAGCCTTGAAACAGTGTTCTTGGGGTTTCTCTGGAGTGCCATCAAGGAAATCAAGGCTCCTTTCATGTGTGATGTGCAACACGGAATTGCTCTGCACGCAGTGCAGGGGAATCGGGCCTCATCTCGCAGCGAGGGGGAAGTCTCATGGTTTTTCTCGAGTTGCGGCGGAAACCTGGGGTATATTCTCGAGTTACGACGGGGATGGCCCTTCCACCCACGTGTTTCTTCAGCGACGTCAGGACTCCTGCCTAGTTGCGAGGGACAACTCTGGATTCTCCTCGAGGCTTGGCAGGGCAATTGGGACGCCTCTCCAGCTGAGGCGGGAGACCAAGTGTCCCTTTCCAAGTGCCACAGGAATCCTGGGACTCCTATCAAGTTTCACGAGGAGTCAGGCATCGTCTCCTTTGGAGGCACTGATCTCCGCGTACCTCTGGAGTTTTCAAAGGATGTGAGGCCTCCGGTCGCGATGAGGTGGGGAACTAGGTGTTTCTCTGTGGTCTCCACAGGGGATTCAGACATCCTTTCTTCTTGGGAGATGCAAGACGAGCCTGCATTGAAGTCACTGCAGGGATATCCGGCCTTATTTCGAGTCAGGGCATCGCGGTGTCCATTCCACTATAGGCCGCAAACTCAGGATCCCTCTCACATACCTAGAGCTGAGAGAAGCCTCCTCTTGAAGTGCTTGTTGTAAAGTGGTATTCCTCAGGAGTCGAAGCCAGGGACTAACCTCTCATCTCGTGTTGATTCTTGGTCCACGGAGCTCTTTCGTGTTGCTACAGTGACCTCAGGATCCCTCTAGCCTTGAAACAGTGTTCTTGGGGTTTCTCTGGAGTGCCATCAAGGAAATCAAGGCTCCTTTCATGTGTGATGTGCAACACGGAATTGCTCTGCACGCAGTGCAGGGGAATCGGGCCTCATCTCGCGGCGAGGGGGAAGTCTCATGGTTTTTCTCGAGTTGCGGCGGGAACCTGGGGTATATTCTCGAGTTACGATGGGGATGGCCCTTAAACACACGTGTGTGTTCAGCCATGTCAGGACTCCTGCCTAGTTGCGAGGGACAACTCGGGATTCTCCTCGAGGCTTTGCAGGGCAATTGGGACGCCTCTCCAGCTGAGACGGGAGACCAAGGGTCCCTTTCCACGTGCCACAGGAATCCTGGGTCTCCTATCAAGTTTCACGAGGAGTCAGGCATCGTCTCCTTTGGAGGCACTGATCTCCGCATACCTCTGGAGTTTTCAAAGGATTTGAGGCCTCCTGTCGCAATGAAGTGGGGAACTAGGTCTTTCTCTGTGGTCTCCACAGGGGATTCAGACACCCTTTCGTCTTGGGAGATGCAAGACGAGCCTGCATTCCAGTCACTGCAGGGATATTCGGCCTTATTTAGAGTCAGGGCATGGCGGTTTCCATTCCACTTGAGGCCGCAAACTCAGGGTCCCTCTCACATACCTAGAGCTGAGAGAAGCCTCCTCTTGAGGTGCTTGTGGTAAGGTGGTATTCCTCTGGAGTCGAAGCCAGGGACTAACCTCTCATCTCGAGTTGATTTTTGGCCCACGGAGCTCTTTCGTGTTGCTACAGTGACCTCAGGATCCCTCTAGCCTTGAAACAGTGTTCTTGGGGTTTCTCTGGAGTGCCATCAAGGAAATCAAGGCTCTTTTCATGTGTGATGTGCAACACAGAATTGCTCTGCACGCAGTGCAGGGGAATCGGGCCTCATCTCGCGGCGAGGGGGAAGTCTCATGGTTTTTCTCGAGTTGCGGCGGGAACCTGGGGTATATTCTCGAGTTACGACTGGGATAGCCCTTCCACACACGTGTTTCTTCAGCCACGTCAGGACTCTTGCCTAGTTGCGAGACACAACTCGGGATTCTCCTCGAGGCTTGGCAAGGCAATTGGGACGCCTCTCCAGCTGAGGCGGGAGACCAAGGGTCCCTTTCCACGTGCCACAGGAATCCTGGGACTCCTATCAAGTTTCACGAGGAGTCAGGCATCCTCTCCTTTGGAGGCACTGATCTCCGCATACCTCTGGAGTTTTCAAAGGATGTGAGGCCTCCGGTCGCGATGAGGTGGGGAACTAGGTCTTTCTCTGTGGTCTCCACAGGGGATTCAGAAATCCTTTCATCTTGGGAGATGCAAGACGAGCCTGCATTCAAGTCACTGCAGGGATATCCAGCCTTATTTCGAGTCAGGGCATCGCGGTGTCCATTCCACTTGAGGCCGCAAACTCAGGGTCCCTCTCACATACCTAGAGCTGAGAGAAGCCTCCTCTTGAGGTGCTTGTGGTAAGGTGGTATTCCTCTGGAGAAGAATCCAGGGACTAACCTCTCATTTCGAGGTGATTTTTGGTCCACAGAGTTCTTTCGTGTTGCTACAGTGACCTCAGGATCCCTCTATCCTTGAAACAGTGTTCTTGGGGTTTCTCTGGAGTGCCATCAAGGAAATCAAGGCTCCTTTCATGTGTGATGTGCAACACGGAATTGCTCTGCACGCAGTGCAGGGGAATCGGGCCTCATCTCGCGGCGAGGGGGAAGTCTCATGGTTTTTCTCGAGTTGCGGCGGGAACCTGGGGTATATTCTCGAGTTACGACGGGGATGGCCCTTCCACCCACGTGTTTCTTCAGCGACGTCAGGACTCCTGCCTAGTTGCGAGGGACAACTCTGGATTCTCCTCGAGGCTTGGCAGGGCAATTGGGACGCCTCTCCAGCTGAGGCGGGAGACCAAGGGTCCCTTTCCACGTGCCACAGGAATCCTGGGACTCCTATCAAGTTTCACGAGGAGTCAGGCATCGTCTCCTTTGGAGGCACTGATCTCCGCGTACCTCTGGAGTTTTCAAAGGATGTGAGGCTATCGGTCGCAATGAGGTGGGGAACTAAGTCTTTCTCTGTGCTTTCCACAGGGGATTCAGACATCCTTTCATCCTGGGAGAGGCAAGACGAGCCTGCATTGAAGTCACTGCAGGGATATCCGGCCTTATTTCGAGTCAGGGCATCGCGGTGTCCATTCCACTTGAGGCCGCAAACTCAGGGTCCCTCTCACATACCTAGAGCTGAGAGAAGCCTCCTCTTGAGGTGCTTGTGGTAAGGTGGTATTCCTCTGGAGACGAATCCAGGGACTAACCTCTCATTTCGAGGTGATTTTTGGTCCACAGAGTTCTTTCGTGTTGCTACAGTGACCTCAGGATCCCTCTATCCTTGAAACAGTGTTCTTGGGGTTTCTCTGGAGTGCCATCAAGGAAATCAAGGCTCCTTTCATGTGTGATGTGCAAGACGGAATTGCTCTGCACGCAGTACAGGGGAATCGGGCCTCATCTCGCATCGAGGGGGAAGTCTCATGGTTTTTCTCGAGTTGCGGCGGGAACCTGGGGTATATTCTCGAGTTACGACGGGGATGGCCCTTCCACACACGTGTTTGTTCAGCCACGTCAGGACTCCTGCCTAGTTGCGAGGGACAACTCGGGATTCTCCTCGAGGCTTGGCAAGGCAATTGGGACGCCTCTCCAGCTGAGGCGGGAGACCAAGGGTCCCTTTCCACGTGCCACAGGAATCCTGGGACTCCTATCAAGTTTCACGAGGAGTCAGGCATCGTCTCCTTTGGAGGCTCTGATCTCCGCGTACCTCTGGAGTTTTCAAAGGATGTGAGGCCTCCGGTCGCGATGAGGTGGGGAACTAGGTCTTTCTCTGTGGTCCTCCACAGGGGATTCAGACATCCTTTCATCTTTGGAGATGCAAGAGGAGCCTGCATTCAAGTCACTGCAGGGATATCCAGCCTTATTTCGCGTCAGGGCATCGCGGTGTCCATTCCACTTGGAGGCCGCAAACTCAGGGTCCCTCTCACATACCTAGAGCTGAGAGAAGCCTCCTCTTGAGGTGCTTGTGGTAAGGTGGTATTCCTCTGGAGTCGAAGCCCAGGTACTAACCTCTCATCTCGAGTTGATTTTTGGCCCACGGAGCTCTTTCGTGTTGCTACGACCTCAGGATCCCTCTAGCCTTGAAACAGTGTTCTTGGGGTTTCTCTGGAGTGCCATCAAGGAAATCAAGGCTCCTTTCATGTGTGATGTGCAACACGGAATTGCTCTGCACGCAGTGCAGGGGAATCGGGCCTCATCTCGCGGCGAGGGGGGAAGTCTCATGGTTTTCTCGAGTTGCGGCGGGAACCTGGGGTATATTCTCGAGTTACGACGGGGGATGGCCCTTCCACCCACGTGTTTCTTCAGCGACGTCAGGGACTCCTGCCTAGTTGCGAGGGACAACTCTGGATTCTCCCTCGAGGCTTGGCAGGGGCAATTGGGACGCCTCTCCAGCTGAGGCGGAGACCAAGGGTCCCCTTTCCACGTGCCACAGGAATCCTGGGACTCCTATCAAGTTTCACGAGGAGTCAGGCATCGTCTCCTTTGGAGGCACTGATCTCCGCGTACCTCTGGAGTTTTCAAAGGATGTGAGGCCTCCGGTCGCGATGAGGTGGGGAACTAAGTCTTTCTCTGTGCTTTCCACCAGGGGATTCAGACATCCTTTCATGCTGGGAGAGGCAAGACGAGCCTGCATTGAAGTCACTGCAGGGATATCCGGCCTTATTTCGAGTCAGGGCATCGCGGTGTCCATTCCACTTGAGGCCGCAAACTCAGGGTCCCTCTCACATACCTAGAGCTGAGAGAGAGGCCTCCTCTTGAGGTGCTTGTGGTAAGGGGGTATTCCTCAGGAGTCCGAAAGCTAGGGGACTAATCTCTCATCTCGTGTTGATTCTTGGTCCACGGAGCTCTTTCGTGTTGCTTCAGTGACCTCAGGATCCCTCTAGCCTTGAAACATGTGTTCTTGGGGTTTCTCTGGAGTGCCATCAAGGAAATCAAGGCTCCTTTCATGTGTGATGTGCAACACGGAATTGCTCTGCACGCAGTGCAGGGGAATCGGGCCTCATCTCGCGGCGAGGGGGAAGTCTCATGGTTTTTTCTCGAGTTGCGCGGAAACCTGGGGTATATTCTCGAGTTACGACGGGGATGGCCCTTCCACCCACGTGTTTCTTCAGCGACGTCAGGACTCCTGCCTAGTTGCGAGGGACAACTCTGGATTCTCCTCGAGGCTTGGCAGGCAATTGGGGACGCCTCTCCAGCTGAGGCGGGGAGACCAAGTGTCCCTTTCCAAGTGCCACAGGAATCCTGGGACTCCTATCAAGTTTCACGAGGAGTCAGGGCATCGTCTCCTTTGGAGGCACTGATCTCCCGCGTACCTCTGGAGTTTTCAAAGGATGTGAGGCCTCCGGTCGCGATGAGGTGGGGAACTAGGTGTTTCTCTGTGGTCTCCACAGGGGATTCAGACATCCTTTCTTCTTGGGAGATGCAAGACGAGCCTGCATTGAAGTCACTGCAGGGATATCCGGCCTTATTTCGAGTCAGGGCATCGCGGTGTCCATTCCACTTTAGGCCGCAAACTCAGGATCCCTCTCACATACCTAGAGCTGAGAGAAGCCCTCTCTTGAAGTGCTTGTTGTAAAGTGGTATTCCTCAGGAGTCGAAGCCAGGGACTAACCTCTCATCTCGTGTTGATTCTTGGTCCCCGGAGCTCTTTCGTGTTGCTAACAGTGACCTCAGGATCCCTCTAGCCTTGAAACAGTGTTCTTGGGGTTTCTCTGGAGTGCCATCAAGGAAATCAAGGCTCCTTTCATGTGTGATGTGCAACACGGAATTGCTCTGCACGCAGTGCAGGGGAATCGGGCCTCATCTCGCGGCGAGGGGGAAGTCTCATGGTTTTTCTCGAGTTGCGGCGGGAACCTGGGGTATATTCTCGAGTTACGATGGGGATGGCCCTTAAACACACGTGTGTGTTCAGCCATGTCCAGGACTCCTGCCTAGTTGCGAGGGACAACTCGGATTCTCCTCGAGGCTTTGCAGGGCAATTGGGACGCCTCTCCAGCTGAGACGGGAGACCAAGGGCCCCTTTCCACGTGCCACAAGGAATCCTGGGTCTCCTATCAAGTTTCACGAGGAGTCAGGCATCGTCTCCTTTGGAGGCACTGATCTCCGCATACCTCTGGAGTTTTCAAAGGATTTGAGGCCTCCTGTCGCAATGAAGTGGGGAACTAGGTCTTTCTCTGTGGTCTCCACAGGGGATTCAGACACCCTTTCGTCTTGGGAGATGCAAGACGAGCCTGCATTCCAGTCACTGCAGGGATATTCGGCCTTATTTAGAGTCAGGGCATGGCGGTTTCCATTCCACTTGAGGCCGCAAACTCAGGGTCCCTCTCACATACCTAGAGCTGAGAGAAGCCTCCTCTTGAGGTGCTTGTGGTAAGGTGGTATTCCTCTGGAGTCGAAGCCAGGGACTAACCTCTCATCTCGAGTTGATTTTTGGTCCACAGAGCTCTTTCGTGTTGCTACAGTGACCTCAGGATCCCTCTAGCCTTGAACAGTGTTCTTGGGGTTTCTCTGGAGTGCCATCAAGGAAATCAAGGCTCTTTCATGTGTGATGTGCAACACAGAAGTTGCTCTGCACGCAGTGCAGGGGAATCGGGCCTCATCTCGCGGCGAGGGGGAAGTCTCATGGTTTTTCTCGAGTTGCGGCGGGGAACCTGGGGTATATTCTCGAGGTTACGACTGGGGATAGCCCTTCCACACACGTGTTTCTTCAGCCACGTCAGGAACTCATGCCTAGTTGCGAGACACAACTCGGGATTCTCCTCGAGGCTTGGCAAGGCAATTGGGACGCCTCTCCAGCTGAGGCGGGAGACCAAAGGGTCCCTTTCCACGGTGCCACAGGAATCCTGGGACTCCTATCAAGTTTCACGAGGAGTCAGGCATCCTCTCCTTTGGAGGCACTGATCTCCGCATACCTCTGGAGTTTTCAAAGGAAA